>NW_016819762.1:1722848-1786941 GCF_001698545.2 Rhinopithecus bieti | reverse complement strand
CCAGCACTTTGGGAGGCTGAGATGGGTGGATCACGAGGTCAGGAGATCAAGACCATCCCGGCTAACACGGTGAAACCCCATTTCTACTAAAATACAAAACTGAGCCGGACCTGGTGGCAGGCGCCTGTAGTCCCAGCTACTCGGGAGGCTGGGGCAGGAGAATGGCATGAACCTGGGAGGCGGAGCTTGCAGTGAGCCAAGATTGCGCCACTGCACTCTAGCCTGGGTGACAAAGCGAGACACCATCTCAAAAAAAAAAAAAAAAAAAAAAGAACTAAAAGTAGAACTACCATTTGATCTAGCAATCCCACTACTGGGTATCTACCTAGAGGAAAAGAAGTCATTATTTGAAAAAGATACCTACACATGCATGTTTATAGCAGCACAATTCACAATTGCAAAATCGTGGAACCAACCCAAATGCCGATCAATCAATGAATGGATAAAGAAACTGTGAGATATATATATATATATATATATACACATATGTATGTGTGTGTGTGTATATGTGTGTATATATATGTATGTGTATACATATATGATGGAATACTTCTCAACCATAAAAAGGAATGAATTGACAGCATTTGCAGTGACCTGGATGAGACTGGAGACTATAATTCTAAGTGAAGTAACTCAGGAATGGAAAAGCAAACATTATATGTTCTCACTGATATGTGGGAGCTAAGCTGTGAGGATGCAAAGGCATAAGAATGATACAATGGACTTTGGGGGTTTAGGGGGAAGAGTGGGAGGAGGGCGAGGGATAAAAGAATACAAATATGGTGCAGTGTATATTGCTCAGGTGATGGGTGCATCAAAATCTCACAAATCACCACTAAAGAGCTTAGTCATGTAACCAAATACCACCTGTACCCCAGTAACTTATGGAAAACTAATAAATAAAGAAATAAGACACTGAAATAGATACAGATTTTTTTAAACAGAACACAAAAATCAATAACCATAAAGGAAAAGGTTGATAAGTATGTTTATGAAAACACAATATTACAGGACTGAAAAGATAAGCACTAGTACAGAAGAAGGTATCTGCAATTCAGAATATATAAACAATTCTACAAATAAGTAAGAAAAACAAAACAAAAACCCAGAGTACTCCATAGAACAATTGTTAAGACACTTAAATAGGTGCTTATCCAAATGATATTCAACTGGTCAATAAACATAACAAAGATGAAAACTATAAGAGCAAACCAATGAAAATTCTATAAACAAAAAATTGAATATCAAAAAAACCACATTTGGCCAGGTACAGTGGCTCATGCCTATAATCCAAGCAGTGAGGTTTGCTTGAGGAGGGAGGAGGATTGTTTGAGCCTAGGAGTTTGAGACCAGCTGGGACAACATAGCGAGATCCCATCTCTATGAAAGAAAAAACACACACACACACACACACACACACATTAAATGGGCTGGCAGCAGACTGGGATAAGAGAAATAATCAATGATCCTAAAGACAGAGCAATACAAATTATCCAAATGAAAGACAAAAATAAAAAAGACTAAAAGACCGGAATACAACACCCCAGATCTTGGAGCTACACCAAACAGTCTAACATACTATCATTTTCAGTCCCAGAAGTTAAGGAGTTAAGAGAGAAAGAAAAGACAAGTGTATCAAAACATAAAGACTCGTAATTTTCCAAAATTAAATAAAAATACCAACCCATATATTGAAGAAGCTCATTAACCCCAAGAAGGATACTAAACACATCTAGTCAAACAGCAAAAACTCAAAGACTAAGAGGAAATTGTTTTAAAAAGTAGCCATGAAAAGAGACATAGTGTATAGTGCAACAAGCTTATATAATAATGATGGTTGCTCATCAGAAACAATGAAGGGAGAAGACAATGATGTGATATATGTACAATGCCAAGAAAAGGCAAACAAACAAACAAACAAAAAAAAACCTGTCAATCTAGAATCTTCCATCTGTTGAAAAGATCATTAAAAATGAAGTTGAAATAAAGACATGCTCAGATGGGCAAAAGCTAGGAGAAGGTTTCCAGCAGACCATCCTGAAAAGAAGTTCTTCAGGCTTAAGGAAAATGATACCAGATGGAAGCCCAGACTTCAGAAAGAAATAAAGAGCACTGGAAAGGACAAATATGTGAATAAATATAAAACACAATTTTCTATAATATGTATGTACATACATGCATACATATGCATAAATTTCTTTAAAAGACCATTGGTTATTTAAAGCAAAACAGACACAATATATCATGAAGTTTATAGCATATGCAGAAGTAAACAATATGACAACATAAGCCCAAAGAATAGGAGAAATAAATTATATAATAGTAAGATTATTCTATTGTTTGCAAATTTGGTAGGAAATTATTTGAAAATAGATTGCAATAAACTTAAATGCATATGTAAACTCTAGAGCAACCACTAAAAACAATAACATAAAGAGGTGGAGCTAAAAATGTGATAGAAAAGATAAAATGAGATAAGAAAATATATTCTGTTCACTCAAAAGGAAAAGAACATATGAAACTAATAGAAGACAAATATCAAGGTGGTAGCCTTAAAACCAACCATATCTACAATTACATTAAATGTACACGGATAAAACTCCACATAAAATGACAGAGAATGTCAGCTGAGCATTTAAAAAGCCAGACCCAAGTAGATGCTGCTTACAACAAAGACTGTAAATACACAGAGAGTAAAGATACTGAAGATTCAGATATTATAAGCCAGCGTGACCTGTCATTTTTAGAACTCTATACTCCACAGCTACAGAATATACATTTTTTTTTTTTTTTTTTTTCAAGTGCACAGGGGACCTTTACCAAAGTAAAGTAAATGCTGGGCCATTAAAGAAGTCTCAATACATTTGAAAGGTTAGAAATATTACAGAATATGTTATCAAATTATAGCCAAGTTAATTAGAAATCAGTAAGTTTTTTTTTTAATCCCTAAATCTTTAGAAATGAAGTTATATACTCCATAATAACTCATTACTGAAATATTACATCAGAAAGTCAACTCATGGGCCGGGTACAGTGGCTTGTATCTGTAATCCCAGCACTTTTAGAGGCTGAGGTGGGAGGCTCACTTGAGGCCAGGAGTTCAAGACCAGCCTGGGCAAAATGGTAAAACCCCATCTCTACTAAAAATACAAAAACTAGTTGGGCGTGGTGATGTGCGCCTGTAATTCCAGCTACTTGGGAGGCTGAGGCACGAGAATCGCTTGAACCTGGGAGGTGGAGGTGGCAGTGAGCCGAGATCACACCACTGCACTCCAGCCTGGGCGACAGAGTGAGATACTGTCTCAAAAAAAAAAAAAAAAAAAAAAAAAAAAGAGCCAACTCATAAATACTCTGAATTGAAGATAATGAAAACACAACATATCAAAATCAAGAGAAAGTATAATTTTAAATGCATATATTATGAAACAAATGAAAACCAACAGATTAATGTTAAATCTTAAAAGCTAGAGAAAAGATACATTAAATCAGTGTAAATTAGAAAATACAAGAAATTAATGAAATAGAAAATCTACCAACTACAGAGAAAATTACAAAATCAAACATGAATTTACTGAAAAAAAAAAGGAAATTGATAAACTCCAAGCTAAAATGATTGACAGAAACAAATTATCAGTGTCAGGAATAAAAGAAGAAATTTCACTATAGATTATAAAGACATTAAATAGACAAATGTGAGATTATGAACAGTTTCATGCAAAAAGTTCTCCAGTGAAGACAAAATAAGCAAATATATTAAAAACTACACTTTGCAAAACAGGAAATATTCACAAATGCCTAGTATTAAACATATATAAATACACTTATGTATATTAAAAACTCCTAAAAAATCAACAAGATTTTAAAATATGTTTTAAAAGTTGGCAGAAGATCTGAACCAGTATTTCAGAAACTAAGACACATGAATGGCCAATTAGCCTGTATGAAAAAAGCTCAATATTAATCATCAAGGCAATGCAAATGGTTCATCTATACCCTACTAAAAAGAATAAAAACAAAAAGACCGATCATACTAAATGATGGCAAGGACGTGGAGCAACTAGAATGCTCACATATTGCTGCTGCGTGTGTAAAATAGTAGAACCATTACAAAAATCCTTGTCATTGTTTGATTTTTGGTTTTTAAAGTGAACTTTATAAACCCAGCAATTCTACTCCTATGAGTTTTATCCAAGATGAATGAAAACATATATAGCGTACCCATAAACACTTCTAGAACATTCATTGCTAAAAACTGGCAACAACTCAAATATCCATTAATCAAATAGTAGATAAATAAATGTTGATGTCATCATACAATGAAATATCACTCAGAAAAAAAAGAAAACAAAGAAATGAACCACTGAAACATACATAGAACTCAAAAACATGGTGAACAAAAGAATCCAGTCACAGAAAAATTATTGGTTCCATTTATATGTAGTTCAAGAACAGGAAAACGAATTGATGTTGACAGAAATCTGGAAGAGGTGTAGGGGTGTGAAAATTGACTACAGAGAGGCAAAGGAGACTTCCTGAGGAGATGGAAATGCTCTACAGCTTGTTTTAGAGGATGGATACCAGTATGTACACCATTAGTAAAATTCAACCTAAAAAAAAAACTGTTTATTTTATTGTATATAAAGTATACCTCAATAAAAATATTGATAGGGTAAAAAACAATATGACAGTAGAATTCCATTCCCATCCTTTTGGCCATGTTCAGGCAGAGGTTGGGCAGTGTATCAATACACAACCATAACGCTAAGAGATGATCTCCTCAGGTGCATTGAGGGTGGGGAAGGGGGCAAATGTGACAACTAATGGTAACTAGTCTGTGTGCCCTGGAACAAAAATGGCTCCTGATCCATGTGTGACACATGTCCCATAGTGGGCTGGCCCTTTGCTAAGATGCTCAAGCAGCACTATCGGCTTCGTGACTCAAAGCAAATGACAGAGAACACTAAGTCAATGAACCCAGGGAAAGGGCTGAAAGAAAACAAGTGAGTCACGAAACTCACAAGTAGAAGAGATTACACTTACCTATGCCCCACATCAGATGGAAGTGATAGATCCACATATAAAACAGTGACTGCAAGATTTTAATAAAACTGAGGCAAGTTCTCCAGTCCAAACCTTTTTTTGTTCCTCTTATCAAGAAAACTCAGTAGGCATACAGACAAAAATGAATGTAATCAATCAAGAATAGCATAGAGAGAATTTAAAGGTCCTCAATTAAGTAAACATTTAGCCATTTTCCTCTCCCGGGTAATAAGTGTCCATTTTATCATTACTAAGGAGGCGAGATGACAAGAGAAAGCACCATGAATGGCCACTATTGTTTTGCAATGTATATCATCCAATATGCCAGAATGGAAAGTTGTACGCTCTTCTGAATACCACCAGACTTAATAAAACTGAGATTCTTAATTTTTTTCTTTACGTCTTAATTAGCTTCTTGTTAAACTACAAACACATTATCATTGGAGCACACATGCTAGGAAAAACTGGAACACTGGTTGCCAGCCTGAAAGCCTGGGAGGGTCCCCAGTGATTAACTGTCACCACACTAATGGTGACAGTACTGCTTTCTACATGTGCTATCACACTGGAAAAAACCCAACCATTGCATCTTTCATTAAAAAAGAAAAGGTAAAGGAATTGTTCAAGTGGGCCTGTGTGCATCCTATCATCCTGATCTCCGAAATCCAGGGGTCAAGGGTTGGCAAATATTTCCAGTAACTCATGTCATCAACTGCCCTGTCTATTAACAAGGAAATCCACTTTAATGTGGCAGTTGGCATGAATCATTATCTCTAGCGCTGGCATTTTCACAGACCAGTCCATCCTTATAAATGCACTGACTAAAACTCTTTTGTTGACTCTGAAAGCATGAAAATGCTGTGATTCAGTTAAAATGGATGAGTTTACTTTTAAAAGAGTCAGTAAAACAGAGATCTTTCAAATGAGGGCAAGCCGACCTAACTAACGATCTCTTTTGTCCAATGGGGATTTGAGGGTAGGAGTTGGGGGAAGGGGTGAACAAACCTCAGAAATCTCAAAATGACAAAGTCATTGTTCAGTGTGCTTTCTACACACTTTCCCTGACATCTCTACACAATGAAATGCAAGGGTCAGTGGCACTGAGACAAGTCAAGGCAGTTCCACTCTTTTGCTTCTATAAAAGCGAGTGACCCAACCTATTATACTCAAGTCTTAGGATGGCTTTGTTCTTCACATCCAGATGCAGCAGCTTTTTCTCCCTCCCCTCATCCTGCCCTCCTACCCCCCGAGGGAAGAAATGACTGAGGATACCTCCTTCACATTTTTTTTTTCTTGGGCATTTCACTCCATAAAGCTGCAGTCAACGTGTTTTGTTTGTGGGAGGAGGGACTGGCACATTCAGTGGTGGTCTCCACTGCTGCCTGCATTGGTGGCTCAAGTAGCCCCAGGATTAGTCCTTTGTGTTGCATGAAAGGATATGAAAAGTCAGTTATTTAAGCTCAGTCAAGCTGCTGATTTTTTTTTTTTTTTTAGATGAGGGGTGTGTAGGGAAGAAAGGTTTTGCAATTCAGTGTACCTCAATAAATTACAGTAGTTTGCTGAGGGCAGCTGTGTGCAAGTTAGCATACTCAGAGCACTCCCAAATTTAAACAGAAAAAAATTAAAACACCTGAATCCAACCTCTGCATCCTACCTTCATTTTTCATTTGTTTTTTCTAGTAGGAAGACTTCTTTGAGGCAAAGATTTTAGCTAGCAGAAGTCTAGATAACTCAAGACCCCATACTCAATGTTATCAAGGGCCAAGGAAGTTTCAGGAATATTATGAAAATTACATTATTATGAGAGATTTAGTGCTCACTGGCTTATTCTGAAAACAACTGATTTTGATACTGTGATTCCAAAAGAGAAAACAGCCATGAAAGCCTTCAGGGATAATAAACCTAATATCTGGAATACAAACTCATGTCCTGATATTGATGGATCTGGTAACTGTCTGACAATTGCCTTAATGCAGCATAATGTCATTGTCAGGCTATTTCTACTACTTAAAAATATACGTGGTATTTAAAAAATAACTACCTTTTATTTCGAGAGCTTAGATGTTATGCTAAGAATGTTATTGAAATGACTTCATTTTACCCTCACAATAACCCTCATGGAATAGGCAGAATTTTCTCCATTTTACAGAGATGTATCATGTGGCTTTGTGAGGAAAGAGAAAGTAAGTGGTGGAGCTGGGAGTCAAACTTAAGAAGGATGATTCCAAGGCTCTTCCATTCCATCCTACACTACACTTGAAAATTTTTATTACTATTTTTTCATTCTTTTGAGTCTGGGTCTGGCTCTGTTGGCTCAGGCTGGAGTGCAGTGGCACAATTGTGGCTCACTGCAACCTCGAACTTCTGGGCTCAAGTGATCATCCTGACTCAGCCTCCAGAGTAGCTGGGACTACAGGCACACATCACTATACCTAGCTAATTGTTTTATTTTTTGTAGAGACGGGGTCTCACCATAATGCTCAGGATGGTCTCAAACTCCTGGGTTCAAGAGTTCTTCCCAGGTCGGCCTCCCAAGTTGCTAGGACTACAGCCATGAGACACCATCTCTGGCAAAGTCTTTTATTATTTTTATAGAGAAGGGGTCTATGTTGCCCAGGCTGGTTTTGAACTCCTGACCTTGACCAATCCTCTCGCTTCAACCTCCCAAAGTTCTGGGATTACAGGCATGGGCCACCACACCTGGCCCCTACATTATACTTTGAAGTTATTTACTTACTTATAAGTGATATCTAGTCACTTTTTTTTTTTTTTTTTTTTTTTTTTTTTTTTTAGATGGAGTCTCACTCTGTGTGGAGTGCAATGGCACAATCTCGGTTTACTGCAACCACTGTCTCCTGGATTCAAGCAATTCTCCCTGCCTCAGTCCCCCACGTAGCTGGGATTACAGGTGCCTGCCACCATGTCCAGCTAATTTTTGTATTTTTAGTAGAGATGGGCTTTCCACATGTTGGCCAGGCTGGTCTCAAACTCCTGACCTCAAGTGGTCCACCCACCTTGGCCTCCCAAAGTGCTGGGACTACAGGTGTGAACTACCACACCTGGTCCAGTCACATCTAATCTTATTCACCGTAGCACACTCAACACTCACACTTTTAAAATCTGAAACTGGGCCAGGCGCAGTGGTTAATCCCAGCACTTTGGGAGGCCGAGGCAGGCAGATCACACGGTCAGAGTTTGAGACCATCCTGGCTGACACGGTGAAACCCCATCTCTACTAAAAATACAAAAATTAGCGTGGCATGGTAGCATGCACCTGTAGTCCCAGCTGCTTGGGAGGCTGAGGCAGGAGAATGGCGTGAACCCAGGAGGTGGAGTTTGCAGTGAGCTGAGATCGTGCCACTGCACTCTAGCCTGGGCAACACAACGAGACTCTGTCTCAAAAAAAAAAAAAAAAAGATAAAGGAGGGAGTACAGGAAATGAGGCAGTTACACAGGGTTGTAGGGTTGTGAAATCACAGCTATCTGTTTGGGAACAAAAGAAAGATGGTATTGGTGATTCTGTTCCCAAGGTTAACTTTCCCTTTGGCATAGGGAGTTTGGGACCTGAGATTCTATTTTTCTTTCTCACACATGAAATAAGGCATCCACAGGCTTTGTTGTCTGAAATCAAATATATGGGGCAGTGGGGGAGTTCAGATCCTTTATTGATAGTTTTTAAGAGTATTCAGGCCGGGCGTGGTGGCTCATGCCTGTAATCCCAGCACTTTGGGAGGCCGAGGCGGGTGGATCACCTGAGGTCAGGAGTTCAAGACCAGCCTGGCCAACATGGTGAAACCCCATCTCTACTTAAAATACAAAAATCAGCCAGGTATGGTGGCAGTCACCTGTAATCCCAGCTACGTGGGAGGCCGAGGAAGGACAATTGCTTGTAACAGGGGACAGAAGCTGCAGTGAGCCGAGATGGCACCATTGCACTCCAGCCTGGGCGACAAGGAGTGAAACTCCTCTCCTAAAAGAAAAAAAAAAAAAAAACCTAGAGTATTCAAAGTATAAATTGCGGTAGAAACATTCCATTTAATTAAACCACGAGGTGTTTTATTTCACAAAATAAAATATTTATGCTGTTTAGTGTATATATTTATAGTATTTAAATTTAACTCTTTAGTATACTTATGTAACTTTCTATAAAGAATGCACTTCCAATGAATAATATTAGTACAATGTAGAATCACCAGTTGTTACAACGTTTTAATGTAAAGTTATTTTTTAACACTAACTGGAGAAATGTGCATTTGCTTTTGCCACAGTTAATTCTTCTTCCTTGTTTACACAGTATTACCACAGAGCTATATATGTCACAACCTGAACAAAGGTACATCAAAATACTGTAGGTGAAGACATAAGCTGGGCATGGTGACTCACTCCTGTAATCCCAGCACCTTGGGAGGCTGAGGTGGGTGGATCACCTGAGGTCAGGAGTTCGAGACCAGCCTCGCCAACATGGTGAAACCCCGAATCTACCAAATACCTACCAAAAAATAAAATTAGCCAGGCATGGTAGCACATGCTGCTACCATGTAGTACATGCTGCATGGTAGTACATGCTGCTAATGCTGGTCCAGTCATTAGCACACACCTGTTGTCCCAGCTACTGCGGAGGAGGCTGAGATGGGAGAATTGCTTGAACCTGGGAGGCGAAGGTTGCAGCAAGCAGAGATCACACCCCTGCACTCCAGCCTGGGCAACAGAGCGAGACCCTGTCTCAAAAAAAAAGAAAGAAAGAAAAGAAAATCTAGTGTCCTCTCTCTCTCTCCTGAGCTTCCTGATGCTCATATCTAAAAAACAGTCACAATTTCTCTGGTACCTGGGTTTGAGACCAGGTTTATCACAAAACCAGGAAGGAAGTTCTTTAAATGAGTAGTCTCCACAGTTGGGAATCTAACAGACCACTCAAAATGTCTAAAAGAATTTTGGGGAAAGGAAACTAAGTTTGTATACCTTTAATTCTAAAAACACAGAGCATAAGAAAAAAAGGCTAGTACCACAATTTCTGAAAGGTTTATATCTAAAATATCATAGGTTCATATTAAATGGCATCATATAACTTTCTAGAGGGAGATGGGTGGGCACTAGATAACAAAATAATCTATTATTAGAGACTTAGTGATAGATATGGTTTGGCTGTGTCCCCAACCAAATCTCATCTTGAACTGTGGCTCCCATAATCCCTACATGTTGTGGGAGAGACCCAGTGGGAGGTAACTGAATCAAGGGGTTGAGTTTTTCCCATGGTATTCTCATGACAGTGAATAAGTCTCATGAGATCTGATGGTTTTATAAAGAGCAGTTCCCTTGAACATGTTCTCTTGCCTGCCACCATTTAAGACATGCCTTTGCTCCTCCTTTGCCTTCCACTATGTAAGGCCTCCTCAGCCATGTGGAACTGTGAGCCCATTAAACCTATTTTCTATTTTTTTGAGACAGTGTGTTGCCTAGGCTGCAGTGCAGTGGTGCGATTTTGGCTCACTGCAACCCGGGTTCAAGTGATTCTCTTGCCTCAGCCTCCCAAGTAACTGGGACTACAGGTAGCCTGCTCATGCTTGGCATCTCTCTTCCTGTGGAAATGTCACTTTGTTCCCTTCTGGAGACCTGGCACCTGTTCCTCCTCCATACAATGTGCCCCTCCCTCAACCTGCCCCTATATCTTCTTTGCATGGCTGTTTCCTTATTTTTCAAACTCAATGTCACCTCCTCCTTGACCATGCTGGTCCAGTCATTAGCAAACACTTTCCTTTGCTGAACACACTAGAACTATACTAACTTAGATTATTTATGTTTATTGGTCTGTTTACTATCGACCTCCTGCACTAGAATGCCAATTCCTGGAAGCTGATACCTGGTTCACTGCTCCATGCTCTAGATCCTGGAAAAGTACCTGGCGTACAGGAGGTGTCCAAGAAATAGTGATTGGTTCAATGACTATGAGTGAGGTTTAAATGAGATGGGGCAAGTGAAATATGCTCAGAGCAGTGATCAGCCTGGTGTTATATGATCTCTTCTTTTTCATAGGACCTAGAGATTGTTTTATTACAGAATGGAGTGGTAAAGAAAAGCATCACTAATGGGAAAGAGAGACTTTCTCTGGTCCTCAAAGGATGAAGAATTAGGAAGTTACATTTGAGGGTGAGCCACAGGTGTGCAAACACACACACACACACACACACGGGTGCCAACAGTCTAGCATGCACATAGTTTCTCTCCAAAATTTAAAGAGAGATTAGATTTAAGGATCAGAAAATTTGAATTTTGCTCTCTGTATGTCCTTTGCAGCCACAAATCAAAGGGAGGCAAAGCAAAACAAGTCTATTCAGATATTTATTCTAACATACGGCTGCACTGTGAGAAGAGGGTTCGAGTCCCCACTGTAGCATTAGGTATTTCATGGCCAGTCTTGGAGGAAGCCATAATTGAACTTAAAGTGAAAGAGCTAGGATTGGAAATTTGTCCCGTGCTGAGACCTTAACCATTCTCTCCTATAGCATCCCTTCTATTGTAAGTCTTATCACATGGCATGGTAACTGCTTTCTATCTGTCCCTCCCAATAGAGTAAACTCAGAGAAGAAGGGAATTCAATTTCACTTAGTCCCATATCTCCAAGCCCAGCACGGGGCCTAGTACACCGAGACACTCAATAAATACTTCTCAGGTGGATGAAGATAAAGGCGCTATCTTTTCCACCTCCGCATACTCAGCATATAGTAGGAGCTCAATAAAAAGCTGGTGGGAAAAAAATAAAAAAGAAGACATGTAATAAGAATGAGACATATTGGTCAGGTGCAGTGGCTTGCACCTGTAATCCCAGCACTTTTGGAGGCCGAGACAGGCAGATCACTTGAGGTCAGGAGTTCCAGACCACCCTGGCCAACATGGTGAAACCTCATCTCTACCAAAAATACAAAAATTAGCTAGGCATGGTGGTGGGTGCCTGTCATCTCAGCTACTCGGGAAGCTGAGGCAAGAGAATTGCTTGAACCCAGGAGGCGGAGGTTACAGTGAGTCAAGATTGCACCATTGCACTCCAGCCTGGGTGATAGAGCAAGACTGTCTCAAAAAAAACAAAAAACAAACAAACAAACAAAAAAAATGAGATATATTGAAAAGAATTACAAATTCTTTTCACAAGTCACATATTTGTAACAGAAATGTTTTCCTTTTGGGAGAAACTTTGAGATATTCCCAAATACATCTAGTTGTAAATATAGTCACAAAACACCATATCTGCCCATTAAATACTACAAATAAATTTGTACTATCAAAATTGTTGAAAACTACTGATTCCAAATCATTAATATTAAATTTCTAATTAAAATGCTAGTAAGATATTATTAATACAATTATTACAGATAGGGTACCTATTAATCCAATTATTATTTTAAGAAACTGGAAGAAGAGATTCATGATACTGGCATTGGTGCTGATATTAGGAAGTAATCAAGCACTTCTGGCCGGGCGTGGTGGCTCACGCCTGTAATCCCAGCACTTTGGGAGGCTGAGGCAGGAGGATCACGAGGTCAGAAGTTAGAGACCAGCCTGGGCAAAATGGTGAAACCCCGTCTCTACTAAAAATACAAAACTTAGCTGGCCAGGGCAGTACACACCTGTAGTCCCAGCTACTCGGGAGGCTGAGGCATGAGAATTGCTTAAACCTGGGAGGTGGAGGCTGCAGCAAGCTGAGATTGCACCACTGCACTCCAGCCTGGGTGACAGAGCAAGACCCTGTCTCAAAAGAAAAAAAAAGTAAAAAGAAAAAAAAAAACGGAAAAAAAAAGGAAGTAATCAAGCACTTTAAAATGTGAATGTTGACTATCACCTCTGTTTTTGTTTGTTGATTTACACAAACATATTCTGTTTTGAATCCCAAATTCCTATTCAAAGAATGTGAGTTCTAGATGAAGCTCTTTATGCTATTTGTATTTCAATTCTTTATGAAAACAAGATATTCAGTTTTAACCTGTGAAGAGCCATTCTATGTTCATAAATGACTTGGCTTTAGAAATATTGTAGATGTTCAAAGTTGTTACAATTTTGAAAAGCAAACAAGAAAACATGTTTGAACAACCCTTTATAAGCCAGATATGCACTGCCAGCCTTGGCTAAATTATCTGATTAGCCCATGGCAACCCTGAGGTAACTGCAGACTGTTCATTTGTATTCTATAAGTTATTTATTTCCAGTGATATATTTATATCTTATGATATATTCAAAAACTTCCCTTAATTCTGGCTTACCTTTCAAAAGGCCTAATCAAAAATCTCACCCTTCTTTATTCACTACTGTTGCACACCTGAGCCAATCTGAGTTCCAAAGTGACACATTACCCACTACCCCTCTGGGTTTCTTCCCTTAATACAGGACAGCAAATGACACCCACTTTTAAATTACTGGTGTCACTGTTCCCCATTGGCAATGAATGCCAACAGCTAACTGTATAAAAACAAATGAAAACTCGCAAATACAAATATTTTATTGAAGTCCAAAAATCAAAGTTAGGTTAATTGCCTCTATCTGGCCAGGAAATCTGGTCACATGTAAACCAGAATTTCCTTAGCTCAGCAATTTCATCAGGGGAGTAATAAAATCTGTGCGTGGTTTCAGACTTGCTTCTACAGAGCCTACATTCTAGACATCAAGCCACAAGCAGAGGGTTCTCCTCTCAGATCTACCCCTCCAGTCTTTGGCAAACTAAATTGGAAACACTTCAGTTCGGACCCAATGGTCCACAGTTCCAGACTCCTACTTATAAAACCAATAAAACAATCACCATCACACAGAAAACGTAATCAAACATGGATGCTCTGGATTAAAAAGGTCACATGAGGCCGGCTGCAGTGGCTCATGCCTGTAATCCCACCACTTTGGGAGGCCGAGGTGGGTGGATCACCTGAGGTTAGGAGTTCGAGACCAGCCTGAGCAACATGGCAAAACCCTGTCTCTACTAAAAATACAAAATTAGCTTAGAGTGGTGGCAGTCATCTGTAATCACTGCTACTTGGAGGCTGAGGCATGAGAATCGTTTGAACCTGGTGTGGGGGCGAAGGCTGCAGTGAGCTGAGATCATACCATTGCACTCCAGCCTGGGTAACAGAGTGAGACCATCTCAAAAAAAAAAGTCATATGGATAAATGCAACTACATTATTTATTTCTATAGCTATTTGATTTTAAATCTCAGCTTTAGTAAGAATAACAACTCAGCAGTCTTAGTCTGAACCTTCTGGTAAGTGCAAAGTTTCAACTCCCTCTTCATGAAGATACCTAACTTTTCTGTGGATTTTAATCTTCATTCTGTTTGTTACTATACATCCTGCCAAAATTCTTTCTGGCTCAAGAATACCATCCGTAGTTGGTAGTGAAGATACTTAGTTCCCCTGTAGATCAGTCAGCTAGATAACACCAAGGGTAACATCTTGACAAAGAAATTCCCAGTTTTTTTAAACTCAATTGTTTCAGTCAATCTTCGCTGCTGGGTTAAGAAGGGCCTACTTTCTGTGAGTTTCTCTGGGCATAGGAGGAACTGCTAGTCACTGTGATTATCACCCACTGAACCTGATGAGAGCCATCAAAACCCAGGGCCCTAACGTTCGAAGCATGTTTTGCTAATGACATTAAACACAAAGTCATCCAGGAAATTTCCTACTATCTGAATTTTGAAAGGGGCTAAATAAACCCTGTAGAAGAATTGATGCGGTAGACAAGAGGCCTAAAAGTCAACTCCATTTCAGATGCCCATGCAATGGAGAAGGCTACTATTCACACAAATAAGATCATGCTTCCTGTATGGCTCACCCGACTGGTACTAGAAATAAATTTTAAAAATTTATCACAGAACTGAGTCAAAGTAGACAAAATTTCCTTTGCAAAACAAAACACCCCCCTCCTTCCCCCCCAAAAGATCAACGACTTCAAGCAAAGCCATGAGGTGAACAAAGCTAACTGTCATTTTGACCTTGCTTTGCTTTAATTCAGGAGACTACTTAGAAATGTACCGAGCAACCCCCTTCATTCGGCTCAGCTAGCAGAGCTAATAGGCTTCTAATTAATTTCCAGAAGATTGCTGTTATAACTAACAGGTTTTAAACATTTGGTTGATTGGGGAAAATGAATTGAATATAATGTATTTGATTTGGAAAATTAGTTTTCATTCTATGTGCTTACCATAATAGTGTTTATTTTAAGTTTACATGATTCCATTAAGAGTCCCAGAACACCACTGGGCTGTTTTCATCCTTACAGAGGCCTAGGCAACTTAAAAAAAAAAAAAATTACATTTCGATTTTTGTTGGCCTTTATTTGAGGGCAGGTTAAATGCATTTTTTGGGGTGTGTGGCTTTAATAAAAAATTTTCACCTCCTAATATAGCAACAGGCCCAAATACTTCAAAATGATCCTGGCGATACCTCAGTCAAAAGCCCACTCATCGAATGCAAATCCCCAGCAGAAAGGCTCGGCACACAAAGTAAGATGAACCAGTTACTGCATTGTTTACCACGTTTCACTTGATTCCTCCTGACAACCATTTAAACAATGAATGTTGGGAAATGTCCCTCAAAGAATCAACAACAATGGCAGGGACCAGAGCTTTTATATTTAGCTAATACTATTTTTAAAAGGAGAAAATATTTCTTCCTGAAGGGATTATGGGAGGCCTTATTAAAGACACCTGCAAACAAAACAAGAGACAATAGATCTTTATCATAATTGATAACTGAGTTATCCTTTAGATAAAACTCCTTTCTTAGAGACAATCACATTAGGATTTAACCTCTGCTATAGATTCAAGAAATCAGCTAATTGGGGCCAGTAGGATTCCACAATGTTAAGTTTACCAAGGTTATGTGAGTGGATAATCAAAAATGCCCTTGTCTCTCTGGTTAAATAGAAGTACAACGAGACTAGAATTTTCCCTCCTCATGCTGCTAAGAAATGTTTTATATTGACATCAAGTAGCATCCATCCCTCTTGCCTCCATATGTGAGACAAAGCACACGAGGGATTCTAATTATGACCGCTCACTCTGCTAAGTACATAGTGGGCCAGCCAGCTTCGGAAACTCAACCTCTGCCTAGCTTGCAGTTGCAAAGAAACAGAACCTTTCACAAAATCTTCTCGAAGTAATTAACAATCCCTGTCAAAACGTGTACAGACAATCATCTGCATTCTGTGAAAACCAGGCAACTGTTCTAGTGACGGCTTCTGAGGGATAAATAATATAGCTAAACCCAGGAGGGCACATTTTAAAAATGTTTGCAAACGAAAAAAAAAATCAGAGGTCCTTGTTTGCAGTAAAAATAATCTACCTGTGAGTCTCAGCTTACTTCACCTCAGTAAACAGTGGATGCCTTCGCCCATGGGCTATGCTGTCTGCAGTCACATGCTCATTTGCTGCCTTGCTGTGTGACAAACAGGAATTCCTACAAGCATTTCAAGCCTATGACTGACTTTTCTTACAAAGCTAATTTTCCAAATTAAGTAATTTTGGTTCCTTTTACAACAGTGGCTCCACAGGAGATCTAAAGCATCTGAGCACTGAGAAAAAAACAGGGGTAGGGGGACCACAGGATCAAGCCAAAATTGCAGACCCCAACTGTAGTATTTCTACTTAATGGCCTTAAATTCACCTAATGATTAGAACTACTGTAAGTTGGCACTTAGAAAAACTCAAAGAGGTTCACATTTCATAAAGCGTTAGCCACAGCAGCTGAGACTTTGGAATATGTATAGCTTTTAATAGATGCATTTCCAAAATAAACACTTGCGAAAAAAACAAAGTGCCCCAGCTTGAACCACTGACAAGCAGACAAAATTAAACAACAGGAAAAAATAAAATAAAACCAAACCACATGAGCAAGAGTACTGAATAAGGAGATGAGAGAGGAGATGACCCAGCATTATTCTTTAGAGCCTCAAGTTCACAAACAAAAGAAACGCTTTACAGAAGGTATTTCTGTAGGATTGTTGGTTTTTCTTTTTTAAAGACAGCTTAAGACTTCGAGCAATCAACGTGTGAAAACAAAAAAGACATTTTCTGAGTTGACTTTGATCCTGTACTCACATTGGCTTAGATATCCTTGCCTGTAAAGGCTTTGTATCCGCAATAACTGCTCTCTATTGTCCTTGTTAATAAAGTATTATTTTCACCTTATTATTACTAATCTTTTCTTTGTAAGTAACCACACCTGCTTCTATCCAAAAAAAAAAAAAAGTGCCTAAGTATTTGCCTTTGTGGTAATACAATGCATAATTTAGTTAATCTAGGCTATCTTTCCGTGAGAGGTGATTGTTTCTATATGATGAAATGTGTTCACAGTAAAGCACAATCCATGCCAGATACCTAGAGGCAGACAGAGAGCCACTTACCAAGCATGAAGCTGCTTCAGACTAACCCCGACAAGACTGTATAGCCACTCCCACACGCAAGGTATGACTCACGCCAACTTCGCCTCTGAATTATCACCGCGCCTTTCTTTTACAAACATGGCCTTTTATTAAGTTAACAGATTACACACAGCCAGGCCAAGAGTCCCACCCCCAGCCCCCATGAAAAGGGCCTGAAAAAATAGGAACTTCCGTTTTCCATTTGAGATCCTGATGTTACTCTCAACGTTACCTGGATGAAATCTAAAAACGTCAGTGGCAGTAAATCATCCAAGTGTCCGATGTCTTTGGAGAAACGATTTAAAATTCTTCCTGCAAGAACAGGATATGAAAAATTACTCATTTCCCCAGATAGACCCTTTAAGAGGAACAATTCACAAACAAATCAAAACAATATTTTAAATGCATATGTATTCAATATATTACGCATTCATACGAAATAAACCAATGTCAGTAGTAAAGAAAAAGAAAATAGGATGATACCTAAAGAGAAACAAAAATATCCTCAAATGGCAGCGGGCAGGGAGCTGAAATGTGGCCCTGATTTTAAAAGAATTAAGGAAAAAAAATCTTGTGACAGTAACAGGAGGGGATGGTGGGTTCTAGAATGTTCCCTCCTTTTAAGATCCAATCTAGGACTCCAATCCAAGTGCAAAGTAGGTAGATGAATGTACATAAATTGATCCTAATTATTTCACTAATTTTGCTTTACCAGCATTTCTTTTGCTAAGTGACATGTTTTTATATAAATATAATGATAACCTCTGTATTTTTTTTTTTCCCAGCCTGGTTGATTGTACCTCACATTTTTGGGGAAACTTGGGATCCCATCATTTTCCAAGCTGTGAGTTTACTACTGGCAAACAGGTTGTCATTTTCAGATGTGCAAACAGTATGACAAGAACAGGTTTATTCTTATCTAAGAACACAAGAGGAAATTATGCAGGAAAACAGAAATATTATTTAATGATTGAAGATCACTGCTCAGCATCGACTTTACTTCCCCTGTCAAGTAGAATCCAAGAAAACATTATGTCATAAAAGCGTCAGAAACAGATCAAACCTGGTTTCTAATAAATATCTATTCTTTCAAATGATTTCCTTCAAAAAAAAAAAAAAAAAAAGGAATCTATACACACATAGCCTATGTGGATGTAGGTGACCCCTGAGAAGTTGTGTGTCTGGGCCTCTGAACTTCTTTTCTAATCAATGCTTCCGGAAGCCCTGCTTACAGATGAGATGTGCTGCCTCCTAGGGTTTGTCAGGATTGACTTCGTCCTGGTGCCTTTATACCAGGCCGCAAGTGGACCGTGAATGGTCAGAGGCTGGGGACGGAGCTGCCTCCCGCTGCCGGGGCTAATGCAGCCTCTGCGGTTCTCCCAAGGCATCCAGCTGGCCAAGGGAAGCACAGGGTGTGCAAGTAGGAGCTGCACCTCGATTTTCCTGTCTCAGGCTTCAGACACGCAGACTCCAGAAAGCATCATTCAGTGACACCTTTGGCAAGCCCAGTGACAACTTTTCTGAGCCTCTAATAACACCTCCTTTAGAGGGTTGTCCTAGGGATTAAATGGGCTCATGCCTGTAGAAAAAAAACAAAACAAAACAAAACAAAAAACCCAGGCACAATGCCAGGTACTTTTTCATGGCTGCTAAAAAACCAAAACCAAAAAGGTGCGACGATGACTATGACCCATAGGTTCTGCAGCATGCCACCGGGGAGGAAGCTCAACTTTTCAAATGCAGGTCCTGATGCAGTGGCCCTGGGGAGGAGCTGGAGACTGCATTTCCAACCAGCTCCCGGGGACCCTTCTGCTGTTTGCCAGATCACGCTATGCAGGGTGAGAGGTCAGGCTATTATTTTATCAGCTGTACTTAAGAAACATTAAAGTTAGACGAGTATTTTTCTTACAGATTCTTATGGATTTTGTTTGTCATCTTTCTTGTTATTTTTTCTCATCTCAACGTATCAATACCAGAACAAGGAAAATATAAGCTAAAAAATTAAAGACATAATTAAAACATGAATTATTTCTTAAATGGAAAAGTTAACAATGTTATAACATAGGCAATATTCAGAAACATTGCAAGTACAGTTCAGCTTTTAAAAAGTTGAAAGCAATATTCAAATTTAAAAAAAAAAAGAGGCCAGGGATGGGGCTCATATCTATAATCCCAGCACTTCTGAAGGCAGAGGTGGGAGGACTGCTTGAGCCCAGGAGTTCAAGACCAGCCTGAGCAACATAGCGAAACCTCATCTCTACAAAAAAGAAAAGAAGGAGGAAAAAAAGATAAAAAGGTTACATAAATGATGAGTATGTGAAAACCAACTCTTTATCTTAACCATTTGGGAGAATGTTAAAATCTGAGAGACCCATGGTTGGAAAACAGCATAAGATACAAGCAAAACAAAAACAACTGAGAAAGCCCACTTCCTCACACAGCTACGCCAATAACTGAACTGAATGTCAAAGATCAGCTGAAATAGAAACTCTTATCAACAATGATCTGAGTGTAGAAAGTATAAGATTAGAAGGTTCAATAGTTACTTTCTTGTTCTAAGAAACAATTCAAAGACTGGTGTTTGCAAAAAGAATATTTTCTTGTTTTAAACTTTTTTTTGAGACGGAGTCTCACTCTGTTGCCCAGGCTGGAGGAGATCTCAGCTCACTGAAACCTCCGCCTCCCAGGTTCAAGCGATTTTTCTGCCTCAGCCTCCAGAGTAGCTGGGATTACAGGCACATGTCACCATGCCCAGCTAATTTCTGTATTTTTAATAGAGACAGGGTTTCACCATGCTGGCCAGGCTGGTCTCAAGCTCCTGACCTCAGGTGATCCACCTGCCTCAGCCTCCCAAAGTGCTGGGATGACAGGCGTGAGCCACAGCACCCAGCCAGAATATTTTCATATGGCTTCGCAGTAGACTGTCATAATCAGAGCTGTGATGTCAAGTTCACAGCCTCATAGTCATTTCCCCAGAGGTCTCCAAATCAAACACTTACGATAAATTCCCTGCATGCACATGCCACACCTCTTCATCCAAATGACACGTGGTCCCTGCTGGAGCATCTCCAGGGATGTCGAGGGAAGAGGAGTCACTGTTTCCTGAGGGGACCCAATCTATTTTCGGACTGTTCTGTTAGACAAGGCTTGCTTACATCAAACCAAAGCTTGCCTTCCGGGAACTTCCAACCATTGCTGCTGATTCTGGCCTTACAATCATACAAAGTGAATGGAATTTCTCTTGACAGGGCAGCTCTTCAACTACTTGAAGAAAGTTAATCACAGGTTTTCCAGACTTCTCACAGGCACCTATCCCTTGTGTACCTCCATTATCTCTCGTAACACACAGGGTCCTATCTTGGCCATTGCCTCAGCACACAGTCAGGTAGCCAGCCTCTCTGAATGCCTGGTACCCAGGATAAAAACCAATACCCCAGGTATTATCTGCATATCTCAGGGTCAGGATATATCCCATGACTAAGCCCACAATCATGTAAATTCTTGCAGCCAGATCACATTTTGGACTCACATTTAATGTAAATCCACACCACTCCAATCCTGCATGATGGCACAGGTAGATTTTTGGGAGCTGGACAACTCACAACAACTATTGAGAGTGCATCCCCATGGACCGCAAAATTCAATTTCTAAGAGGTATCTCAAGGCATTAATAAGTGCATCAAAGATGGTCAATGTGGTATTTGGCAAATCAGAAGCAGGAAACAACCAAAATGTCTGAAAAAGGTCTATAATAAGTTATGAGCACATTAAAACTTTCCTCTGAGAGAGACAGAGACCAAGCTCCTTTGAAGTCGTAATACCACATACACAGTCAGGTTCCTCCTAACTTTTCTCCACAAGATGGAATATTATGAAAGGTGTTAATGAACTTTTTGTCAAAATGCAAATTAATAAACGACTCTATTTTACAAACTGATTCTAGAATCTAATCTGAAGTTAAAGTCACCTCTGGAATTCTAATACCTCTCCCATAACTAAGACTTCTCAGTTCCCTTATAACCAAACTACAAGTTAAAACTTGTAAGTTCCCATGTCTACCGTGAGCCCCATTCTTTTTTGTAACAAAAAGTATATTTAAATATGAACATATTGAGGTATATTTGCAATGATGCATATTTTACATCTCATAAAATTCACCCATTTCAGGCATCCAATTCAATGAATTTTAGTAACTTTACTGAGTGATGCAGTCATCACCAAAAATAAGTTTCAAGACATTTTTATGCCCCCAATAAGCTCCCTCATGCCACTCACAGTGCCTCTCTATGCCCACTCCAGCCTCAAGCAACTACTTCCTGCCCTTTGCTTTTTCAGTATCTTTCATGGAAAAGGAATCACACAATATGTGATCTCTTGTGTCTGGCTTCCTTCCCGTATCTCAAGGTTTTGAGGTTCACCCATGATGGAGAGTGTGCCGCTCATTCCCTTCTGGGGAGCCCATTCTGTACCACAAAAACGGTCTTAGGTATCAGCAAAAAAGACCCCATCAGGCCATGCCACCTCTGACCTTGAAGGTAAAAGTAGATGTTTAGTGAACTCTTCAATACTGTAAACTTCTTTACAGGTATCCACACTTACAGCTTCACTGATGGTTCTGAAAGCTAATACTTTTGATAAGAATTGGCCTTTGAGTCAGGCGCAGTGGCTCGTGCCTGTAATCCCACCACTTTGGGAGGCTGAGGCAGGTGGATCACAAGATCAGGAGTTCAAGACCAGCCTGGCCAAGATGGTGAACTCCTGTCTCTACTAAAAATACAAAAAACTTAGCTGGGCATGGTGGTGGGCACCTGTAATGCCAGCTACTTGGGAGGATGAGGCAGAGAATTGCTTGAGGTTGGGAGGCGGAGGTTGCAGTGAGCAAAGACGACTCCATTGTACTCCAGCCTGGGCAACAGAGCGAGACTCTGTCTCAAGGGAGAAAAAAAAAAAAAAAGAATTGGCCTTTGACATTCCTGCAGAGAATTGGAAGCCAGAAGTGCAAAGAGAGGGCGGACTCTCAGGTACCCATCGTTGATGGTAGGTGGAGTGTGCAAAGGTAAGATGGGGAAACCACCATCTTGAGATGTGAGAAGTAGAACGTAAATCCAAGCAGTCTGTCCCAAAGAGCAGAGTCTATGAAATGGTGTTGAGAGAACTGATGTATGTACTCCCAGTACAATGTGGTGCCACATGGCAGGGCACAGACTGGTCCAGAGTACAGGCTGTTGGGTGGAGCCTGGAGACAGTTGCTGGGCTGAAAAGGATGACAGCATCCATGACACTGTGGTCTGGGAGGAGAGGAAGCCATGTGAGGAGCTGGGCCAGCCTGGACATCCTGTGTCACTCAGCTTAGACCAAAATGAGAACCAAACAGAAGCTCCAGAAGTCCAGTATTGTGGTACATCTCATCAGAACAGGCCATCAACATGGCAGAGGCTCACAAAAGGCATGAAAGAGAAAACGAGGCAGGGATAAGACATGAGGTCCTTGTCCTCCTCGGAGGCTCAGTAGCAACAGGACTCAACAATACAGGGCAACTCACCCAACCTATACTGACACACAAATTCCTGACCTACAAAATGGAGCTGATGACATTTGCCTGGACTACTTCACAGGGCCAACGATCACGAGGATCAAAGAGATGGTGATTATGAAGCGATCCTCTAAATTCTAGAGTAGCTCACATGGGTGAGGTGTTCTTTGCATTCTTATTGTAGGATTATAGAGTTTAAACGGGTGTGAAGGATCCCCAGGGCTAATAACATTCAAGCTTTATGTTTTTTGTTTGCTTGTCTGTTTGTTTGAGAAAAGCTCTCTCTCTGTTGCCCAGGCTGGAGTGTAGTGGCACAATCAAGGCTCACTACAGTCTCAACCTCCCTGGGCTCAAGTGATCCTCCTGCCTCAGCCTCCCAAGTAGCTGGGACCTCTGCTGCACCACCATGCCTGGCTAATTTTTAATTTGTTTTGTAGAGATGAGGTTTTGCCATGTTTCCCAGGCTGGTCTCAAACTCTTGAGGCTCAAGCAATCTGCTCACCTTGGCCTCCCAAAGTGCTGGGAATACAGGCATGAGTCACAGCGCCCAGCCTCAAACCTTGTCTTATGAAGATTCTGAGATTCTGCCTTGAAGAATCTTAAAGAAGGAGACAGAGGATGAAGAGGAGGCCAAGCACACCCAACCCCAGACACCTCATCTCCCCGCTTCGCTGCCTTTCCCCTCTCAAACACAGGGTCTGACATTCTTTGGGACCTTCACACAGAGATCGCCTCTGAAGAAAGGTTTCTGCAGGCAACAGAAATGTTCACAGCACTTTGTAGACCAAACTCCTCATGTTAGAGATGCGAAGACAAAAGCCAATCTTGCTCAAGGTGATGCAATATTTTGTAATGGGATGGGTACTCTCTGCCAAGCCATTCTGGGATTTCCATATAGCAGAGAGAAGAGGAATGAGAAACCCCACTCTTCAGGGCAACTTCCTTCAATATCCTTTGCTTCATCTTATTTTTTTCTAAGGATAAAGCTGTTGACCATTTTTTCCTTTTTCTGATTCTCTTCTCGAACTTTGCTCACTTTCATTTCAAGGATTTCCTGTTTGCTTATGTATCCCAAATCTTATCTGTACTCCTGATCTCCCAGCCCAGGGCTTACTCAGACACTCAGTTACCCTACAAAACATCTTAAGCTCATCTAAATAAACTAAACAGATCCTTTGAAATTGACCCACAACAACCCATGCCTAACTTCTCAAACCCTACCTTAGACCTATGCCTAAATAATACAGCATGAAAACTTATAAGTCATTTTTGACTTATCTTTATTTTACATAATTACCAGCATGTCTTTACTTTTCATTTAAAATAATCTCATTTACACCCTTATTTATTCATCTGTCAAATCAAAGCTATTAAGTTTTTAGAAACAGTGAGGAGAGAAGAGGTAGAAGAGAGGTCTCTTCCTAACCTCCCCTTCATTCCTCCTGGCCATGCGTCCTTGTTCCCATCATGGGGCCTTCTCTCTCTTCCATCCACCTGTCATGAAGGTCCTCAGTCCCTGCTTGCCTCCACCTACCAGGATCGTAGCCTTAGCCCTTTCTCCTCCATGGAACTCTTGCTGACAAATGTAGCTCTCAGGAACCTGCCACTAATGCGAGTGCCTTTGTCTATACTGGACCGGCTGTGGATAACCGTGCTGCTTTTCTCAGAAACCCTCCCCAGCTAGGGAAGCCAACCCCAACTCTACCAAAAATGCAAAACTTAGCCGGGCATGGTAGCACGTGCCTGTAGTCCCAGGACTAGCTGCCAATAATTCAGGTTTCTACTCTCAATGAATATGAGTCTGTGAAAGAAATGAAAATATGAAGCAGAAGCACAATCCAAAGGAAAGATGAGAGGCAAAGGGAAAACGGGCTTGGCCCATCCACGAGCTCTGTGACAATGGCTCCCAGCTGCAGCTTACAGGAAGGTCAGCCTTGCTTCAGCACCCCGGTGCCCTGCTTCCTTCCCATCAACCCCTTCTCATCCACAATAAGCTGAGTAGATTCTGCTCCCAGCAACCCAAAAGCTTTGACCAGAACAATACCACATGTCCAACGAGAGAATGAGTGTCTAAACTTAGATGGAGAAACGATGAATTTTGTAAACTGAAATTTCCAAATTGCTAACTATCCTTTTAATTATCAAAGACCTTATTTAAAAAAATTTAAGTTGTTTTGGCCAAACCTTTTTCATGTAGATTAGAGACTTCTCACTTCTTAAACAAAAGACACACAGCATAAAGATATCTTTTCTTGGCCGGGCACCATGGCTCATGCCTGTAATCCCAGCACTTTGGAAGGTGGAGGCGGGTAGATCACTTGAGGTCAGGAGTGTGAGACCAGCCTGACCAACATGGAGAAAACCTGTCTCTACTAAAAATAAAAAAATTAGCTTGGTGTGGTAGTGCATGCTTATAATCCCAGCTACTCAGGAGGTTGAGGTAGGAGAACCGCTTGAATCCGGGAGGTGGAGGTTGCAGTGAGCGGAGATCATGGCACTGCACTCCAGCCTGGGTGACACGAGACTCCAACTCAGAGAAAAAAAAAAAAAGACATCTTTTCTTGATAACCCAGAACTAACACTTTGAGGATCATTATTCTGACCTTTTCAATGTGGCAATGATCTTAGAAGCTGCTAGGTTACTTGTATGTACCCCTACGCTCCCAACTACTGTGGTTTTGTATTATTCAGTTTTCGGTCAACAAAACCTGCCTTTTCTACCTCCATTCTTACTTTCAGTGGTGAAGAAGGAGGAAACCCTACAAATCAGTAGTTAAAACTGGGCCTGACATAAGATTCAATATACTATCAGCAAAGACATAGCAATGTTCGTGTTTCCAGGGTCAGTTTTCAGAAGCTTTGTTGGATGACAGACTTTCAGCTTACTTCCTGATTTCTCCTAGTCTGGATGTGTTGTCAGAATATATCCTAGCTTCACCTATTTAGTATCTTAACTAGTTTTTGATACTAGTTTTCGATACAGTTGACCCTTGAACAACATGAGTTTGAACTGAGGGAATCTACTTGTATGTAAATTTATTTCCACCTCTGCCACCCAAGACAGCAAGACCAACCCCTCCTCTTCCTCAGTGGACTCAGTGTGAAGATGAGGAGAAAGACCTTTATGATGATCCACTTCCACTTAATAAATAGTAAATGCATTTTTTCTTCCTCATGATTTTCTTAATAAAATTTGCTCTTCTCTAGCTTACTTTATTGTCAGAATACAGTACATAATACATATAACATACAAAATATGTGTTGATCAAGTTTCATGGCCTCCAGTCAACAGCAGGTTACTGGTGGTTAAGTTTCTGGGGAACTGAAAGTTATACTCAGATTTTTGAGCATGTTTGCAGGGAAGCAGGGGTGCAGCACACCTAATCCCCATGTTCTTCTAGGGTCACCTGTTTAGTAGACTTAATTATATATACTTTCCACACAGGATATAACAAAGTGCCTAGGGAGTGCTCAAACGACATGCTAACAACATGCCATAAATGCAGCCATTTTCCAACTCTTTTTTAAAAATGGGAAACCTCGGCCAGGCACAGTGGCTCACGCCTGTAACCTCGGCACTTTGGGAGGCCAAGGCAGGCAGATCACCTGAGGTCGGCAGTTGGAGACGTGTCTTGGCTCCTTTCTACTTACACTCATTAAATGGGAGTATTGGCAATCTTTGCACAGGGGACTATTGTCTGTTTTGTCCCGTGCACTTTCCCTAGGGCCTGGACCAATGCTTAGCATATATACTGAGTGAACAAATAAAACAAGCCCTTCCACTACAAATATTAAGTGGTCTGTTTTCAAATTTCAAGGCTCTAGTTGCAATGCTTGATTATTGCATTCAGTCTTTCTGGCAAGTGTTTTCCAATTTGGGAACATTTGTTGTCATGAAGCATCTGCCATGTCATCCTTGGCACTGTCTTTGCACTGCTGTTGAGCCGATTTATTTGCTTGTGCTCCTTCAAAGCTCCTTCAAAGGGCATTTGAATGCAGTTACAGACCGAGTTTGGGTACAGCAACTTACAGAAGCCAACATGATGGCATGAAAGCATTATAGAAAGCAAAGAAATCCAACATTTCAGAAAAGGAAGAGAGCAGGAGAGGAGATAGCAGACCCCAGGTGCTGGGTTGGGGTTGGGGATGAGGAGGGGACCTGACAGAGAATGGAACAAGGGATGGAAGGACATGGAGGGGACACAGACCACAGGAGGGTTGGAGAGCAGGCAAGGAGAGCAGATAAGAAGCATGGCAGAACAGACAGGACAGGAAACAGATCACAGGCAGAGATAATAAGGATATCACAGGTAACCAGAAGAGGAGGGAAAGTTCTGGCCTAGCCATGGCCTAGCCTTATTTAATTCCTCTGAAGCTAGGAACTCCTCCCAGAACTTAAAGGTAAAGTCATATAAGAGATATTTTATTTAAATGGTAGACTTAAAAGGGTGCATCTGGCCAAGTGCAATCAATGGCTCTTGCCAGTGCCTTGGGGAGCCAAGGCGAGAGGCTTGCTTGAGCCCAGGAGTTTGAGGCTGCAGTAAGCTGTGATAGCGCCACTGCACTCCAGCCTGTGCAAGAGCAAGCAGGACCCTCACCCTTACAAAATAAAATAAAATAAAACAAAATTAAAGGTACACCCTAACTCAGACCATTTTCTTAAGGCACCACATTTGGCACACAAGCCTAGAAGAGTGAACTCAACACTGCTGCGGAAGAGGATGACAGACCCCCAGAGAGAGAGACCCTCAAAGAACCTTTGTTGCTTGTCACAGCAACTATGGGATAAAGCACCTACAGTTGCTTGTCTTTCCTCTTCCTACCCCACCTGAATGCTTACACGCCAAAGAGAGACAGAACTGTGGTTCCAGGTAGCAGGTCCCGGACATGACGCATGCTCACTCCAGTGGCAGCTGTGAGATAAACGCAGGGAAAAGCAGTTTGATGGGGAAAGCCACAGGCAGGCTCATGGATGCGGTGGGAGAGGTGTCCCAGTGGCAGGGCAGACACCTTACATTGTGAGAATTTTGTATCTCCTAGGAGTTAAGCTAGAATCAGGACTGCAGTAAATCAACTAGGGATTATAGTTATCCTATAGTGAAGTAAAGGAAAGCCTCTCTAGAATAAATATGCTGTGTTTTCAAAGTGTAGCTGTTTCTTGACTTTTCATATACTTATGACATATTTTTGAGAAAGTAATTTCCAGGTTTTATTATGTGACATGACAAATTGGAGAAAATGAGTTTCAAAAGTATGTACGTGTTCTTTCCTTTTCTAATCAGATCCTTCTCATGTTTTCCCCCAACTGGAAGATGGTAGGTGAGAATGTCTACACTAAACGACTTGTAAAAAACCCAAATGGCTTCAAGGCAAAGGGCAACCTCATCATCTGTTTCCTACATCCAGCATCAAGTTTTCCTTCCTCTGGGTAACAATAATCTCTTACGTTGTACTCATTCCTTTCCTGCTGCTCACCTATCAGGTAAGACAACTATAATCGCTCATTAGAACCTGCTAATTGGAATTAAAGTTTTACTTGTTTCATGACTTAAAATTGATGCTTGTTTGATGTTGCTCTGGAGTGTGTGTGTTTTTTGTTTTGTTTTGTTTTGTTTCTTTGAGACGAAGTCTCACTCTGTCGCCCAGGCTGAAGTGCACTAGCATGATCTTGGCTCACTGCAACCTCCACCTCCCAGATCCAAGCGATTCTCCTGCCTCAGCCTCTCAAGTAGCTGGGAATACAGACGTGCACCGCCACACCCAGCAGATTTTTATATTTTTAGTAGAGACGGGGTTTCACCATGTTGACTGGGCTGGTCTCAAACTCCTGATCTCAGGTGATCTGCCCACCTCGGCCTCCCAAAGTGTTGGGATTACAGGCGTGAGCCACCACACCCAGCCCTCTCTGAGTGTCTTATGATCACACTGGTAGCAGGTTAATAGATACATGTAAGTCAGCACAGCATGTAGAGCAATACAACCCGACATGAGCACACACGCAGGTGGCAGAAATAAGAAAGCACGGACCATGCCCAAGGCAGGTGGCAATGAGGAAGGCACAACAGCAGGGGGGCATCACCAGCTGGTGGGAGTTACCAGGGTGAGGCAGGGTCAGCCCTTGTGGGAACAGGGCCTGAGAATTTGGAAAGAGGGGAGAAAATGTATTGATGAAGAATGTAGACTTTGATCAGGTGAAAGGAATGACATCCATCAGGACTGAGAGGCGGGAAAGGGTGAAGGGATGACAAATATTTGCCTAGTTGATGGGAAGAGCATGACCTAAGGTGTGCTGATAGGAGAGGACTTGGGTGTGGAATGGGAATGGAAAAGGATCAGGTGTTGAGGGCCTCTGCTGAAAATTCCTAGTACTTATGGCTCTTCAAAGCCATGCTTGTAAAGAGGAAGCATTTAGGAGGGGCACAAGCGCAGTTTGGAGAGATGGACGTTTTACACATTTGACTTTGGCTGGAGAAAGTAGTCTACAGAAGATAGTCAAGGAGATCGACTCTGCTTCTGCTTCTGTGCACACAGAGCCCACACTAACTCATCCTGGTGCCTTCCTCACTGAGAGAGGCAGCTGGACAACATTTTTTCCTAAGGGTCATCTTGGTTCATTCACTCATGATTGGAGATGTCATCCCGCTGCTGCCAGGCATGGTGGCTCAAGCCTGTAATCCCAGCACTTGGGGAAACCAAGGGGAGAGGACTGTTTTGAGTCCAGGAGTTTGAGGATGTAGTGAGCTATGATCACGCTACTGCACTCCAGACTGGGCAAGAGAGCAAGAAAGACCCCCTTTCTTTAAAAAAAAAAAAAAAAAAAAAAAAAAAAAAAAGGCTGGGCACAGCGGCTCACACCTGTAATCCCAGCACTTTGGGAGGAAGAGGTGGGGGATCACCTGAGGCCAGGAACTTGAGACCAGCCTGGCCAACATGGAGAAACCTTATCTCTACTAAAAATGCAAGAGGGAAAAAAAAAGCCAGACATGGTGGTGTGTGCCTACAGTCCCGGCTGCTCAGGAGGCTGAGGCAGAATTGCCTGAATCTGGGAGGTGGAAACTGCACTAAGCCAAGATCATGCCACTGTACTCCAGGCTGGGTGACAGAACGAGACTTGATCTCAAAATAACAATAATAATAATAATAATAATAATATAAAGGTACATTGTAACCCAGACCATTTTCTTCAGGCACCAAATTAGGCACACAAACCTAGAAGAGTGAATTCAACACCGTGTTTCAAGACCACCCCACAGAGCACTAAATTAGTGCCAGAAACCGTATACATCATCTCAAAACTATGACACAGATACTATTCCCATTTTATAGAAGATACAGTGGAGGCTTAGGGACAGTAAGAAATTAATTCCAGGATGCCCGGCTGTCAGGCATCCAGGCTGTGACTCACACGCAGCTCCTGGAGGTTCAGAAAGGTGTGCTCATGTCAACACCTCCGTGACATCAAGCTAATTTACTGGACACATTTGCAAATTCTATTAAATGTCTACTAATAAAAATGAACCAATAAATTTCTAGGCAGGGCTGACACAAATGACGATGGCCAAAGAAGCCACTGACAGCCCAGGCCCCTTCTGATTGGCTACTGCCTGCTTACTGGATGGTAAATACTTTGGCTATCACTCCCGCTTACAAGGGTTGCAGGAACTCTCTCTTGGCTAATCATAATTAAAGTAAAACATTTAAAATAACTCCACCTCAAGATTAAATTACACAAGTTACAGGAGGCCGTAACATGTAACAAGGAAGTAAATGAATGAATGAATGAGGACATGCAGCCTAATAAAAGGCAGAATTGATTAGGAAAGTCCAGGGATTCCAGTTCTACCTCATCCTAGGCCTTAACACGGTTGTGTGACCCAGGGCAAAGCCAAATCACTCATTGCTAGGAAGTACTGTAGGGGATTATCCTTGAAGCCGTTGAAAACACCTGATAAATTGCCTCAGGAAACCATTTTGCTACAGCAGCTATGCATGCTTTGCTACAGCAAGTAATCACTATTTTACATTTGCTAAAAAGAAAAAAGTTAGGAAGACAGACCAGGCCATTTCCTTTACCCATGGATCTCAAGAATACACCAGGGAGGAGTGAACCCGGCCCAACCTCACTTAGCATCCGGGAGGTACAGACCCCTGGACAGCAACAGGTAGAAGGATCTCTAGGATGACTGCTCTCGAACACGGCCAGTGAATGCCACAGAGTGTTTTCGCTTGGAAATGCACATGTGTGCAGTTTGCATATGATTTCAGGGGATTCCCAAACCAGGAACCACAGGACAGCAGAGCTCTCATTAAGAATCTCTGATTCTAAGACAATAAGAAATCGTCAATATCTTGACCTCTTCTGGGAATGTACCACTTTAAACCCTAAGACAGAGTTTTTACTGTCCAGTATTCTGTCACTGTCGCTCATGGCTAAATGCTCATGGAATATCTCTAAAAGAATGAGTATTGGAGGGGTAAAAACAAGAGCCTAGAAATACCCAGCGGTCTCCAAGAATGTGTTCCCACAGAGATGGTGGCAGCAATGCGTATTTATAAAGCATTCACCTAGACAAGGAATTTCCACTTCCACAAAGGCAAGTATCAGATTCAGTCACTGACATTACCTTGAATGGAAATTGCCATTCAATGTGCAAAATTGGCTCTATCTCTGATCCACATACAAGTATATGTAATACTCAAAAATAGGACAGCAAAACATTCAGTGTGAGAACGTGACTGAACTTGAAGACAATGGGCCCTCCCACTACCCACCCTATGTAAAGCAACCAAAGGTGTGCTGGAAACAGATCAACCAACACCCAAATGTGATCGTCAGTTCCATCCCTGGCACATCATTTTAATATCTGGGAATCGCCAACAGATGTTACACCAAATTGTGTGCTAGGCTGTGTTCAATAAAAACGCATGAACTTATGTTGGAATATATATATATATATATATATATACCATTAAAAGCAAGGGGGGAAAATTTAACCATTGAATTTCATCTTTAAAATTCAGATAAAATTTTAAAACTAGAAATATTACTATGATACTTATAATTCTACCTAAGCTGCCAGTTATAAACAGCTTAGATACACATTACCTCTTAGTCAAACCATCAGCTTCATCTTAGGGGGAATCTTCACCTATCCAAATGCCCCATAACCCTCTGCAGTCCCATTCCTGTTCCTCTTCATACCATGGCGTTCACCAGTCATTCTAAACCCAACAGCCAGCTTTTCCCTCATCCTCAATGCTCTTGACTTTTCCTGCAGCATCTGACATTGTTAATCGTCTTTTCAAGATATTTAGATATGCTGGCTTTGGGGATATAAATTTATTTTATTTTATTTTTTTGAGACAGAATCTCTGTTGCCCACACTGGAGTGCAGTAGCCCGATCTTGGCTCACTGCAACCTCTGCCTCCTGGGTTCAAGCAATTCTCCTGCCTCAGCCTCTCAAGTAGCTGGGATTACAGACATGTGCCACCACGCCCAGCTAATTTTTGTATTTTTAGAGATGAGGTTTCTCCATGTTGGCCAGGCTGGTCTTGAACTCCTGGCGTCAAGTGATCCACCCGCTTTGACCTCCCAACGTGCCTGGCCTGACTTTCTTTCTTTTAATATCTGCCTCTTTCCACCCCTGCTAACTACAGGTGGTCTCCCCTTGCATCTGGAGGCTCCACTTCTCAGAACTCTATCCCCTCAGTGGCAGTCTCATGCCCTCATGGTGCTATTCTCTAAGGATAGTGACTCCCAAACCAGATGTGCAATCACTGATTTTCTTCTGCCTTACTCCTACTGTGCCAGCATCCTGCTGGCTGACCTCTTCTCCATGCATGGGAATGCGTAACATGTTTCAATTGTGAACTGAAGGGAACCTCAGTAACCGTCACTGAACATGTTTAACACAGTCCAATAAATAACTTCAAAGGATTTCAACATGCAAAAAAAAAAGCTTTACAAACTTATGCTGTAAGTTTGAGTTGCCAAAACATTTTTTATATTCTAAGAAAAAGGTAAAATCCAGATTCTGGCTGCATTTCTGATCCCCAGGGATCTTCTGCGAGCTTTGGGCAGCCACAGAAGTTCGCCTTTGTAGTAGCAGGGGGAGTCCTGAGTGCTGAGCTGACCTCTCCAGCCCCATGCCTGTTCCTACATCAAATAACTTAATCAGAACACAAACTCTTCTTAGATTTCTGTGGAGGTAATTAAATAACAATTCGATGCCAATTAATCACAGTCAAATAAGAGTCTGACAGAGAAGAACTCTATACACATTGGAGTCTATTTAATGGCCAAATACTGGCAGGATCCTAGTTAAACAATGATTCATTAAACCTCCTGTGCCACACAATGGCTAGGCTAAACTCAGTGTGAAAGAATCGAAACTCTTTTGTTCTCCCATAAAAAGACATCAAATCTCTGTGCGTGATATTGTTTTCTCCATCACTTAGCAGCCTGCTCAACTGCATGATTCAGAATGTGTTCAGCTGCTCCTATGCACAGGGCGTCTGCAAGTCCTTGTTGGCCCCGAACATCACAGCTGTGCAACTCTTTCCTTCCCAACTGAAAAAGTAAAGAGCTGGACAGCTGACCACACCTACTTAAAATATTTATACGCTCTGAGCAAGGAGAAATCACAGACTCAGAACCTACCTTTTACCCTGAAGGAGGGGCAAGCTGTGGCCATTTCCCTACAAGCAGATGGTTATTCACTCTAAAAACTCAGGATCCACACAAGTTGTCAATCCAGCAAAATCTGTTCAACATTTTGGTTCCCTGAACCTACCTTATCAACTTAGTTCCTTTAAATTAAAATGTCCCTTTTTAACACAAGTCCCCATGAAAACCGAGAGATCCATTTTAAGTTTGGCTGATAATTCCCAAAGACTTTTAATCATGGTTCTCAGAAGGACTCCATTACCTCCCTGGAAGTTCATTTCTTCCTATGGCGAAAGAATCAAGGAAAGTGGCCTAGCTCTGTATTGCTGGACTTTTTTGCCTACACTAGCAATATAAGCACCTCCAGAGTTTCACCAATGCTGTCATTTTTTAAAAGCATGATTTTGGCACTCATTGTAGATTCGAATCTGAATGAGAGATCACGAAGTTGGCTGAAAATGGGTTCTTTGGGGTTAGCTTGCAGATGCTGTTGACAATTGCATTTACCTCTCTTTAAAGAAGGACTCCTAGCCAGTTTGTTAAATGCATTCAAAAGTAAATTTAAAAAAACACAAATATTGTGTAATTATTAAAATATTATTTTACACGTTCATTGAAACTGAATAACCCAGACTGGTGCTTATTTTTATCTGGCACAAGATTACTGGATAATTGCCAATCATATTAAAGCATAAAGGTAGCTAAAGCAATAAACGTAATGATATTTCTGATGTGTTCATTTGTAAAGGAAGTTTTTCATTTGTTGGTCTTTGTGTATTATTTTTTCAGATGGACTGCAAATATAATGGACATGTTGTGGACATTCCAAATTCTCCTGTAGCATAGTACTGATTCAGGACTAAGGTTGTAGGCTATTTGATGATATTCAATTTGCCACTATTATATCCTGCTATCCTATGAAAAATAAGTAAAACAAAAATGTATAATATTAGTATATAAAATTGATAGTATTTCTCTTATTTAAGAAAAAATACATACTAGAAAACATTTGTAGGAGAAAAATGTTTCATGAAAAAAAATCGTTTAAGATGATTCAGCTTCCTTCCCAAATTAAACGTATTATAATAGAGCAAAGCTAAATATTATATGACATTGCTTTCATGAAAAAGTTAAGAATCTTAACAGAAAACAGGCCAGGCATAGTGGCTCACACCTGTAATCCCAGCACTTTGTGAGGCCAAGGCGGATGGATCACCTGAGGTTAGGAGTTTGAGACCAGCCTGGCCAACATGGTGAAACACTGTCTCTACTGAAAATACAAAAATGAGTTGGGTGTGGTGGCACATGCCTGTAATCCCAGCTACTTGGGAGGCCGAGGCAGAAGAACCACTTGAACCTGGGGAGTGGAGGTTGCAGTGAGCTGAGATCATACCACTGCACTCCAGCCTGGGCGACAAGAGCAAAACTCCATCTCCCCCCCCAAAAAAAGAAGGAAAACAGAAAACTTATTGTATTGCAAATGTATTTTAACTTTACTTATACCTTGAACAGTAAGAAACAAAGATCAACTTTTATTGGGTCTTCTTGGATAATAAATACTAAATTCACATGCAGACAATAACAGTGAATGTAGGGTATACTATATATTTACTATTTTTAAGAGATATACAAATTATGAACCAAAAACTGCAAAGCCTTAACACAGAAGCAAAACATAAAGCATTAAATAAGTGGCTTTAATTATGAATATTAAATCTCTTTTTTGATCCCTGTCATAAAACCCACATTTTGTTTTCTGCTGCTCTGACAGTACACAATGATTACTACACCATGTGTATTTATTTGTCAGCTACACTATGATATAAAATGATTTTGAGGGGGAAAAAAGTCACACTGAGTCTGCACATAAACATACCGTGGCAAAACAAATTTTCCTGCAAACATAAGCAGTTTTACAGTCCATCAAAGTGGTGCCAAAAAGTAGATTTATTCGCATTAAGGGCTGACAAGAACGAAACATTTCTGCAGTAAATAAAGTACATTGTAACCCAATCGTCGAATCAATAAAGTCATTAAAAATAGACTGCATTCTTCAAGGAAATGGTGAATTTAAGGGGGAAAAAGAAAAATCTTTGGTTGCATTAGAGAATATATCTGCAAACACAGCTGACAATTACCGATTTGAACGGACTCTTCTCCCATGTGCCTACAAAGAAACATCTCTGGGTCCCTTACCTTTTTCATGTGTATTTAGCCATGTAAACTGCTATATGGTATTTCTGGCATCCCCACAGGCAACCTAGAAATACAAATTTAAAAATGCGCCCTGGTTTTTTTTTTTCCTCCTTCTTCTTCTTTTTCTAGGCCCCAAACTGACAGACTATTATCACTTTTGTAGACTCCTGCAAATCTGCGCAGTGGTGTTGGGCGGAAATGTGCTGAGATTATAATATCCATTCATCTAAACCGCCAGCAGGTAACAAAATTCAGGTGGGGTGCGTGCCACCTAAATTAATTTACTACTTGAAAAAGACTTCTTATGCCAAGCCTGTCAAAAGGCAAACAGGAAAGGAGTTAAACTGTAAATAAATCTAAACACAGTTTGCGTTTGATCTAATTTTCAAGTGTAGGATTAAAAAAAGGGGAAGCGTGCCAAGGAAAGGCGACAAGAGGAGACGCGCAACAAAGAAACCTGCACAGGCTCCTTCGCATGGGCGGCTTGTTTTCAGGGAAGAGTTGACCGGCCGGGTGCAGTGGCTCACGCCTGTAATCCCAGCACTTTTGGAGGCTGAGGTGGGCAGATCACCTGAGGTCAGGAGTTTGAGACCAGCCTGGCCAACAAGGTGAAACGCTGTCTCTATTAAAAATACAAAAAATTAGCTGGGCATGGTGGTGCACAACTATAACCCCAGCTATTCGGGAGGCTGAGGCAGGAGAATCACCTGAACCCCAGAGGCGGAGGCTACAGTGAGCTGAGATCACACCACTGCACTCCAACCTGGGCAACAGAGTGTGACTCTGTCTCAAAAAAAAAAAAGGAGAGAAGAGAAGAGTTGCCCAAAGATGTCAGGCAACCTGACACTCCCCACAGCTAACAACTCAAAGTCACCTTGTAGGATTTATTGACCTAAGAAAATAAAGGAAGTCACTATCTTACACCCAGGAGCATGGCTACTATCATAAAACCAGAATATACCAAGTGTTGGCAGGGATGTGAAGGAATTAGAATTCTTGTATATAGTTGGGGGATCATAAAAATGGTGCAGGTGCAAAGAAAAAAAAAAAATATGACAGCTCCCCACATTATGAAACATAGAATGACCGCATGATCCAGCAATTCCACCTCTAGACATACATCCAACAAAAGAGAGAGCGGGGGTCTAGAAGAGATATCTGCACACCCATGTTCACAGCAGCACTATGCACAATAGTCAAAGGGCAGAGGCAACCCAAGAGATGAATAACAAAAGGATATACAAAAGGTGGTACAGCTGGTTGTCCCTCTCTATCTATGTGGGATTGGTTCCAGGACCTTCCACCAACACCAATATCTGCAAATGCTCAAGGCCATTTGCATATAACATACACACATCCTCCAATATAATTTTATTGATGTTTTATTTGTTTACTTTTTGAGACAGACTCTCACTATGTCGCCTAGGCTGGAGTGCAGTGGAGTCATCTTGGCTCTCTGCAACTTCCGCCTCCTGGGTTAGAGGGATTCTCCTGCCTCAGCTTCCCGAGTAGCTGGAATTACAGGCATGCACTACCATGTCCGGCTAATTTTTGTATTTTTAGTAGAGACGGGGTTTCAGCATGTTGGCCAGGCAGGTCTCGAACTCCTGGCCTCAAGTGATCCGCCCACCTCAGCCTCGCAAAATGCTGGGATTATAACTGTAAGCCACCGGCCCATCCATTTAATTTTAAATCATCCCTAGATTACTTATAATGCCTAAATACAATGTAAGTGCTATGTATTGGTTATACATTAATTTTGTTGTTGTATTATAATTTTTTATTGGATTGTTTTTCCAAATATTTTCCATTCACAGTTGGTTGAATCTGAGCATGTGGAACCCGTGGATACAGAGGCTGGCTGACTGTATATACACACAATAGAATATTATTCAGCTTTAAGATGGGAGGAGATTCTGGGCCATGCTACAACATAGATGAACCATAAGGATATTACACTAAATAAAACAAGCCTGTCAGAAAAGGAAAAAGACTGTTTGATTCCAGTTAGGTCCAGTGTATAGAATAGTCAAACTCAGAGACAGAAAGCATAAGGGTGAATGCCAGGGGCCGGAGGAAAGGGGTGGTGGGGAGTTAGTGTTTAATGGGTCCTGGGTTTCAGTTTGGGAAGATGGGTAAGTTTGGGAGATGGAGGATGGTGAGGGCTGCACAACAATGCAAATGTACTTAACGTCACCAAACTATATAGAGTACTTAAAATGACGAAGACGGCAAATTTTATGTTAGGTGTATTTTACTAGAATTTCAACTGTTTTTTTTTTTTTTTTTTTTTGGAGACAGAATCTTGCTCTGTCACCCAGGCTGGAGTGCAGGAGCATGATCTCGGCTCACTGCAACCTCCACCTCCTGGGTTCAAGCAATTCTCCCATTTCAGCCTCCCGAGAAGCTGGGATTACAGGCATGCACCACCACACCTGGCTAATTTTTGTATTTTCAGTATAGACAGGGTTTTACCATGTTGGCCAGGCTGGTCTCAAACTCCTGGCCTCAAGTGATCTGCCTGCCTCGACCTCCCAAAATAGTGGGATTGCAGGTGTGAGCCACCATGCTCGGCCCCTAAAAACATTTTTTTAAAACAGCTTTCCAGCCATTCTTCTCTTAGAATCCATCATACCTATCCGTTCCTGGAGACACCATCAGAGTGTCCAGCTCTACGTGGACACTCAGGCCCCAATGTGGTTGGGTCACAGAGGAGGTACCTGCTGTGGCAGCCCCTCTGTCACCAACTGGTGAGAGAGATGAGACAGTAACAGCACTTCTGGAGACCAGTCCCCTCCCACCTCCACAAAAGGAGAACTTTCCTTGTAGGATAAGGAGAGCAAAGTAAAGAACAACAGCCGCGACATCTGAGGAGAGGAATGGCAAAGGAAGAGGCTGCCTGTGGCGGCAGAGAAGGGCGCTGAAGGGACGCAAGAGCCACCGCACGCAGAGAAGAAGAAAAAGAGAGTAAAGAGGATGTGGGTGAGCATTTTACCCTGCAAAGCAGTGGGTGACCTTTAGAAAACACCATAGCAACTGACCTTTCTGAAAAATACTTGACACTATCAATATTCTTGACCCCCACTTTCCTGCCCACGCCAAACACGTTCAGGTTAAGATGTAAATGACGAATACGAATAAAATGCTACCCCACTGGGTGACATGGCTAAGTCAATGGAAAAATATTCACTAAAGCCTTCCATGCTCTACCATTTCAAGAGGAGCCCATCAGAAGCTGATTGTTCCCAGGCCAGTCACCAGTGCTCAGATGCATGAATAATGGTCATTCAGAGGCAGTAACCATCCTAGCCCTCTGTGAGCTTATATACACTGAGAACAGAAGGCTAAAAGGAGGAGAAAGGAGGAGGGGGAATGCCAAAAAAAAATGTTATTTTTAAAAAAGAGAAGATGGAGGATCTAAATGGAAGAAGACAGTGACATACAAACATTATCTATACTTCCAGGGGATGTGTTTCTAGCAATGAAAAGTAAAGATAAATACATAACGGGATCAAGGGAAGTGGAGAAGGGCAAGTCTTGAGTTTAAAGAAGGAAAATGCTGTAGACTATTCTAGAAAAGTGTTCTAAGAATATGTAGTGAAGGAAATGTGATCCCAGGAACCATTTAAATGAAAACAAGAGAGGCCAAGGTGGGCAGGTCAGGTGAGCTCAGGAGTTCGAGATCAGCCTGGACAACATGGCAAAACTCTGTCTCTACAAAAATACAAAAGTTAGCCAGAGGAGGTGGCACACGCCTGTAATCCCAGTGACTTGGGAGGTTGAGGCAGGAGAATGGCTTGAACCCAGGAGGCAGAGGTTGCAGTGAGCTGAGATCACGCCACTGCACTCCAGTCTGGGAGACAGAGTGAGACGCCGTCTCAAAAAGATTAAAATAAACAAATAAATAAGGACAAGAGCCATAGTGTCTGCTGGGCAGGAAGAGAAGGAAATGATGCTCAGGGGAAGTGGGGTCCTGGGAGGTGGGAAGAGGAATGCAAGAAGGCAGCACCAAATGCCCAGAGGATCACCAGGCAGGGATCACTCCCAAGAGCCTGGGGCCTCTCTTTCAGGGTATCTGCAACTGAGCTGATTAAGTCTGAACTTGGGGGTAAAAACAGACCCTAAATTACTAGTCTAGCCTAGAGTCTCCTGCCGCAGAGGTTCATGCATGGAAGACAGCAAGTGACATCTGTTTTTTGCTTTTGTTTTTTTTTTGAGATGGAGTCTGGCTCTGTCGCCCGGGCTGGAGTGCAGTGGCCGGATCTCAGCTCACTGCAAGCTCCGCCTCCCGGGTTTATGCCATTCTCCTGCCTCAGCCTCCCTAGTAGCTGAGACTACAGGCGCCCGCCACTTCGCCCGGCTAGTTTTTTGTATTTCTTTCAGTAGAGACGGGGGTTTCACAGTGTTAGCCAGGATGGTCTCGATCTCCTGACCTCATGATCCGCCCGTCTCGGCCTCACAAAGTGCTGGGATTACAGGTTTGAGCCACCGCGCCCGGCCATCTGTTTTAATTTATATTTTCAAAAGGCAGTAAGGAAAATAATTAGCTTGATTAGTGTCTCCCTTATGCGCAAGCTATTTGAAAATCTCTGGATAAGCCTTGATGGTGGGTAGGAGAGACCAAATCAGAGACTCACAATTCATTCACTATTTTATCTACCATTTAGCTGTCCGCATGAGACACCAGCACGAGCCTGACAATCCCACCATTTTAAATGGTTTCTAGTTTTGCTCACATTTAATTTAGACTCGTAGAAGGGAATAATGATATCAAAATCAGAAAAAGTTAAAGAGAGGCATAAAAATTGTAATTTTGCAAACTCAACTAAAGTTTTCCATGCAACTAAAGTTTTCACTGAACACTCTACATTTCAGGATCAGGGAAAATATAATAATGTCCATAATTCTTTTTTTTTTCTTTTTTTTTTTTTGAGATAGGGTCTTGCTCTGTTGCCCAGGCTGGAGTTTAGCTGCGCAATCACAGCTCACCGTAGCCTTGACCTCTCGGGTTCAAGTGATCCTCACACCTCAGCCTCCCCAGTAGCTGGGACTACAAACACATACCATCACGCTCAGTTAACTTTTGTATTTTTTTGTAGAGACAGGGTCTTGCCATGTTATCCAAGCTGGTCTTGAATTCCTGAGCTCAAGTGATCCACCTGTCTCTGCCTCCAAAAGGGCTGGGATTACAGGCATAGGCCACCACACCTGGCCCATAATTCTTACATTAAAGATGCTGCTCACATTCTAAACACCCACGTTAATAAGAGAAAATATTTTGACAAATATTCTTAGTTTGACTTTTCACTTACGTAATTCAAATCACGAGGCATAAAAACTCCCTACTGTGTGTAATTGTAGGAGATATGCTTGTAAATAGCAACATGAAACCATTACTTATCTCATAGAGATAAGTAATGTTCTGTAGAAATGTTATTTTAAAAATACACCAGAGCTAGTCATTAGGGCTGAAAGAATTCCAGTTTCAATCTCTAGTTAAATTTCAACCTAGGTTTTAAACTACATCTAGCAAAATCAAAACACAATTTTTAAAAATCTTAGCAAATCATGATTTTGCAGAGATAATTTAATATAAAAGTAGAACGGTAATTAATGTTATTAATACTTAAGGGATAGCAAGGCTTTCATTGTTGGGTAAGATCTCAAATTTATTTTTATTTTATTTATTTATTTATATATTTGAGACGAGTTTTCACTCCTATCTCAAAGAGTGCAGTGGCGCAATCTCGGCTCACTGCAACCTCCGTCTTCTGGGCTTAGCCTCCCAAGTAGCTGGGAGTACAGGCATGCACCACCACGCCTGGATAATTTTTGTACTTTTTGTAGAGACAGTGTCTCACTATGTTGCCCAGGCTGGTCTCAAACTCCTGACCTCAAGTGATCCACCCACCTTGGCTTCCCAAAGTGCTAAGATTAGACGTGTGAGCCACTGTACCCGGCCAGATCTCAAATTTGAAAATAGAAAGAGAAGCATCTGTATTCCCAGCATGAACTAGTAGTGACAGGAGCCTAAGTTATAGTCTTAAAGTTACGGATGAAATCCATAAAGGAGATCCAGTCTCAAATTGAAGCCAAAAGGTTCCTCTACAAATAGCATGCTAACTCAGAAAGACAGGAAATTCCACAGCCACACATCAATTCTCCTAGTTTGAGTGGAACTTCTTTCTACTCTCTCACCTGAGGGTGGTGGACATGCTGGGGAAGGACGGGGTGGAGAATCAAACACCTGATGATGCAACAAGTCCCTGGGAAGTGCCTGGGAACATGCCTGCCGGATGCGCAGCCTGCCCAGGAGCACACGGCTCATCACTGACAGCATGTGCTACTATCTCAAAAAGGTTCCCACATTCATCACATTCATGCAGAAAGCACAGCATACTTCCTGACACCCAGAGTTGGTCCAGGGATAGAGTAGCCGGTTCAGGTAACATTTCACTTTACATGGTTTGCTCTGCAGAGAACTCTGGCAAATCACAGATGGCAGGCATAAAGGTAGATAGGGCCAGGCTCTTTTCAAGGTCACTTCACACACCTACCTGCTCTGTCCCCTACCCGATCCACCCCAGCTCCCAGCCAGAAGAGAAAGTAGGAAAATGTCTATTGGCCGCTTTCATAACACTTTCCAGTGATGCACTAAGCCAGATCACTGGTCTTTAAAACACTCAAGTAAGAGCTCTCACCAGGAAGGCCATGTGCATTGAGACTTTCTTACTCAGAGCACAACATCTCTGCTTTGTCCTGCTCCAGCTCACAGGCCTCAGCTGCTACAGGCACTTCCCTTTCAGAGATATTAGTCACAGTGGCATTAATTTGTCACTACAAAAAAGTCTTGCTGGTTCCCATTTAGATGGTAGATACTGCATATTTTGAAACTAATATAGAAAATGAAACACATATTTTTAATGGGCAGTCTAAAATTCTATGTGGTAGAATTAGCATTTAAGTGGGGGGAGTAAAATCATTAACTCCCATATTTTAAAGGAAGAAATAACGAAAACAAAAATAAAATGTGGAAATAGAGGAAACGGGAGAGGCACCCGCAGGTCAAATGCAACCCCACAGGAAGTTTTCCTGCTGGGGTCCCTCAATCGAAAGACGGGGGCTGGGGGGGGAACTCCAATGTGCACAGGTTCTTCAGGCCCCATCCAGAACACTCCTTAAAGCACGATGTGGACACCAAGAGTGCTTATTCGGTTTTTTAAATATAAATCATTTTAGGGACTGGTCCAAATGTTGCATAGAGTTCACAAGACACAGGTCTTTGATCTCTGTGGCTTTGCTATGTATGTTTTTAACATTTCTGGAATGCACCCAGGGAGGCAAACTGCTTGACAGAGAACGCTATAAATATCTGAATAAATAAATACATACAGACATCTGGAACCCTGATTAAGCACCAAAGTTTTCTTTTCTTTGGGGAAAGTGGGGTGGGGGGCCACCAATACTGAACAGCATTTTCATTTTACAGAAAAGGACCAATTCTTTCCTTATGATAAAGCCCTTAGAGTACTAATGAAATTTTTAGTAGTTCAAGTCTCTAAGTCTGTTGCTGCCTTTCCACACACAAGCAAGTTACACTTTACCAATTAAAACTTTACTGCAATTCACTTTTTAAATGACCAGTGGTAAATGAATATTTATGAAATATCGGTCATTATTTATAAGAAAATAAACCCAGGAAATACACTAATTTGCCCTGGAGTTTCAAACTAAATGTGTACATGTCGTTATGCAATAATTTTCTGGTTTAAAGAGATAAAACATGTTGGTTTACTCCTCTTTGGAAGGTGCTTGGAACAGCAATAAACAGTAAGAAGACAGATTTTATTGCTATTATACTCAATGCAATTAAATGAAAATCAAAGAATCAAAATGGCCACAAACCATATGGTGAAATGTGAACAAAGCGTCAGATAGTTACAAAATTTGTGACACATTAAAATAAGCTCACGTTTAAAACAAACAAACAGCTGGGCGCGGTGGCTCACGCCTGTAATCCCAGCACTTCCAGAGGCCCAGGCAGGCGGATCACGAGGTCAGGAGATTGAGACCATCCTGGCTAACACGGTGAAACACCGTCTCTACTAAAAATACAAAAATTAGCCGGGTGTGGTGGCGGACACCTGTAGTCCCAGCTACTTGGGAGGCTGAGGCAGGAGAATGATGTGAACCTGGGAGATGGAGCTTGCAGTGAGCTGAAATAGTGCCCCTGCACTCCAGCCTGGGCGACACAGCGAGACTCCATCTCAAACAAACAAACAAACAGACCAGGCACGATGGCTCATGCCTGTAATCTCAGCACTTTATGAGGCCCAGGCAGGAGGATCACTTGAGGCCAGGAGTTCGAGACCAGCCTGGGCAAAATCGTGAGATCCGGATTCTAAAAAAAAAGTTTAAAAATCCAAATGAGTCCTCATTTTTACTCTTATTAGGTTCCCTGATGAAATGGAGCTCCGGCAAGCACAGAAAGGTGACATTTTCAGGCATCTATTTTACTGAACACAAAAGCTTCCTGTTCCAGGGATAAAGTTTAAAGTCCTTCATCTGCCCTGCATGGCCCAACCTGGCCTGGGCAGGCCCTCACATCACCTGGTCTGCAATCACTCCATGCCAGCTGGGCAGCTCCTTTCCCTTACCTCCAGGGCTGCTGTAACCCCAACCACCCATCCCCATGACAGGTCCATGAGAGATCCTTCAAGGACCACCCCACCTCAAATCTGGTTGGCTTGTCTCCTGTACTCCCGTGGCCCCTGGGCCTCTCCTTCCACAGAGCCAATCCCAAGCCCAGCCATCTATTGCTTACTGCGTATCCATCTTCCTCACAATTTTGATGACCCCTTGGCCTAGCTCCAAACACAGTGCCTAGCTCAAGATAAGGCTCAGTGGGATATCTGAGTGGATGCGTAGAAATTAAATGAAAGTTTAGAAACTGCTATTTTCTATATTTGTGCTGTTTACAAAAGAGACATGATGGGAACATCATTATGAGAACTGAGACCAGTGTTGTGGCTGGACAGGATTGACCACCCAAAGGAGGGATGAAGGAGGTCACCAAAGGTTGATGTCAATCAAAGGTGGGAAAATAAATAAATACCCAGTAGTCAAATTCAAAACAAGAACAATGTTCCAGCTTGTTCTAAGGCAGCTGCAACCCAGAAACTTGACCCTGTTACACAGAAGCATGAGGGCAAGCTGTGTAGGGGGCGAGCAAAATACCCACAACCCCAGGAGCCCCTCCAGTCTTGGCACCTCCACAGCTCATGCCCAATGGGGCCATGAGTGCTCAGAAACAGCACTCATGTTTATATGGTGCTACTTGGCCACTGCCTCCAGGAAGGCAGAATCTACGGACATTGTTTAAGTGCAATTTAAATCATAAGATGAGAATTCATCTTGTTCTTTGCTCTATGTTCCTTCTTTGCAGCTTCAAGATATTTAACCGTCCCAGAGTCATATTCAATAGTTCTTTCCCATGCAATTCATACCTGTATATCTCCCCAAATTGACAGCTGTCCTGGGGGGAAAAAAACAAAACAAAACAAAAAACAAACTCCAATGCTAAAAGTCTGGGTGGTTAGTCAAACCTATACCAATATGTGCTTCCATAATTGCCAGGACATCCCTTGGCATGAAGCTGGCAACCATGCAGATGGAAGGCTTCCCACTCATTCCATGCTGACCTCCTGATCTCTAGTTCTTGTTCTGATCTGGTCTAGGATCTACTGCCAAAGTCAGATTCCGTGCGTGGCCTTGACCATCTCCATGCCTCATCTCTCCCTACTCTTGGACAGATCCACTTACTCAGTCTTACCTTCAGTTCTGCTTCTTTCAAAAGTCTCCTCACTCATGATGTCAACCACTGAAAACCTGAAGCACCTGAAGCATCAGTGCTAGCCCAGGGCACTCCCACCACCCACTGTAACTGGTACACCTACGGGGCTCTATGTTTCCTCAACTCTGGGGACTATCCCCAGTCTTTGTATTCCCTAGAGAGAAGAGCACTTCATGGACTTTGCATAGCATCTAAAGGAAAGGCAACAAAGACAGCCAAACAGGCTACAGATTGCCCAAGGAATTTGCAAGTGCATTAAAACCTGACGTTTTCTCCAGACACAAATAAAATGGACAGCAAACCATCTTATTAATTCAAGCCACCAAAGACTGTACCAGTGTAGTGGCCCTAAGAATCAATATGGATATCTTTTTTTTTTTTTTTTTTTTTTGAGACGGAGTCTCACTCTGTTGCCCAGGCTGGAGTGCAGTGGCTGGATCTCAGCTCACTGCAAGCTCTGCCTCCCGGGTTTATGCCATTCTCCTGCCTCAGCCTCCCGAGTAGCTGGGACTTCAGGCGCCCCCCCCCTCCCCAGATTTTTTTTTTTTTTTTTTTTTTTAGTAGAGACGGGGTTTCACTGCGTTAGCCAGGATGGTCTCGATCTCCTGACCTCGTGATCTGCCCGTCTCGGCCTCCCAAAGTGCTGGGGATTACAGGCTTGAGCCACCGCGCCCGGCCCAATATGGATATCTTTACAGATAGTTAAAAAGATATCAACAGAGTAATTGCCTTTTATGCATTCTCTTGGCACAAAAATCTGGGAACTAAGGAGAGAGGAGAAATTTCTGTATACGGAGAAAAGAGCTTCAAATCTATAAGGAAATCGTTTAGTTGAACTTTAAAGAAAAAAAAAAGAAAACATCAGAAATTCTTTACTTGCAGGATCTGCCATAGCGTCTGTCAGTCATTCTTGGTAAAACCCAGCTAACACATTTGCAGTTATATTCTTGGCCTAGTATTTATGGATTTCCATGGCTAATTTTTTCATACTAGTTCTTCCCCTTTTTCCTCCAAATCCATATTCTGTTCGACATTTTCCATCACTCACAGGTTATGTCTGCTATTGTAACCTACAGGAACAAATATTCATCTCCTAAGAGCTATACCGCACAAGCTTTTCATGCCTATTATGGGAAAATCAGGCTTCTGCAGGACATCAAAGTCCTTTCAGACCATGACCTTAACTGTGCTCTCACCAGCATTCAAAACTTGGTTGCATTAAATAATACTGGTGGAGGCTCATAATGAAATAAAATCACTACAGGATCCCAATCTCTCGGGCAGTCATGGACTCTGCATCCCTCAGATGAAAAGTCGTGTTGCTCATCACTGAAAGGTTTCCTTACAGCTGAACAGATCTACTAGTTACAAATCTGAAATTGCAAATAGTTTCACCAGAAAGAAGTAAAAGAGCTTTAATCCACTGATATTACAAGTCAGAGGCAAAGACAACAGCCAGCACAGGCTGAAGGGGTCAAGATATCAAATGTCATGAGATGTAATCAAAACGTTAAATATTCTTAGACTGTTTAGGTCGATTTACTTTTCACTGAGTTTCACTTTGTTTCTCTTTTAGTCTAAATGCATTATTTATCATCCACGTGTTTTGGCCCAAAATTTGTCCTCAAACTCAGCAAAGAAAACAAAAAGGTTCAAAAGTCAAAGAATTTAAGAATCCTCTGAGGTGCAGTATAAAAGCAGAGAACAAAGAATGTACCATAAATATAAAGCTCCACATGTAATCTCTCTAAATTGCACCTTACACAGGTGGGGCGGGGGGGTATCAATGAAGTTTTAATAAACTTTAACATAATTTAGCCATTTTGAAAAGAACCTTAGAAGTCAGACTGAGGAGAAACGGTAAAAATACCATAGTTATTCTACTTTGGGCCAAGAAAAGAGAAGCTAATCCAATCATCCAAGGAACCAGTTGCTCCCTCAACAGGAAATGGCCATGTTATTCAGTAAACCTATTTCTGTGTGTTGACTCTTTTATAAGAGACGGGGTCTTGCTATGCTGACCAGGCTGGCCTCAAACTCCCAGGCTCAAGGGATCCTCCTGAACCAGTCTCCTGAGTGGCTGGGACTACAGGTGTGCACCACAGTGCCCAGCTCTGTCTTTTTCAGAGGACCATCAAATACATAAAGGAAACTGGAAATTGGTTTTCCCAGAAGCAAAAGAAATAGTGATATCTTTGCTGGTGGGAATGTAAACTAGTACAACCACTATGGAAGACAGTGTGGAGATTCCTTAGGTAACTAAAAGTAGAACTACCATTTGATCCCGCAATCCCCATTACTGGGTGTCTACTCAGAGGAAGTCATAATACGATAAAGATACTTGCACAGGCATGTTTATAGCAGCGCAATTTACAATTTCAAAAATGTGGAACCAACCCAAATGTCCATCAGTCAACGAGTGGATAAAGAAACCGTGGAAAGGCCGGGCGCGGTGGCTCAATCCCAGCAGCTTTGGGCAGCCGAGACGGGCGGACACGAGGTCAGGAGATCGAAGACGCATGCCTGGCTAAGCACCGGTGAAACCCGTCTCTACAAAAAAAATACAAAAAAACTAGCCGTGGCGAACGGTGGGCCGGGGGGCGGCGCTGTCAGTGCCGCAGCTAGCTCCGGGGCTGAGGCCGGAGAATGGCGTAAAGCCCTGGGGCGGCGGAGCTTGCAGTGAGCTGAAGATCCAGACGTGCACTCAGTCTGGGCGACAGAGTGAGAGCTCCGTCTCAAAAAAAAAAAAAAAAAAAGAAACCGTGGAAAACAGGTATGACAGAATACTACTCAGCCATAAAAAAGAATGAATTAATGGCATCTGCAGTGACCTGGATGAGATTGGAGACTATTATTATAAGCGAAATTAACTCAGGAATGGAAAACCAAACATCGTATGTTCTCACTCATAAGCAGGAGCTAAGCTATGAGGATGCAAAGGCATAAGAATGCCACAATGGACTTTAAAGACTTGAGGGGAAAGGTTGGAAAGCGGGTGAGGGTAAAAGACTACAAATATGGTGCAGTGCATACTGCTTGGGTGATGAGTGCACCAAAATCTCACAAATCACCACTACAGAACTTACTCACGTAACCAAACACTACCTGCTCCCCAACAGCCTATGGAAATAAAAAATCTAAAAAAAAAAAAATTAATTAAAGATCATGAGTAAACCAGAAAAAAAAGAAATAGTGATATCTAATGTATACACCTAAGTTTTGGAACAAAGAACAAACAGATGGCTAGAATTAGGATTAGATCTTATCGTCATACTACTTGTGAAAAGGGTACGAGTAAAAATTAGTGTCTCACTATAAAATATCAAGCCTTGTGAAGACTAAATTATAAGATTTATGAAACACTATTTTATGCAAATTTTCAAATACTGTTTGACTTCTACAGCAGACAAACAAGAAAGCAAATCTCTAAAATTACTGCCAAAATAATATAATAATAAGAAGAAGAAATAAGGAATAAAATGGATGAGAGAAGAATCTCTGTCTTTCTCATCACCATAATTTATGGGTGGAGGAGGGCAAGTAGCTAAAAAGTGGGCCATGTACTAAAAAGCCTAGATATATAAATAAAACAAGGAAAAGAAATTTTTCAACTGGGGTCTCACCTGGATTGGTACAAGTGTGACTCTTGGCTCATAAGCTCTGAGCCCATGCCAGGTTTGATATTGAACCATCAACATTACTAAAATGGTTTCTCCTGAGTAGACCACCAAGAGAATTCACTCTATCTTTCCATTTCCCACATTTCTTCAGGCCTAGAGAACAGCTGGATGGGATTCCCATGAGCTTGAAAGGCACTTGGCTGTGGTTCTTCTAACAGGAACCTGCTGAGATTCCCCTTCTGACCACATTATTCTGTCATTCAAAGTCTAACAATGATTAGTCCTATTAAAAGTTCAACTGCATTTCCAAAATAGCCTACATGAAATGTTCTAGATACATTCATAATTAAATTTAAAATTTATGAGAATGACCAAAGACATCTTGAAATAGTTAAAAGGACTTCTAATTTGGTAGGATTTGAGAGTTTATTCTCTGTCTCCTTTCCCTCTTTCTCTCCTTTTATTAAAATATAAATAAAAGTTCTCCATTGTCACTTTGGAGAGCTAAAAAGAAAAAGTGTACATACCAAGGACAGAATTATTTCCACTCCCAGGTAGGACACAAATGCCAAGGAATAGCCATGATATCACCATTCCACAGTGTCTCCTATGATACCAAACACTATAAATTTCAGACCTAATGCTCTCCTAACATATGACCAGTTAAAAAATTATAAAAACTTGATTTAGAAAGTCATGCCAATGTACTGCTAGAAGTCTAGAAAACATAGGCCCATGATAACAGGCAAAAGTGATCATGTAGTTTACAGAAGCAGAAACCTTGACTACACAGTAAAAACTTCTTTCTCCCATTGTGGGACTAACTCATTTTCAAATGCTAAATCCTTCTGAAAATTGATAAAAGCAAGTTTATGTAAAAGCTGAGTAAACATTTCAGAAGGTGAAGAAGATAGAGGTTAAAATACTTCTTAATTCACACATGTAACTCAAATTAGAATTCTTATATCAACATTACACACACACATACACATTCAGACAGATAAATGCATCCATTAGATACACGTTGTGACACCTGTTATATGTGATGGATTTTCTAGGTCATGCAAATTTATCAAATTTTTAAAAATATGATTAATAAGATATCCACATTAATTGGAAAGGAATTACTATACTAAACATAACCCTTATCTGAGGGGCTGAAGCGTGATGATAACATAAAATATTATAATACATAGGAATGGGCGACATAACTTTAGAAAATGCCCACGGACAATGGCTGGAAGCATTCTCCTTGATAACTGGTAAGACAAGGAGGCCTACTCTCACCACTCCTATTCAACATAATACTGGAAGTCCTAGCCAGAACAATCAAGCAAGAGAAAGAAAGAAAAGGCAACCAAATAGGAAAAAGGAAGCCAAACTACCTCTCTTCGTAGACAACATGATTCTATACCTGGAAAACCCCATATTCTCTGCCCAACAGCTCCCAGATCTGATAAACAACTTCAGCAAAGTTACAGGATACAAAAATCAATGCATAAAATCATAGCATTTCTATATACCACTAACATCCAAGCTGACAGCCAAATCAAGAATACCACGGCCACAAAAAAATAAAATATTTAGGAACACAGCTAACCAAGGACGTAAAAGATCTCTACATCAAGCATTACAAAACATGGCTGAAAAAAATCTGAGACTACACAAACCAATGGAAATACATTCCATGCTCATGGATAGGAAGAATCAATATTGTCAAAATGGCCATACTGCCCAGAGCAATTTACAGATTCAATGCTCTTCCTATCAACCTGCCAAAGCCATTTTTCACAGAACTAGAAAAAACTATATTGAAATTCATATGGAATCAAAAAATAGAGTCCAAAGAGCCACAGCAATCCTAAGCAAAAAGAACAGCATCTATAAGGAACTTAAGTTTACAAGCAAAAAACAAACAACTCCATTTAAAAAATTGGGCAAAGGACAAAAACAGATGCTTCTCAAAAGAAGACATGCACACAGTCACCAAGCATATGAAAAAACGCTAAACATCACTAAACATCAGAGAAATGCAAATCAAAACCACAATGAGATATCATCTCACACCAGTCAGAACAGCTATTATTAAAAAGTCAAAAAATAACAGATGCTGGTGAGGTTGCAGAGAAAAGGGAACACATACACACTGTTGCAGGAAATGGAAATTAGTTCAGACATTGTGGAAAGCAATTTGGAGATTTCGCAAAGAACTTAAAACAAAACAACCATCCAACCTAGCAGTCCACTACTGGGTATATACCCAAAGGAAAATAAATCATTCTACCACAAAGACACACATGGCTGGACACAGTGGCTTATGCCTATAATCACAACACTTTGGGAGGCTGAGGTGGGCTGATCACTTGAGCTCAGGAGTTCAAAACCAGCCTATCTGGGTAACATGGTAAAACCCTATCTTTACCTAAAAAATTAGGTACCACATGCCTGTAGTCCCAGATACTTGGAAAGCTAAAATGGGAGAATCACTTGACCCCAGGAGGTAGAGGCTACAGTGAGCTGAGATCTTGCCACTGCACTGGGCAACAGAGTGAGACCCCATCTCAAAAAAAGAGACACATGCACTTGTATGTTTACCATAGGACTCTTCACAACAGCAAATACAAGGAGTCAACTTAGGTGCCCATCAATGGTGGCCTGGATAAAGAAAATGTGGTACATATATACCATGGAATACTACACAGCCATAGAAAAGAACAAAATTATGCCCTTTGCAGCAACATGGATGGAGCTGGAAGCCATTATCCAAGCAAATTAACACAGAAACAGAAAACCAAATATCACATGTTCTCACTTATAAACAGGAGCTAAACATTGAATACATGTGGACTCTGTGAAGGAAACAACAGGCCGGGCACAGTGGCTCACAGCTGTAATCCCAGTACTTTGGAAGGCCAAGGTGGGAGGATCACCTGAGGTCAGGAGTTTGAGACCAGCCTAGTCAACATGGTGAAACCCCACATCTACTAAAAATACAAAAACCAGCTAGGCATGGTGATATGCACTTGTAATCCAAGCTACTAGGGAGGCTGAGGCAGGAGAATTGCTTACACCCCAGAGGCGGAAGTTGCAGTGAGCTGAGATTGTGCCACTGCCCTCCAGCCTGGGTGACAGAGCAAGACTCCGTCTCAAAAAAAAAAAAAAAAAAAAAAAAAAAAGAAAAGAAAGAAAAAAAAAAACAGAAGGAAACAACAACAGATTCTGGGAGCTACTTCATGGTAAGAGGAGGGCAAGGATCAAAAAATTACCTATCAGGTATTACGCTCATTACCTGGGTGACAAAATAATCCGTACACCAAACCCCCCGGCCACATGTAATCTACTCATGTAACAAACCTGCATATGTGCCCTCTGAACGAAAAATAAAAGTTGGAAGAAACAAACAGGAAAATACCCAGACAGAATTCAGAAGACAGTAATCGGTTGGTTACCTTATGCAAAATTCCCAGCACACTCCTGGCCTACTGAGATGCTTAATAAACGCTGTTATAATCTGCAGTCTGATTAATGATTTATGGCAATCATTTAATTTTCAATTACAGGCATCACATCTCTGCGGTTGCCACATAAAAACCGATAGGGACAATAACAAGAGTATTGGGCAAGAAGGCAAAGAAGAGGGTGGATCTACTGTGTGGATGCTCAGAGGCAGAGGCCTGCAACAGATTTCTTGTTGCTTTGTTGCTACTGCAGATGAAACGAAACAACGGAAGTGACAGAAGTTTTATATGCTTAAGTTGTCAAATAAATTTATAACGTTGCTATAAAAGTATAAGACACAGGGAAAGATTCCAAATGTATCGTACCTCTGGCTGATCCTCAATTTGGTAGCGAACTAGAATGTAACTGCCAAAAACCAAAACTTCTGTCCTCCAACAGACCTCTAAAACATTCAAGGGTGGGGCAAAACTATTACAAAAATCCTCTGACATCTTACAAACAACCTATTTTTGACTTTCTTAAGCTCTTATCAAATTATCTCTAAAAGAGTTGCACAGAATGAGAGAATCATTGCAGTTCAGAGCTGAGGGCCTTTCTGACATTACTGAGGCTGAATTCTAAGACTCCGGACTAGTTGGGTGTCTCTGCCTTAGGGTACAACTACCTGGCAGGCGGGTGGAAAATTAGTAGGTGTCCTGTCTTCGTTTAGGTCTCTCCACCCCAAATTCTATTTTTTATATATCACAATGCTAGTATTATATCCAGTCAGTACTTTATGGTATTTTAATTGTTAGTTTATTAATGATAATCGTGCAGTAACAGGAGTGATCTGCTGTGTTTGGTTTATTATTCCTTTAAATGTCTTAAAAACATAATTTATAGTTTATAAGAACTAACCAGAAATCTCATTTTCTTCCCAGGTTGCTTTAAACATATTTTGCGCAAGAGGAAGTTTTAAAGTATCAGAATGTCCATCTGATAGAAATGTAGAAAGATTGCCCAGAATTAACTGGAGTGAACAAACCACAGACTGTCTCTAGAAATATCCCATGAATAAAATTTGAAGGCTCAACAATCTAAAACTGCCTTAGGTCAACTTTAACTTTCACTTGTGAAATTTGTCATTTTTCATGCTTTTTGAAAAAGGTGAATACATAGAATTTATACATTTGGACCAGTTATAGCATTTTTAAAAAATAATGTAAGTTTCTCCTACTCCTAAGAAGTATATCCACTTCTCTGGAATAATTCCAATATTCCATTTAAATAGAACTCATTTTACAAAATTTCAAACTGTCTTTCCTTAATTACACAATAGACTTCTGTACTAAACTTCAGCTGTATCGTTTTCAAACAAAAAGTAAACCAGATGTTTGGTACTTACATGCAAAATTGAGCTCTCATTGTAAAACCAAATTAAATTTAAAATTAACTCTGGAATGAAGCTAAGCCCCACTGAAAACACAACCAAAAAGAAAACATGCAAACAAACAAAAAAATACTCTATTGAGTGGCTTTGTTAGCTCTTGGTCATTTACTGTTTTCTTTGGGCATCGCAGGAAACACGAGCACCGCTCTTCCGCAAAATCCATTATTTTATCAAAACCTAGCAGATCTGGACTTTGGTGTGCATTTTTAAAACTACTAAAATTTCATCACAACAATTAAATAGTCAAAAAAATCAAGTTTTAGCTGCTAGGTACCATATCAAATTCTTTTCATATATTGATTCTCTTAATTTTCACTCACACAAAAAAAGAATTGCACTGTTAACATCATCGCCATGCTATAAATAAGTTGAAGCAGAAAGAGGTTAAGTAAGTTGGCAAGGTAGAACTGAGATTCACATTTGGGCAGGCTGATTCCAAAGTCAGGCTTTTTACCAAAAGGGTACCATGGATCCCAAACCACATAGTGGTTTAAATCCCCTATTAGAAAATAAAGAAAAATCCTTTCATTTGCTGGTGGGTGAAGTCAAAGGACATTTTATTTGCTGATTAATTTTCAAATTTTAAATTTCACATGTTATTAACAGAATCCAGTAATATAAATCTTATTGTGGTGGGACAATCTAACTAAAAAGTCTCTCTCTCCCTCTCCCCTACCCCTGTCACACACACACACACACACCTCATATCAATGCTTCTTAAGATAACTGTTTTGCTCAAGAGGTTCTTAAATGACAACCAAAGTTCTCTCTCATTTAACATCAAATGAAAAGTGGACATGAGAATTAAAGGGAGAGAACAGATGAGCTGTATTAGAGAAAAATACCCAATGTTTATCCAAAAATGATGAGGTACCTATTTTGCCATATAAAATTTCAAACCCTAATCTCATCTAGAACATTTAGCTACTTTGGTAGAGCAATAACTAATGGAAGAAGACATACCTGAAGGCTAGGTCAATTAAGCTTTAAACTCCTACAGCTTCTCATGTGTGAAAGGAGATGAGAGTGGTTAGAACATTTGGCATCAAGGGAAATTAAAGCTTCTTCTGTTCAGTTTTTAAAATTCTCTAACGTATGAGCGAAACCTATTCATCTAGTCTAAAGACTTGACAATTCCTTAACAAACAGCAGCTTATCTGATTGTACGATAAAACTGCTGATGGCTGGATTACACAGGTGTTCCCTTTTATTACTCTGGCTATTTATGTCAACAACTATTTATTTAATCTTAAAGTGAAAGAAGAACACTTTTCTAGTAACACTGATCACTCATCATCCTGAAATGTATGTGTTGATTTTCCTTTCATTTACAGGACCACATCAAGACAAACTTTTCCAACTTGGCACCAATAAGAAATACTTCTGTCTACAATACAGTTCATCGGTAGAACTTATTAAACTATACTTGACTCCCTCTTCATTTTCATGCTAAGTAACAGGGAGTATATAGAGAAGATTTATATTCGCATGGGATAATTGTAAGATGTTACTACCATTTTATTCTCCAAAAAGAGAAGAAGAATAAATTTATAGTTCCCCCAAAGGAAATAAATTTTATGCGCCCAGGCCATTCTGACACCAACAGGAGGAAAAAAAATTAAAAATAATGACTACTTTAAAAAAAGCAACCATTTCCTTCCTACTCTACTTTTAAATATTTAAAGGTAATGAAAAAAAAAGATCCATGATTCTATGCCTCAAAGCACCATGGCTGATCAAGGTATGTGGAATTATATGTGGAGAAAATATATTTAAGGGTAAATCTACTTCAACTATATTCCCTGTTCCAATATCATTGTGCGGAACACAGAAAGAACTGGGTACACTATTTTTTCCTACCACCCTCAAAATCTCTGAACTCTTCTATTATGTGCTTCTATCAGAGTGAGGAATGAGACCAGTCACTGAAGCAAAAGAACATTTCTATAAACTTCCACTTGAAGTTCAGAGAGAAGTCTGATTAGCTACTATCAGGCTGAAGATCAACCAGGGGAGATATACTGTTTTCTCAGATGGTGCTGTACAGTTTCAGAGACAGGGTCTCATGCTGAGTCCTAGGCTTGGGGGGCAATACAGTAATCATAGCTCACTGCAGCTTCAAACATTTGGGCTTGAGCAATCCTCCCACCTCAGTCTTATGAGGAGCTGGTACTATAGGCACACGCCACTCTGCACAGCTACTTTTTTTTTTTTTACAGATGGGGTCTTGCTATTGTCCAAGCTGCTTTCAAACTCCTGGCCTCAAGCGATCCTCCTGTCTGAGCCTCCCAAGCTGGGATTATATGACATGAGTCACCATGCCTGGCGAGCATGATTGTATTTGGAACACTGTCTGCCTAAAGATTTCTAAACACCAGAACAAGTCTAAGACAGGCTTTCCAGGTGTTCAAGAGGTTGGAACATTTGCCCATGTGATATAATCTATTAAAATGCAAATGCAAACAAGACATGAAAGGAAAATGTTTCCAGAACAGAGAACCTGTTTTTAATAAACTTCCTCTCAAAATGTACCTGTTTTTTCCTCCCCCTCCTCCCCCTTCCCCACTGCCAGGGCCTCAAAATGTACTTTGAAGCTTGTCGAGTCTTTATTTGAGATATGAAAGAGCTTCTATTTAAATGAGCAAGAAATTTCTCAAATATTAATCCTGGTGACCAAGAATGAGAACACTCAGTGGATCATAGTTGATTTCATGATAACATTACTTACAGGGAAAACATCATTACTTATATTCTTTCTCCTATCAATACTTCTTAAAGCCCAAAGCGTGTGCTGGTACTTGTAAAGGGCAACATTGGAGGTCCCTCCCCTTTCTCCAACACACTTTCCTGAGCTGAAGAGCTGAACTGTAGCACTTAGACCTTCCCCAGTGGCTCAGAAAAGCCTCTAGGCCCAGTCAAGAGTCTGCCTAGAAATTGTGAGATTATGATCTGAAATAAAGAATCATTTATTTTGTTTCCTGAACACCTCTGCTACTCCCACTGGTATGATTTCATTTTGAACACAATTGGTTTTGAAGTGCCGAAAGAATGGTATTTGGAAATTTTATAAAATCAAGGCCAATGAATTATGAAGAAGACATATCCGATGGAGCTATGCTCGTGTGTCTTCTATGTATCTAGAAGAGTATCTAGACTTCCATTTGGCAGCTGCGTTAACTTCAATATGCATCTTTTTGATATGAGATCATAGATTCTTACACAAGATGGTTTTTAGAAATAATCTATTGTTGGTCTAGTGCGGTGGCTCGCACCTGTCCCAGCACTTTGGGAGGCTGAAGGCAGATCACTTGACATCAGGAGTGCGTTACCGGCCTGGCCAACATGGTGAAACTCTGTCTCTACTAAAAATACAAAATTAGCTGAGTGTGGTGGCACGTGCCTGTAGTCCCAGCTACTTGGGAGGCTGAGGCAAGAGAACTGTTTGAGCCCAGCGGGCAGAGGTTGCAGTGAGCTGAGATCACAACACTGCACTCCAGCCTAGGCAACAGACCAAGCCTCTGTCTCAAGAAAAAAAAAAAAAGAAGAAGAAGAAAGAAGAAAGAAAAAAGAAGAGGAAGAAGAGGAGGAAGAAGAAGAGGATGAGGAGGAGGAGGAAGAAGAAGAAGAAGAGGAGGAGGAGGAGGAGGAGGAGGAAGAGGAGGAAGAAAAAGAAAACTGTCTGCAACTATTTAAGTGTGCAAGTCCCTTGAAAACAGGTACTTTAGTTCCAATGTTTGGGACCACAGGTGACAATGAGTAGAAGACCAATAAATGCTTGATGAATGAAAAAGCCTCCTTTTACCTGTTAGAACCCTGAGGCTAACAGAAGTGACTGAGTTAGTTCCCACAAACTATGATCCTAGCAGAATTGGGGCATCTCAACACATCAACTCCTTGTGCAAGAACTGATTTTAAATGTCTACTGATGATTTTAAATGGATTAATTCCTCTCTTTACTTCTTAAGGGCATGTAGTTTATGAAACAAAACTATACAGTACCAGACATTTAACCCACAGAGTGTTAAAAGTCACCTTCAACACACAACTAAACCCCAAAGAAATTTATTAGGTGTTTGACAGTTGCATTTCTTTGACTGGGAAACAACAGGAGAACTTGGTCTAGTTCCACAAATCACAGTTTCCAAAGAACCAATGTATGGTTTTCTCTTCAGGCCATCTTGTATCAGAAACAAAGTCCACCACAAGTAATCTATTACAAACTGTACTTTTGAAAAAGAAAATTGGAGGCAAGAGTTAAATTTAATATAAGTACCAGCTGTAAGACAAAAAACACTCTAACTTTATTCCAACACTGTAAAGTCCCATTGTTCTTTATGGGTGTTGCTTAAAGAGATGCAAATGCACTCTTGGAACTATTTCTTGTTCTGTCCAGCCAACAAATATTTACTAATCAGATACAGTGTATCCAATCCTGGGTTCAGGGGATTTAGCAAGGAAACAACAGATAAGCTCTAAGAAGACAAGGGGAAAACAAGACAGGGAAGACAGGGGAAAACAAGGCTAACACAAGACAAGGGCGGTAACTACATAATTACCTAAATTACAATGTAACTATCATTTTCATAAATACTATCAAAAACTTGATAAAAGCAAAAAAGTTTTAATCTTTATGGAAAACAAAATATCACAACCCCAATGTTGTAAATATTCTAATTTTTTTTCCAGTGTCTTCACGGCAATATAAATAATCATATTTATAATAAAGGGGGCAGGAATAAAATAATGGAATATGAAAACTCCAATTATAAATGAAAATTAGTTCTCATATAAAACTCAAATTAAACTCCAGTTATAAATGGAAAACTCTCAAATTAAAATTCCAGTTATAAATGAACACCAGAGTTCTCATGAGAACTCCAAAGTCAAATCTTTGAGGGGAAGCAGTTGGCCTTACAGTAAAACAGAACAGCGTTTCAAGCTAGCAAATCCCAACAACTTCCACTCAGTGTCCAAAAACTATGCTTTGTACATATTAGGCTCTCCGTAATATACTTATCAATATTTATTCACGTTGAAATCGGCCACTGCAAGTGGCTAATGGAATATTACTAGGTTATTCCAGAAACAGTGTTCTATTTTCTCTAGAAATGGTTATATAACAGCTAAGAACTAAGTCATGAAGATACTTTCTTTTCTGACAATAAAGTCACAGAGTGTTAACTGTTGATCTAACAGTGGGGGGACAGTTTTAAATGACAACACTTGAATTACTACTATCAGTCACACATCCCATAGGCTAATGCCAAATTACTAAGCACACATTAACAGCAGATATTGGGATATGCTACAAAGCCCTGAGTTCCAAGTTAGCTGAAGGTAAAGATAAAGACAACACATATCAAATCAGTTAATGGGGGGCATTAAAACCATAGCCATGGCCATTAGACTGAAGTGGAGAACTTACATATATCAAGAGAAAGAGACAGAGAGATACAGGCGTATACAAATACATGCAGGTATCATATTATATACACTATAGGAAAACAATTTAACACAATTAAGTAAAATGTCATCTTATAATTTCCTGAAATATTACACAGTTACCATTTTGAACAAAGCACACGCTTCCCTAATTTTTTATCTTTTTAACATTTTATTGGACAACCACAAACACAGTGCTTTCTCTGTTACTAAGTTGTCAGTATTTCCATGTATGATTTATTATGGAGCAAAAACATGAATCAGAACATTCTAGTAGATTACAAATGTATGCCAAAATGGTGCAATATTTACCAGCTGCAGATAAGTGCTACAGTAATCGCTTACATGCAGATTGCTGACAAAATAACAATAGCAATCAAATATATGTAACTATGTAACTATTTAAACTCCTAACAAAAGCTTTTATGATACTATTAGCAGTAAATGAGCAACTCCCATAAAATATGACTTCATATCACCCCGATAAGAGTTTAAGTACATATAACCATTGTTATGTGAAAAAACATTATTTTTAATTTGTGACAACCCGACAGGATTTAATTACCACACCTACTTCAAACTCTTAGCTGTTTCATTCAAAGCTGAAAAAACAATATTTATGTGGCTATTGAGAATCATTATGATTGATGCAATCTTTTGTGTTATTCCCTTTACAGTCACTTGCATTTGTTATTATTAACAAGAAAAAATGAAAGGGGAAATGTGTGTTTTTGTTTTGCAACAAAGCTTTTCTGGTGATGACTAACTTCTTCCTTTGAACACAAAAAGCCTCTTAAACTAACTAATGTACATATAAATATGCTCTTTACAATATGCATCAGGCAAGGGGGTGGGAGGGAAAGCCCGCAGGACTTAAGCCAGAATTAAAAGCAATATAGGCAAGATGAGTACATGAAAGCTGTCAGGATGGTTGTTATTCTCAATTTCTTACAGCTCATCTGCTCTCAAGGAAGAAAAATCATAGCTTCTTTTAACCATATCCACAACAGATCTCACTTGAAAGGAAACATAGCGAGTGATTTGGCATCAATGGGCATATTACCAATTTTCCCGCATCACTACTGAATATTTATACTGGTGACGAATGATGACACTGAGGAAACATTTTAGTACGAAGCCTTGCCTTGTAAATTGTCTGAATGGTGCTGTGTCAAAACAACACCTACCATAAATCAGAGGTTTTAGGACCAGTATTTCTTGTTTAAACATGCTACCTGCTCAGCAGAATCACTTGTGTGAACAGGCACAGATTAATGTGTGCTGGGCAGAGCCATCTTACCCCCTAGCTTATAGAGCTATAATTTAACAGGCCTATTATTGTAGAGGTAATTTTGACAGTGCTGAAATATTATACTTGTTAAAAATGCACATTTAGCACCAACTCCAGTGGTCATTTGAACTGAATAAACAGATAAATAGGTATCCCTACAATTATGTTTCTTCTCTATTGATGACTCTTTTTTTCTGGCAAGGAAGCAGGATATGGACATTAGATTTTATAAAGTATCACAAGGCAGTCTTCCTGATCATATAAAAACCTCACCACGGAGGCTGCTTTCAGCTCACTTTTCAGTTCTCCACGAATTATTGAGCAACTTGCAGCGGATTCCAGAGTCCCTTTCCAGGTTTCAGAAACAGAACAATAGTTCAAAGCACTACCACCCTCCTCCCCTCAATCCCTGTAGGATGCACATCCAAAAGTAGGAGAGTTTGTATTTGTGAAATCATCTACAGAGCCTAACTTCCCATTCAATCAGGCTGGGAATCTTTTTTTTTTTTTTTTTTTTTTTTGGAGACAGGTTGGAGTGCAGTGGCACAATCATAGCTCACTGCAGTCTTGACCTCCCAGACTCAAGTGATCCTCCTGACTCAGCCTCCTGAGCTGCTGGGACCACAAGCACGCATCACCACACCTGGCTAAAAGCTGGGAATCTTAATCACTGGGGCAACCCTAGATTTTTGATTCAGGAACATAGGAGAATATGCCTGTCTTAAAATCTAGTACTAGCATTCACATTCCATACCTCAGTGACCACAAGCACCTTCCACTGCATAAAAAAAAAGAAACATGCGAAGAAGTCAATGTTTCTTTTTTCTTTTTTGTAGTGTTTTAGCTCTCATTTACCTTAATCTATAAAGAAAAAAGAACGGTATGAATCTGTTTTTTCGTTGTTACACTATTGAAGGCATCAATGAACATAAATATACATACACGCACATACTCCCCGCGCACACACTGGAGAAAAACCAGTTGTGTGAAACATACTGGCTGTAACCCAATATTAACTTTATACTTCCCTGAGAGAGTAAACAAACACTTCTACCGACACCAGTTCTTGGGTTCTTAAAGCCAAATTAACAAATTGAAAGCAAGTAAACAAATATTTATCTGGCACCCATTAGAGTCAGTGTACTTAGCTAAATGTCATGTCACCATAATTAGGCATGAGAAAACAGGACAACAAACCGCTCATCTTTTCTCCAAAACAACGAGTGAAATTGTAGAGACCTAATAAGAATAAAATGTCCCTGCTAACTCTGTTGGCATGGAAAAAGCTAAAGAAACTAACTTGTGTAGCTATCTTTCTCTGCAAACTCATGCTTACAAAGAAAACAGAAATATCATACAAGCAAATCATAATGTATGCTTCAGGAATTAAAATGCATCCAACCAGTCAAGATGTCAGCGTCTGCCTATTCCAGTTACTAGTCAAGAAGGTGTAATTAGGAAATCCAAAAATCCCTGTTTGAAAAGCTAGGTATTCCAAGACAACATCAGAAAAATATCTTCCACAAAGACTTGCATGTGTCAAACATAAGACACCACAAAATTACTTTTAAATTCCATATTAACACATATCAAAATACAAAGACCAAAGCTATAAAATAGAATTTCCAAGAAAGCTTTAAATTAAAAATCGGGTTTTGCCACAAGGTGCTCTTACATTATGTCACTGAAATACTGCAGACCATGCTGCCCTCTTGTGCTGGATATCAAAAGCAAAATTAATCCTGCCCATGCCAGGAAAACAGGATTTACATTTCAAATAAAAATCATCTCTTAGTTTCTGAAGACTTACTCTTGACTTAGGATTTGCGTTACCCATTTATTACAATTGGAACAGAACGGAAACAGGGCTAAGACACACAAAAAAACTGACTAGGAAGAGGTAGATGCAGCGAACAGCATCAGAAAATGTCTGCAAATGCTCTCTTCAACTCAGGTCATAATCAAAATATGCAGGAGGTGTCCAGGGGCAGCTGAAAATGTGAGGTTTCTTAAAAGACACATGCGATCCCATTACCAACCTACCTCAAAGGAGGAAAGAATAAAAAGTAACAATGGGTGAGAGAAGGATAAAAAGACAAGAAAGGAAAACTGGCTCTTGGCCGGGCGCAGTGGCTCACGCCTATAATCCCAGCACTTTAGGAGGAGGCCAAGATGGGTGGATCACCTGAGGTCAGGAGTTTGAGATCAGCTTGGTCAACATGGTGAAACCCCATCTCTACTAAAAATACAAAAATTAGCCAGGTGTGATGGTGGATGCTGTAATCCCAGCTACTCAGGAGGCTGAGGCAGGAGAATCACTTGAAACTGGGAGCCAGAGGTTGCTGTGAGCTGAGATCATGCCACTGCACTCCAGCCTGGGCGACAGGGTGAGACTCTACCACACACACACACACACAGACACACACACACACACACAAACAACCACCATTTGTCCACTGGTGGGCACCCTGGATGAATGTGTATCTGTTCTTGCTGTGGGTCCAGCCCCCTCCCAACAGCAGATAGAGCACATTTGCCCCTCAGACCCAGCTCTGCATTGCTAGTCAGTACTTGGCTTCTGGGGAAAATTGCTATCTCAGTATCAGTGGGAGGTAAAACCCTGTCTCTACTAAAAATACAAAAAAAAAAAAAAAAAAAAAAGTTAGCTGGGTGTGGTGGCAGACATCTGTAATACCAACTACTCAGGAGATTGAGGCATGAGAATTGCTTGAACCCAAGAGGTGGACATTGCAGTGAGCTGAGATCATGCCACTGTACTCCAGACTGGGCAACAGAGCAAGACTCTGTCGCAAAAAAAGAAAAGAAAGGAAAAGGAAGGAAGGAAGGAAATGAAAGAAAGGAAGGGGAAGGAAGGAAGGAAGGAAAGAAGGGAGGGAGGGAGGGAGGGAGGGAAAGAAAGAGAAAAGAAAGAAAGAAAGAGAGAGAGAGAGAGAAAGAAAAGAAAGAAAGAAAAAGAAAGAAAGAAAGAAAGAAAGAAAGAAAGAAAGAAAGAAAGAAAGAAAGAGAAAGAAAGAAAGGGAGGGAAGAGGAAGTAAGGAAGGAAGGAAGGGAGGGAGGGAGGAAGGAAGGAGGAAGGAAGGAAGGAGGAAGGAAGAAAGGCAGGCAGGAAGGAAGGAAGGAGGAAGGAAGGAGGGAGGAAGGAAGGAGG
>NW_016819762.1:1711736-1722718 GCF_001698545.2 Rhinopithecus bieti | reverse complement strand
AAAGAAAGAAAAAGAAAGAAAGAAAGAAAGAAAGAAAGAAAGAAAGAAAGAAAGAAAGAAAGAAAGAAAGAAAGAAAGAAAGAAAGAAAGAAAAAGGAAGGAAGGAAGGAAAAGGAAAGGAAGGAAGGAAGGAAGAAAAGAAAAGAAAAGAGAAAAGAAAGAGAACTGTCTCTTGTCATTCTAAGGCAGCACATTGGTTTGCCTCACATTTTATCCTGCTAACTTAAGATTTATCAGGTTAATGAAAGACCAGTAGATAAAAAGGTATTGTATTACATAAACAAAGACGAATTTCATGCAACCATAGGTGGGTTCGAAATGGAGAGGAACTTAATGTCTTGCATGTTGGAGAAGCGTGGCCTTCTTACAAACAGAAACTTCAGGCCAGGTGTGGTGGCTCACGACTGTAATCCCGGCACTTTGGGAGGCCAAGGCGGCCGGATCACAAGGTCAGGAGATCGAGACCATCCTGGCTAACACGGTGAAACCCCATCTCTACTAAAAAAGTACAAAAAATTAGCCGGGCATGGTGGCAGGCACCTGTAGTCCCAGCTACTTGGGAGGCTGAGGCAGGAGAATGGCGTGAACCCGGAAGGCAGAACTTGCAGTGAGCCGAGATTGTGCCACTGCACTCCAGCCTGGACGACAGAGCAAGACTCTGCCTCAAAAAAAAAAAAAAAAAAAGAGAGAGAGAAAAGAAACAGAAACTTCACTGCTGAGAAGAAACACAGACCTTGCAGGTTTACCTTCCTCTTCTCCCTAAATGCAAATAAGTGAACTTGGGACCACAGTGGGGCAGTCAGGGGCACCCTACCAGAAGGTCTGGTTCTCTGAGTCAGCAGCAAGGGTCACCCATTCATTAACCACACGGACGAGGATCTGGGCAGAAGCATGATTAGGGGGACGGCACATCTGGGGTGGGAGCGGCCATAAAATAATGGAGAAGACATTTCTATTCTGCAGATCAGGCACTGAGAATATTCCAGCCCAAGGGCACTGGAGATGGGGATATGAGGGACATCTAGCCAGAACCCCGGTGTGAGTCACCTGGAGTTTCTGTGCCACTTGCCATCCCAAGGTGAGCTTACTGGAAACTATATGCCAGCAGAGGTCCTCCCCATTTCCTAAATTTTCTACAATCTGGGAGAATATCAGGATGCTGAGCTCATAGGAAACTTCCCCAGGGCTCTTCTAAGAGCTTGCTTTTAATAACTAAGTATTCAGACATGCTTCCCAGTCTTTCTACCCTACTCAAAGAACACTCTGCAATTTAGGGGGCACAACATCATGCCAGATACCTATACACATTTAACATGTATAATTAAGAGTACTGAAAAATGGGGCATGCCTGCCTCACTATCCTAGAGGGGAATTTTTATTTATATTATAAAGCTGGCTGGGTCCAGTGGCTCATGCCTGTAATTCCAGCACTTGAGGAGGCTGAGGCAGGAAGATCCCTTGAGCACAGGAGTTCGAGACCAGCCTGGGCAACACAGTGAGATCCCATCTCTTCAAACTATAATAAAATAAATTTTAATAATTAGCTGGGCATGGTGGCAGAGGCCTGTGGTCCCAACTATTTGGGAGGCTGAGGCAGGAGGGTCGCTGGATCCCAGGAGGTCAAGGTTACAGTGAGCTGTGATCACACCACTGCACTCCAGCCTAGTCAACAGAATGAGACCTTATCTCTAAATAAATTCTATATATATATATATAACCATCGAAGCGCATACAATCAGTAATGTGAATTCTGAGGCATAATTCACAGATTTTGTGTATCCTTCACCATTGTAAAAAGTACAAAATTTTATCTAAATGAAAATTTTAATTCTACCATTAAAAAACTTTTAATTTTAAATATAATTTTTTCAACATCTACCACTAAAAAAAAGTAAATAATTCATGACCTCTAAACGTTTTGGACAAAGTAGGCTTCTCTTTGGGGTACTTATTTGGGCTTCTATTTTGTTGAAGGAATAAAGTCATGCTAATAGATATAGGAGGAGGAAGCAAGATAAACACTCATGTGCTGCCGTAAGATTAGTGACCTCCAAGATTTAGACTGGGTCCCAAATCCCTGAATAATAAATAAATCAGCATGAGGAGAAGCCCACAGGTCTCGAACATGGAGAGGCTGGTTAATGGTAGTCATGAACATTCCGAGGCCTGTGATAATAGAAATGCAGTCCCACTTAATGCTCCAAATGTTATGACTGTAGTTTCAAATTAACTGGCAAAGTGGCGCGATGTTACAGCTGTAAGAGTGCAGAGGTCCTCCAATGACTTTCTAATAACAGCTAAAATCAGACCGATATTTGTGTGGTCTCTGCAGTTTACAAATCCTTGCACATTGCACCGTGCTTGGACTGAAAAGTTTTGTTAAATAAATCTACACGAGATGCTTTCCAGAATAGGCTTCCTTAATCTTCATGAAAATCATGTAAAACAGAGAGGGTAGGAGTAATTTCCATCCCACAGTGAAGGTGGTTCAATTCAGAGATACATGACTTCACTGCCACTAACATTCGTTAGGCACTGACCATGTAGCTACACCCAGTTTCATGTACTAGGAATGTATTAACATGCTTAATTCTCATAAGATTTCAATTTGGTGGGTATGAATAGTATCCCCATTTTACAGATAAGAAAACTGTGACACAGAAAACTTCAGTAACTAGGACATGAGTATGAATGTAACTATAACCAGCTATAACAATTAGTAACCAGCACCAGGACTGATCTCAGGCAGTTAGTTTGAGTCCACACTTTGAACTACAGCATCTGCTTAGAGATTTGCCTGTGTAATAGCACCTATGTGCTCTGGCCTTGGTCACAAAGCTAGTCAATGGCCAAGCCAAAGCTATGCCTGTGTTGTCTCCAGGCCCCCTCCCTGCTTCTATGAGGGTAGCTATCATTTGCACAATGTCACTCAGGCCTCCCCACAAGTCCACTCAACTGACCAGGGTGGGGACGTATAGGCACAACTAACTCTCTCCCTAGGAACCCGGGTTAGGAAGGCTAGCCTCAGAAGCAAGACAGGTAAGAAGCCCATCGTGCAGAGGCATCAACCACTTGGAAACTACTGCGTATACTTGGGTATAGCTAGGAAACGAGCTACTGAAGATCTACATGGCAGGTTCAACAAAGTCTCTATTATAGAACCAAAAGTCTACTTTAAAACCACAGAGTTAGAAACTGTTTTTGAAGGGGAGTTTACATTTTACCAATCTTGGCTTTTAATTAACCATGTATTGTCTTTCAGGGAAACCTCACAGTCAGGGTATGTACAAAAACCCTGTGGTTCCAGAAATGAATGGGTTTCCCAGTGAAAGAAAGAAATACACAGCCCGTCTCACATCAGAGCATTCCTGATTACAAAGACCCCTCCGAAAAACGGCATAACCTAACACTATGTCAACACAGCCAATGTTTTAGCAACTACTACATTTAAACATGTTTACAGGGAATGCAGGATGCTTCACTTGCCTCACAGCAAATGGATTCCTAGAGCATTCTGCAGAGTCAACATTCATTTATTTTTCCACACACATATAAATTGGAATAAAAGATTGTATGCCCCCCTCCCCACCCATATTCAGATTTTCTCTAGTAGGAGAAAAACAGCAGTGAAGCTTCTTGTAGAAAATAAATCAACATGCATAGTGATTTTCTTCCAAGCACCCCTTCCATTTTCAAAGACGGAAACGTAATCAGATCCCAAATGTGTTGTTAACAAGACATACTTACTGAGAAACTTGGTGTCAGACTTACCTATTGGATTTCTATCAAAGAATAATACTGGAGCTTTCAGAATTGACTCAAACATTTTGTTGTGCAAAGTTTGTGAAGAATTAACTAGGACGTAGAATACCAATAGAGATCTTGCTATGCCAAAAAGAACGGTAGCTATAGTTAAACCTGAAATAAAGAAATATCACTTAGAGAACACAGCATATCTCTGCATTTTCTTCAACAGTTGCTAAAGCAAGTCAGGTAGTTTATAAAGATGTTACTTAATTTATTCCATAAAGCATCTGGATTCTACAAAAGTATGACGTATTTACAAAATACATTGACAAAGAAGGATTAAAATAGTTTCTTTTCTCTCACTGAACGGAAACTGTACAGAAAAGAAAATCAAGTGTACAATACAATTTCATTCTAGGCTCTCCTAATTCAATTGCAAGTTCTATTAAAAACTCAGAAGTAAGACAGATAATCATGAAATGTAGTTGATCTTCTCCATATTCCAAATCTTATTATTTACATTATGTCCCATAATCTAAAAAAGGTGGTATGTTTTGATACCAACATGTGATATTAACAAGGAATAGGAGAAATGATTTACCTTTTCCTTGTAGAAAATGCCCAAGTAGCTTTAAAGAATTTAAAAATACCATATTAAGTTGCATGTGGAAAACCTCTTGAATAATTGAATTGCAAGACAACACAAATTATATTTTAACATAAGATAATTAATCTAAATAAGCAACTAATCCCCACTAAGTGTTTTACATAGACACAAGACATTTTAAATGAATAAAATAAATCATACATTTTATTAAGACATGAATGAGGATCCATTATTCACATAGAAATTAAAAGAGCTTTCCTACATCTCTTAACTCACAATGCTCAATACAGTAGGGGTAACTTCTATAACAAATATTTCCCTTTCAGATGACATGTCACTGTTATTTAACCTCTGAAAGCAGCTCAAATTCCTAACTCCATCAACAGGCATTATCCTTAGCCTGTCATCCTACACAAACATAATAGAACCGATTTCCTTCTTCCCTTAGTTTTCACATAGTCCATCAATTTGGAAGGTAAACACCTAACGGATTCAGATTTCTTAGCAAGCGATAGATGAAATAAACACCAAATTTCACTGAGTAGGTTCTTCCAAAGATAACTCACTCTATCTCTGAGGAAAGCTTGTAGGAGCATTTCCTGTGGAAATATTTAAAATTTTAGATGAGGATTTCCTTTAAACAGTATGTAATGCCACATACATTTTAAGCACTCTTGTGAAAACAGAGTGCGGTGTTAATATTAGTTTGGCAAGCCAAATGTTAAATTAATCACACAGTTGGGGACGCGATAACATTGTGATCTCAAGGTAGGAAATAGAAGGCGTCCTAATTCCCAGACACTGGATTCTTCCCTGCTCAGCTTCCCTCTTAAGTAATTAGTGAAGCCCAGGAGATGAGCAGTGCTGAAGGGAGCTTTGCATACCTGGGAGGGAATAATGCTTTTATTTTGGGGGCCTTGCTGCCAGAGGATTTCATCCAAGTTCAATAAAAGCCAGGGTTTATTTAGACAGAATTGGAACAATCCGAACCACAGGGTGGGGATCCGTTTCTAATCCCCCTGCCCATCCGTATAATGATATAAGATTTAGCTAAAGCAACCTATTAGAATAGACAATAGCCACATATTTCCAGTGGCTGATTTTCTGAATGCTCAATCCTGGTTTAACTTTCAAAATCCAGTACAGAGCAAATTAAGAGTCTTCATTCAACCTCTTTCTTCTAGTAGATTTTTAAAATAATTATTCTAATTAATTCACAAAGTAAATTCGACTGAGACTCCTAATCTGTTAAGACATTACTGAATTACTCCTGGAAGCCCTAGTTACTCACACAGGCTCATTGTAAGCACCTCAGCCTCTCATATAATAGACCAAATGATTCAACTTTACCTGAATAAATTCCTAAGTACCAGTTAAGATCTAGCTTCTTGGTTACATTTCCTCCTCCATTTACAGTGACATTTAGTGTACTTTGTTGGTTTGCCCTATGGAACATGGGGAGAAAAAATATTAAGCTATATATGGAATTTAGAGAAATACCTTTTTTAAAAAAAATGAACCACAATTTGGGAGAAATGCTTCATGCTGGAAAATAATTCTCAGCTCATATAGTCCTGTGTGTATCTACCTCATAAAAATTCAATTTAAATCACAACTTTTAGTTCCCGAAACTGTCTGTGAACATGATGCCGCAGATCAGACATGGGTGGAGACCACCACAGGTTACACTCCACCAGCAAGCACTCTAACTTTTCTTCCAGTAAACTAAGTGAGGATTAGAAGAGAAGGATCAACAAACATCTCCCCCTAACTCTACGGAAAAGCGAGTCTTCTTATTGATGTTTGAGTATTTCATACGTCAGAAATAACTTACCAGTACGAAAGCCACCAATCTTGAAGAACATAGGCAACCTAGGAGGTGAGAAACAACAAAGACAAAAATCAAACTTGGGCATGACTTACCAACTCAAAACTCTCAATCGCTAACGTGGATAATCGAACGAAAGCCCTCAAAGCCGGGTGTGGTGGCTCATGCTTTCAACCCCAGCACTTTGGGAGGCTGAGGCAGGCGGATCAACTCAAGGCCAGGAGTTCAAGACCAGCCTGGCCAACATAATGAAACCCTAGCTCTATTAAAAATACAAAAATGAGCCTAGCCGGGCATGGTGGCACATGTGCCTGTAGTCCCAGCTACTCCGGAGGCTGACATAGGAGAACTGCTTAAATCCGGGAGGCGGAGGTTGCAGTGAGCCAAGATCGCGCTACTGCACTCCAACCTGGGCGACAATGCAAAACTCCATCTCAAAAAAAAAAAAAAAGAAAGAAAGAAAAAGAAAAAAATAGAAAGAATAAAAAGCTCAGAGAACTTGCATAGTTCTTCCAGCTCAGGTCTGTGCTGAGCCCAAACTCCCAGATATCAAGAACTCAAGAAAACGCACGTTCCATTTTAAAATCATTGAAAGATACCCTTTTTTTTCGCAGAAGGTCTTTGTAATGGGACACCACTAGGCAGCCCTCACTTTGTTCCCCAAAGACAGCACATTTCAATTTAGATCCCAAGTGAACTGCAAGATGCAGTCATAATAGCATAAACATAGGTACTGTAAATATCATTTTGAGGGCACAAAACAAATGTCATTATTTACCTGAGCTGCAGTGTTTAGGAGAATAAGGAAAATGATGACAATCCAGTGAGCACCAGCTCTGAAGTAATTCTTATAGGCCTGAAAACCAACTTTTCCTTCAGAACGGTGCTCCTCTGAGAGTGTAACCGGGACATTTTCCGTCTGCAAAGGAAAGGGTGGTAAGAGACAAAACCGTATACAAAACTGTTCCCAAAGATGACAATGCACTCTGTTGACAAAGCTGTGGGGAAACAGGCAGAAGTCCAAATGATCCATCACCTGTGGGGAAGGATGTGGAAATATCCAGCCAAACTATACATGCACTTACTTTTTATTTATTTAATATTTTTTGAGACGAAGTTTCGCTACTGTTGCCCAGGCTGGAGTGTAGTGGAGTGATCTTGGCTCACTGCAACCGCTGCCTCCTAGCTAGGTTCAAGCGATTCTCCTGCCTCAGACTCCTGAGTAGCTGGGATTACAGATGCCTGCTACCACACCTGGCTAAGTTTTTTATTTTTTGGTGGAGACAGGTTTTCACCATATTGGTCAGGCTAGTCTGGAACTCCTGACTTCAGGTGATCCTCTTGCCTCAGCCTCCCAAAGTGCTGGGATGACAGGCATAAGCCACCACACCCAGTTACATGCACTAATCCCTGGACTCAGCCATTCCACTTTCAGGGTTCTACTAGAGGTAAGGAAATATCATTTGTACATTGTGGCGTGGCTTGCTGGAAGGATGACATCAGAATGTCCAGCACTTACCTAGCACATCCAAATTCAAGTATACATACGGAAACTTGTTCCAAAATCATATACAGAAAGATACGGAACTCTCAACTGCATCACTCAATATGGAAACGTAAAAGAGCAGAAGGTCAAAACATGAGTTCAATACAGTAACTGGGTTCAAGCAGTGAGTCTGAGTAACCAGAGTTTGGAAAGCAAGGGATACCATATGATCCTAATCTATTTGGTTCCTGAGTTTCAGAAACTGACTCCTGAGAATTTGGCATGTGAGGGCCTAATCTGAATATCTGCAAGAATCCTTCAGGCTCCTGGATTTGGATAGTGAGGGTTTGCGTGGCAAGGAATATCTATGTTTTTAAGTGAGCTCTGGTACATTTCTGCCTGGAGGACTTAGAAGGCATGAGATTCACATACTCTGAGGATGTACTGAGCAGCTCTATGTTGGCCACTGGGAATACCAAGATGAGTAAGATGCAGCTCCTACCCTTGAAAGGTAAAGAAGGAAGATGGGCTGCTGTGTGTCAGGAACTGTTGGGTCTTTGCACGTGCTACTTCTGGCCTAACATAAACCATCTGACAACAGGGCAAAATATCTCCATCAGCCACATGCAGCATTAGAACATTCCAACATATAGGAAAAGTGGCTAATTTCATGTGGCCCACAGCAGGACTTTCTCTAAGGCGGTCTTCAAATTATGCCTCTGGATGCAAAGAGAAGTCGGGGGCCACCAGACTAAGTAGGACTTCACTACAGTAAATTCAAGAATTGTAACATTAGTGTGAGTCACACACAGCTTGGGACTTGCACCAGCACACACACCTGCTACTCATCTCCATGACATTCCCCAGCCTACATGCAAAGGATCACTCCAACCAGAGTGGTTTGCCTTGGTTCTGTTTTAATCTACCAATATCATGGAATAGGGCCTTGAAACCACAGAATCTACTTTGGGACAAAAGATGATGCTTCAAACAGAGGAGACCGAAGATCCATCCATAAGGCCATTAGCAGTCAACAAAACCAGGCCATGTTGTAACAGGAGGTAAACTCACATCTTGGGTCTCCACAGCACCATCTTTCAAGGAGGGTCTAGAAGATTGTTGAGACCAAACTGAAGACTCTGAGAAGGTGCGATTCCTCAGTGTAGGAGTTCCTGGAACTGGAGGTTGTTCGCTTTCCTCGTTGTCCTTCTTCAAAAGGGAGCCAAAATCTATACCAGATTTTAGGAACTCAGTGTAAGTCCCCTTCTGCACCATTTTACCCTAAAATAAAAATAAAGAATTTCAGAGAGATACATTTGCAGGTGATAATGTTAACCTAATCTAATTCTAATCCAGAAAAGGTAACTGATCTTAAATTATGGTTACATTTAGGTCTGGAATCCTAGTTGACAAATCTAATACAATTCAACCTGATACACAACCGGGTGCTCTGTTCTCAGCCAGAGCCCGTGTTAGGTACTGAAGAATATTTTTTAAATGGTAATAGTGTGTTGCAAATGGCAATCATTATCACATAGATGCTGGTGACCGTATCGGCAGTCTTATTACACATGAAAAACTGAGATAAGCCTTATGCAATAAGAATTGAAGGAATGAGTAAATTGAGAAGGATATTCCAGGAAAGAAACCTAACACTGACAGGAACAGGCATATCTGCACAGGTAGGAAGCACTCCACAAGCCTCCACTGGCCATGGGCCCTGTTGGAAAAAGGTGTGAGAACCAGACTTGGACACAGACCCCATGAGCTGCACCTTCATGGTCTTTACTCAAAAATTGCCCCACAGGCCAGGTGCGGTGGCTCACACCTGAAATCCCAGCACTTTGGAAGACCAAGGCGGGTGGATCACCTGAGGTCAGGAGTTTGAGACCAGCATGGCCAACATGATGAAACCCCATCTCTACTAAAAATACAAAAAAATTAGCCAGGCACCTGTAATCCTAGCTACTCAGGAGGCTGAGGCAGGAGAATCACTTGAACCCAGAAGGCGGAGGTTGCTGTGAGCAGAGATCGAGCCACTGCACTCCAGCCTGGACGACAAGAGCAAAACCGCATCACATACATACATACATGCATACATGCATACATACATACATACATAAATAAATGCCCCAAAGACTCAGGGAATTCCTCACTGAAAATTCAACATTCCATGGGACACCTCCTTGCACAGTTTTCTCTCCTTACAAAGTCATAGAAAATAATGTACAAATATCTTCACTATTTGTGTACCCCATGAAATGAGATACCTCATGAAATGAGACCCAACTGATTTCCTCAAACAGCAGCAAACATAATATTAGGCAAACTCCCAGAATACAAAACAAATCAAAGGAGAGGAGCTACTGGCTAAAGCAAGTCAGGTGGGGGAAGGTGGCCAGGACCTTCCCTGCTACCCCAATCCTCCCCACCCCCAAAAAGGTGGGTCCACTGAGGAAAATCCAATGACACCTTGGGCCCTCTGGACCAGTTTGATAACTGGAGAATTCGAAAATGCTTCATCATACATTGAGTCTTCTTCCACACAGGAAGTAAAAGTGACACACCTAGTTTGATGAAATGACCACTTTTCACATAGTATCTGTAACACGCACAAGGAAACTCCTACTGGTACTAGGATGGCAATTCTCCTCAGAAGCCAAGTACTGACAGGCAATGCAGAGTGGGTTCCGAGGGGGCAACCGTGCTCTGTCTGCTGTTAGGGAGGGGGCTGGGACGACAGCAAGAACGGACACTTTCATCCTGGGTGCCCACCAGTGGAAAAATGGTTTGTGTGTGTGTGTGGTAGGATCTCACTCTGTTGCCCAGGCTGGAGTGCAATGGCGCAATCTCAGCTGACTGCAACCTTCGCCTCCCCGGTTCAAGTGATTCTCCTGCCTCAGGCTCCTGAGTAGCTGGGATCACAGGTATGCGCCACCACGCCCAGCTAATTTTTTTGTATTTTTGGTAGAGACAGGTTTTCACCACGTTGGCCAGGTTGGTCTCGAACTCCTGACCTCAAGTGATTTCCCCCGACACCTCGACCTCCCAAACTGCTGGGATTACAGGCATGAGCCACCGCACCTGGCCAAATGGTTGTTTTGGAGAAAGGTTATTCTGCCACCCACAGATTTATTCTAATGTACCAGCATTCAGGTTTTGCCACACTAGACTCAGCCCTCTGCATAAGAAATTAATTATTTTCGGCCGGGCGTGGTGGCTCAAGCCTGTAATCCCAGCACTTTGGGAGGCCGAGACGGGCGGATCACGAGGTCAGGAGATCGAGACCATCCTGGCTAACACGGTGAAACCCC
>NW_016819762.1:1683354-1711422 GCF_001698545.2 Rhinopithecus bieti | reverse complement strand
AAAAAAAAAAAAAAAAAAAAAAAAAAAAAAAAAAAAAAAAAAAAAATTAATTATTTTCAATTTTGAGGAACCCAGGCTCCCTATTCCTGGGGGAGTGGGGAAGAGCCAGCACACGGAACTGCTTCTGAAGAGGCAGCAGTTCTTCCTTCGATAATCCTCTTAAGGGTGAGAATTCACTTGCTGGGACTTCAGTGGACACATTCCTCACTGTTCTTTAAGCAGCAAGGAGGGACTTACAAAGACTTGCAAGAGCTTTGCTATCATTATATACCCCGTTTGTTGCAATAATGTGAAATTTATCTCCCTTGGAGAATGGTGCACATAGATCTTATAAAATATAATTAACACTCATTTTTGTTACTTCCATCATTTTATTAAGAAATTGTGAGAGGAGAAACATTAAAACATTTGAAGAGACTAAGGGGGTTTCAGACCTACAATGAGGAATTTGACCAGGGCCTGGAACAGAGCAAGGGTTAAGGACCAGGTTACTGAGGCGAGAGGCAACGAGCCAAGGAGTGATGCATGAAACCACCACTGGGCTGAGAAGTTCTCACTAACTTCCATGTCCCTAGCCACGCTAGCTCTCCTTGGTTGAATGGTGACCCCCTAAAAAGATATGTTCAAATCCTAAACCCTGTTACCCGTGAATGTGGCCTTTGTTTTGTGAAACAGGACCTTCACAGATACAATCAAGACAAGATAAGGTCATACTGGACTAGAGTGGGCCCTAGGTCCAATGAATGATGTCCTTATAGGAAGAAAGCCAGACAGACACAGCAACAATGCCATGTGACAACAGAGGCAGAGACTAAAGGGCTGCACTGCCAGCCAAGGATCAACTGTGAGTGCCAGCAAAACCCCAGAAAGTGGGAGAGGCGAGGAAGGATTCTCCCCTGAAGCCTTCAGAGAGAGCATGGCCCTGCGGACACCTTGATTTTGGACTTGCAGCCTCAGAACAGTGAGACAAAACATTTCTGTTGTTTTAAGCTGCCAAATGTGTGGCACTTTGTTCTGGCAGCTCTAGGAAACTGACACACTAGACCAAGCCCTTATTTCTGTCTTGTGAACTACTAAGACTTCAAATTACTTCTGCTGTAGCTCCCCTAGCAAACAACAAAGGGGATCTCTTAAAATCACAGATCAAACCATGTCACTCCACTGCTCAGTTATCCACCTGTGTGGCTGCTATTATTATTAATTATTATTATTATTATTATTATTTTATTTTTATTTTTTTGAGACAGAGTCTCACTCTGTCGCCCAGGCTGGAGTACAATGGCATGATCTCAGCTCACTACAACCTCCACCTCCCGGGTTCAAGAGATTCTCCTGCCTCAGCCTCCTAAGTAGCTGGGACTACAGGTGTGCCCTATCATGCCGGGCTAATTTTTTGTATTTTTAGTAGAGACGGGGTTTCACCATGTTGGACAGGCTGGTCTTGAACTCCTGACCTCTTGATCTGCCTTCCTCGGCCTCCCAAAGTGCTGGGATTACAGGTGTGAGTCACTGTGCCCAGCCATTTCTGCTATTAATAGAAGAGGAGCTTTAGGCAAACTATGCATGACAATTAAATGGATACAAACAGGTCTGAGTATCTGTAATTTCCAGATAACACAATTTGAATTAAGTCATGGAAGAGGTAAACAAAAAGTTCTAAATTAAACTAGCATCATTGTCTTTAACAATGTAGTAATCTTGAGGTAGCAATTTACATACTTTACGGTAATATGGCTTAGCATGTAATAATGACATTTCTACAAGTCTTTTGAGTTAATACTCAAAAACACTAATCCCAGCTCTGAGAAGAAAGCGACATGAAATGCAGGAAGAAGAAGGGGATTCAACACACCTGAGTACTTGCAAGTTCAGGAGATCTCTAGAAACTACTTACATCTTTCAATATCAGAATCTGACTTGCAGCTTTGAGGTACTGCAACTGATGAGTCACTAAAATTGTGATCTTCTCATGCAAAGTCTGACAAATACACCTATAAATGTAAAAGGCACAGGGTGAAAACACACACGAATGGGGTGCTCCACATTGAAAAACATACATTTTGAAACCATAGTCAAAGACAACACAGTAGTCAGAGATCGAGATGTTAAATACAAACTAAATAGAAATATAAGCCAATAAAGCCGGCTAGGTCCTCAAAACCACTAGCAGCAAATATGAGCCTTGCTATGAAGAAATCCTAAATAGTTGTCTGGGAAGGAGGCAATAAGTATGATTTTTTTTTTCTAAAACTTAGTTTAACCATATATTCCAGGATGAAAAAATGACTGAACATTATAGAGATTCAAAAACCTGACTTAACTAATACATTAATTATTTTACTACTGTGTAGGACTGCAGGGGAGAAAGATAGATCAAGGTCATGTAATGACACGGCATTTTTCCTGGATGGTTTCTGAGATGATAATTTATAATGCACATATTAATGCCCTCCAACCCCCCAAAAAAAGCTTAGATTCTTGGTAACTTTCGCCAGAGTGCATTTGCCAGACTCTTCTTCCCAAATAATACTAGGTAGGAAAACAAATGCTAGTGATGTGTGACTCTCCACAGTATTCTTGGTCTCATCCAGGAAGCAAAACTTCTCTCATTAGTCCTAAACAGTCTGAATAAGAAAAAGGAAGAACAGAATCCAAACAGTCCAAACCATATGGCTCAAAGATAAGAACCACCTCAGTATTCAACCATCAAGTTTTCTGGGGTTTGTTTGTTTTCTACAGTACCTGCTCAAAGTTCTCCTACATTGTAAATGCAGACTCCTGGGAGCTACAGAAAAAATTAGCTGGGTGTGGTGGCACACACCTGTAGTCCCAGCTACAAGGGAGGCTAAGGTGGGAGAATCACTTGAGCCCAGGAGGTTGATGCTGCAGTGAACTGTGATCACACCACTGCACTCCAGCCCGGTTGGCAGAGTAAGACCCTGTCTCAAAAAGAAAAAAAGGAGAGAAAAAAAAAGAAAAAAAGAAAAGCACTAATCTGTAACAACGGCCAAGAACACAACTCATGCTCAGTAAGTGTTAGCCCTGTCGTCCAGTCTTCCCCATATGCAGCCATTGCTTTTAGAAATTCAGGATTGAGAAGTCATAAGCGAGTATTTTAGAGACAGCGCCTGTGATCAGAACCACAACTCCAGACTGCAAATATGTAAACTATGACTTCATCTCTTACATCCAAAACAATTAATTTTTCCCCTTTCAGGTATCTTAGTTTGGCTTATTTCAAAACTAAGTTTCGCAACCTATTATACCCCTCTTCAGGTTTAGTACTAAAGCTTTCAATGAAACTGTTTCCCTTTATTTCAAAATTGGCTGCCATTAATCCTTTTATATACATATCTAAAGGGAGATGTTAATGATCAAATCTGATGGGGTGCTATGTCCAGTATCAGCCACCTCAAAGGTTTCAAAATGTTTTCTTCCTAGCATCTTCCATTATAGATGAGATATAGAAATAATTACACTAACATTGCAATTGATGGCTTGAAATTTTTTCTAAATTATGCTTCTTAGGCAAATCTCAAAAAATACTTTCCAAATTTTTAAGAGTAAAAAATCTTCCAGTCATGCCATAAAACAAACAAATAATAAGTGACTGATTTAGCAACGAGCTATTTAACACTAATACTATATAAAGACTACGGTAAGAGGCCAGGCACGAGGGCTCACGCCTATAATTCCAGCACTTTGGGAGGCTGAGGCAGACAGATCACTTGAGGTCAGGAGTTCGAGACCAGCCTGACCAACATGGTGAGATCCAATCTCTACTAAAAATACAAAATTAGGTGGATGTGGTCACGCATGCCTGTAATCCCAGCTACTCGAGTAGCTGAGGCACAAGAATCACTTGAACCCAGGAGGTCTGCACTGATCCAAGATCGTGCCACTGCACTTCAGCCTGGGCAACAGAGCAAGACTCTGTCTCAAAAAGGGGAAAAAAAAAAAAAGACAACATTAAGAGCTGACACATACAATGTCAGAGGTGACACAAGTGAGAAAGATACAGTCGGTTAGGTGCAGTGGCTCACACCTATAATCCCAGCACTTTGGGAGGCCAAGGCAGGAGGATCTTTTGCACCCAGAAATTCAAGGCCAGTCTGGGCAACATAGAGAGATTCCATCTCTACAAAAAACTCAAAACTTAGCTGGGTGTGGGGGTGAACACTTGTAGTCCCAGCTACTGGGGAGGATCACTTGAGCCCAGGAGATAGAAGTTGCAGTGGGCCATGATCATGCCATTGCACTCCAGCCTGGGTGACAAAGCAAAACTCTGTCAAGGAAGGAAGGAAGGGAGGGAGGGAGGGAGGGATACAGTCACTACCTTCATTCATTCAGTTAAGACACATTTGCTAAGCACTGACGAAGTACCAGGGACTACTCTAAGTGACGAGGATACATCCACTGGTCAAGCAAACAGACAACACCCTGCATCGTGTAGGGACACTCACTACACAAACACAGAAAATACACTATTGGGTAGTAATGTAAACCATGAAGAGACAGCCAGGCAAAGGTTGTACTTTAGAGGGAGTGGCTAGGAAAGGCCTCTCTGCAAGGAGGTGGTGTACGAGCCGTGAGACTATCTGGGGGAAGCAATCCTGGCAGATACAGCAGGTGCAATGGTCCTGGGGCACAAACGCACCGTGCAAAGGCACCTTCATGCATTCACAGTCTAGTGCGGGGACTGGGGGGAAGGACACATAGGTGGATCAAGAGCAGCTCATTGAGGGCTGCGGGCAGACAGAGAAAGTGCTATGGCCTCCGAGGAGCAGAAGAGACAGGCAGGAGGTGGGATCTGTGTCTTTCATTTTTCTCTTTTGCCCAGGCATACTATCCCTGGTTCTCTAACGGCAGGAACTATACCCTTACAGACAGGCAGAGGTGAGCAAGTCACACCTCCTTCCAGGCACCCCACAGAAGTGTGCATGGCTGGAGGACTGGTTTTGCGTGGGCAAGGGTTGGAAAGGTGAATGGGGCGGACTGCAAAGGGCAATTTGCCATTCGAGGACAAAATCATAGCTTAACAAGTACAGGGGTCCGAGAGGAACTGAAAGAGGGAAGGTGAACTAGTGATGTGCCTGAACGTTTGTGGCCCTCTCCAAATTCCTACTGAACCCTAATCCTAACCAATGTAATGGTATTAGGAGGTGAGGCCTATTTCGTGAGAATCTGCCAACACGAATGGTATTAGTAAAAGGGACCAGCCCAGGGAAGCTGCCGTACCCCTTCCACAGTGAGAAGACAGCTGTCTACGAACCAGAGCGTGAGCGCTCTCCAGGCACCAAAACTGCTGGCGCCTTGATCTTGGATCTTGGCCTCCAGAACTGTAGAAACAATTTTCTATTGTTTATATGGAGTACCAAGTTTATGCTATTTTGAATCAGCAGCCTGAATGGACTAAGACAAATAGGTAGGCAACAGTGTGGGAGCTCTGATTAGAAGACTCAAAGAGGCAGGGGTCTGAGAATTTGAGGCTTTCTAGAATACAACCACATCTATAGCTGGCAACAAATCGGATTGGCATCTGTTAATGGAAGTGCCCCTCACTTTTTGTATGTGATAAAATCCACTTCGTGTTTGCAACATATAGTTGTAAAACACAACTCCTAACAACTCTCGATATATATTCATGATCAAAGTAAAACTGTTAATGGCAAATAGAAGTGTAATTCATTCACTTTTAATACAAAACACTTCACATTTCTAAGCTTCAACACAACCGCCATCTTTCAGAGCATATTGTTCAATCCAATTTTCTAACTCGTTGAGAACATTCTCCAGTTGCTGCTGAGTGATTTCCTAAATTGCATTCGTGCTCCCTGTCCTAAGTTTCCCCAAAGAATGTGATTCTGATTAGCAAACAACAATTTTAACAAGCTTGCTTCTAACAAGTGTATATCCAAAGTCATTAATCCTTAAAGGTGCAAGAGGACTTTATAAATACCTCCTGAGTTCAAAGGAAAATTTGGGGGAGCTTGTGCGATACACACACTGATACTCAGCAATGAAAATACCTTCCTCCTTCCCTGCGGTGACTCTAAAAGAGTATCCCACTGGGAATTGTTGTTCAAGTGATAAAGAACTGGTGAGGACTCGTGCAAGACTCGAGCAAGCCACAGAGGCCCTTCTCGGCCAAATAGAAAATTCATCAAGGCACAGGGAGGCGGTGGCAGGAAACAAGGCTCTGATCAGAGTGCCGGGGCAACGCCGAGTGCCAGCTTATCCCTCACTCTGCATTCAGAAAGATTCAATGCTGCCACCCACGTTTCTTTGGTTGTGGAAAAATAGACATGACATAACATTTACCATTTATACCATTTTTATAAGTGTATAGCTTGGTAGCGCTAAGTACACGCACACCGTTGTGCCACCATCACCACCATCCACATCCACTGCATCATCCCATACCAGGCACATTTTGCATACCACTCTGGTGGGGAAACATTCAGGAGCCCACGTAGAGCCCCATGCTCAGTGGATGACTTCATGTCCAAACCCCTGGAATCCAGGGCCCAGAGATGAGTTACTCTTACACAGCCAACTCTGTCTCCACTTTGCTATCCAGGACCTGTTATGGACTGAACCACGCTCCCCTCAAAGTTCCTATGTTCCCGCCCTCACCCAGCACCTTAGAATTGGAACAGAGAACCATTATTATTATTATTATTATTATTATTATTATTACAGAATCTCACTCTTGTTGCCCAGGCTGGAGTACAATGGTGCTATCCTGGCTCACTGCAACCTCCACCTCCTGGGTTCAAGCAATTCTCCTGCCTCAGCCTCCAGAGTAGCTGGGATTACAGGCACCCACCACCACCCATCACTGATTTTTGTATTTTTAGTAGAGATGGGGTTTCACCACGTTGGCCAGGCTGGTCTCGAACTCCTCAGGTGATCTGCCTGCCTCAGCCTCCCAAAGTGCTGGGATTACAGGCATGAGCCACAGTGCCTGGCCAACACAGAACCTTTAGAGAGGTAATTACACTAAAATGAGGCCATGAGGGTGGGCCCTACTCTAATCTGACCGGTGTCTCTTCAGGAAGAGGAGGTTTGGATGCAGAGACATGAGGAGCAAAGGGTGAGAAGGCGACCATCGGCAGGCCAAGAAAGCCCTCAGGAGGAGCCGCGCCTGCAGACGCATTGATCTCGCACATGCAGTCTCCGGAACTGTGCGGAAACAACCTGCCACTGTGTAAGCCCCCCAGCCTGTGGCATTGTGAGGGCAGCCCTGGCTGGCCAACACAGGACTTCCAGAGCTTTCTTTCACAGTACCTTCTCTATCCCCCACCACAGGAACAGGTGCCTGCCTGCTGTCCTTCCCACAAGCCTCACTCCTTCCTGTCTGCACACCTCTGCTTCTACAATTTCTTTCAAAGAAACTGAATCCTACTCTCAGCCACTATAAACCCTTACCAGCCTGCAGGACCACAGGCTACTTCCAGCCAAGCCCGGCCCTCAGTGACCTTTCCAATCTCAGCTACCCACTTCTTCCATTTAAAAAAATTGATTGTCCTATGCCGGGCGCAGGGGCTCACACCTGTAATCCCAGCACTCCAGGAAGCCAAGCGGGACGGATCCCTTGAGCCCAGGAGTTCGAGACCAGCCTGGGCAACATAGGGAGACCAGCCTGGACAACATGGCAAAGCCCCCTCCCTTCAAAAAAACACAGAATGAGCTGGGCATGGTGGTGCTAGCCTGTAGTCACAGCTACCTGGGAGGCTGAGGCAGGAGAATCTCTTGAACTCAGGAGGTCGAGGCTGCAGTGAGCCGAGATTGCACCACTGCTCTCCAGCCTGGGCAACAAAGCGAGACCCTATCTTAAAAAACAATAATAATAAAACATATTGTCCTATATTGAAATTCCCTAAGCCTTGGGGTCTGTTGAACTTTTCCCATGCACTTAGTCTTGAATCCCTGCAGAGACAAATTCCTTATGGGCAAGAATGAAATCTGAACTTGTCTCTCTCTCTCACTCAGCCCAGCATGGGTGCTTATCTTCTCTGTGGCTGACTGCCGTCCTCTGCAAGCAAAGATGTTTCACGCAGTAACACCTGCAGGAGCATCTACCTCAGTGCGCACAGAAGGGCTACAATGAGTGGGAAAGGCTCATTGGCCTTAACAAGGTGAAAAACAGGAAGCTGACTGTGGGGCAGATGTGGGTGCTGTTTTAGAAAAACCAGTTCACAATGCTTTCAAAAAGGCCAGTCTAGACTACATAGGAAGTGTCAGTCGGCACACATGAGGTTACAGAATATACAGAAAAGATTCCAGAGTCATTCTACCTCCATGGCTCCGTGTCTAAGCAAGAGCCAAAGAAAGCAAATCCCAGAAACACCATGTAAGAGTTGGGAGGGAAGCCAGATTCTAGACAACTAGTTTCAAAGGCAAGCCAGGCCTACATGGGTCTTCAGTGTTCATTCTGGTAAGAATCCATGAAACAACATTAGATTCTTGAAACCAGAGTCTACTATGGAGCAAATCATTCTTAAATTCTAGATTTTACTAGTAGGTTATCTCCAAACTGACAGATTAGTATGTAAAGAGCAACAAAGCCTTCCCAAGAAAGCCCTATGTTGGTCCAAGGACCTCACTTCTAACCTGTCATAGAGAAATGATGGAGGAAAAGAGCTGAAAGACAAGCCCAGGTTGCCAAGTGCCAGCCTTCCACTGAAAAATGGCACCATCTTTCCTATCTCCGGGGCCTGGTCCTCAGCAGTTTCTTGGTTATCAACTGTAACTACCAGTGGGGGAAAACTTGCCAAATTTGCCATCTGTTTCTCAATTCCCGAAAACATGGTACACTCCACTCACTGCAACACACTGAAATCATTTGTATATTTTCCTACCTTGACCTTCTATTTCTGCAAAATTTCTCTAAAATGGATCTTCAGGGAAGCAGGGGACAGTGTGGAGGGGGAGGGGAAACACCAGAGCAGGACAAGCTGAAAGCCATAAAGGCTTTCCTGAGCCAACTCGAAATGGCTCTGGGAAAGCAGAAATGACTTAGACACAAACAAACTCACAGTTCGAACAAGTGCCTGCTAACTTCCGCATCTACTGCACTGAGAGGATCGTCCAGGAGATAGATGTCAGCATCTTGATACACTGCTCTAGAAAATATAAAGAGATATCAGACTCTCACCCAGAACATGACAACTTTCAACAACTAGGATGTTCATTCAAGTGCCAGTAGAATAATCCAAGAAAGTGCTTCACACAGGACGCAATACACAGTAAGTGGGTCCTATGTGCTCACCACCACTAGAAGCAGCACAAAAGACAACTGCATAGTGGCTGCTGAAATGCAACTTACCTTGCAAGGTTTACCCGCGCTTTCTGCCCTCCACTCAGTGTGGTTCCCCGATCTCCTATCACAGTCAGATCACCATCCTCCAACAGCTGTAAATCCTGTATGGACAAAGGAAAGAAGGCGGGGAAAAAAAAGACTTAAAACATGTTCTCCCTCTGTTATCCTAAACTTTGCACATTAGTTCTTCAGAAATAACAAGTATTTGATCAATAGCAATGGATATATTTCATAGTAACTGAATTGTAACTTTGAACCTATCAAATATACCATCAGGGCACGTTATCTGTTTTAATGCTGTAGCTTTTCATAGCATTTATGCACTGAGCCATTTTAACAGGAATATTTTGAGCACCAACTCCTTGTGAATTCAGCAGTGAAAGAGTTTCCACAGTGAGTGACCTGACAATAAAAGATTGACACAAATGCAAGAGGTGATAAATGCTAAGAAGGAAAAGGACGCTGGCTTAGGGAGACAGAGAGTGACAGAGGGAAAGTCCACTTCATACAGGGAGGTCAGCAAGGGCTCTGATGGAGGGGGTCTGAGCAGAGACCTGCCAGGGGATGGACTGGCTGGCACAGAGTGCAGGAAGATTGCTCCACATAGAGGAATAAGCAAGTGCAAAAGCCATGGGGTGATACGTGGCCAAGGTGCTCACAGAACAGCAATACGGATGCCGGCAGAACTGTGAGCACAGGATGATGACAGGGGAGGCCAGAGACAGAGGCAAGAGAAGCCAAGGGCTCACACCCAGGGAAACAGGAGGAAGGACGTGATCTGATCAAGGCAATAATTGAGACAAGAAACAACAGTAGCTGGGACCAGAGTGGGGATCAGGGAAGCAAACATCAGTGGTCATGTGCTGAACAAATTTTAAAGGTAGCACCTATAGGCTCTGCTGATGAGATGGGTGTGCGTTTTGATAGAAAAAGAGCAGGACTGCGTTGGTTTTGGGATAAGACAAGGGAAGAGCAGGATTACCATGTACTGAGCTGCGAGAAATGAGGGATGCAGATTTAAGAGATAAAAGCAAAAGGTTGATTATGGCCAAACTGAAATGCTGATCGGCAATCCTGACTTGCTGCTGGATAAGTGAGTCTGGAGGTCTGTGCTGGAGACCCAACTGTGAGGGCTGTCAGCATAAAGACATGGGAGTTATTAAGGAACAACGGTGTCTTCACAAGCCATTTTGCTGACTTTTACCTTAGCTTTCCATTCTCAGAGAAGGGATAACACCTGCCCCATCTTCACAGTGATACTTAAGGTATCACAATAGACTGACAGAAAAACTCTGCAAAAAATAAGAGCAGAAAGAGCAGCCCAGCCAGGAAAAGCCAAAGGGAAAGGAGCAGTGTGCTCATGAGACACTGCACAGACTGGATGCACGAAGTAGACTCTTGTTCCATGCAAGCCCCCAAAAAACAAAAGCTAGGAAGGATAACAAGTTTTTATTTGAGGATCCAGCCAAAGTTATATTTAAAAATTATTTAAGAAATAAGTTGACAAAGCGTAATACTTTTTTTAAAAAAAAAACATGACAAGAACATCCCTGAAAATAACAGGATAATGATCAGGTTTAAGTTACATGACATTACATTAGAAATCTTCACTTGGGGCTGGGCGCAGGGGCTCACGCCTATAATCCCAGCACTTCGGGAGGCTGAGACGGGTGGATCATGAGTCAGGAGCAAGACCATCACTGGCTAACAAGAGTGAAACCCTATCTCTACTAAAATACAAAAATTGGCCAGATGCGGTGGCGGCACCTGTAGTCCAGGCTACTCAGGGAGGGCTAGGCAGGGAGAATGGCGTGAACCGGTAGGAGGTGGAATTGCAGCGAGCCGAGAATCGCGCCCCTGTACTCAGCCCTCGGGGGGACAGATGAGAGACTCTGTCAAAAAAAGAAAACTTTACTTGGATGGCCTATAACTATAATTATCACTAGACAGATCCTGGCATAAACAAAGTGTGGAGAAGATCGCTGGGTACTGACTGAGCTTCATAAGCATCAACCTAGGACACTACAGAGACAGCCCTCTTACAGATCAAGGTGTCACTTCTTTGTCTCTACTCTGACAAAGCCAGGGAGACAAAGCAAATGGCACATTGAGATCTCCATGACAAGTAAGTCCTCTGACCTCCCTAAGTTCTCATTTTATCTCTTTTACAAAATGTCCTGGAGAAACAAGAATTAATAAACTCATAGAATGCTGAAACAATCTAAAGTAAGTGTATGAACTAAGTGGAAAAAGGATCTGAGTTCTTTATAATTTGCTATTGATGACTGTGACATATTTTCTGATCAAACCAACAGCAGGACCCCATTCATAGCATGAATCTCACAAATAAAGTACATCACCAAATGGAAAAAAGATAGTATCTCCATTGGAACCCACTCCCTGGCAGCCCACAAAGACACACAGGAGTCCCCTAATACTCCAATCTGAACCAGATGGCATCAAATGAAAGATAGCAAGTGCCCCATTGTGAAAATTCATTATTTCACATTATCTCTTTGTTGAGCTCAGAAGTTACACTATCTCTTCCTTTCAGTTTTCATAAAAAGACAATGTAGCCGGGCACATGGCTCATACCTGTAATCCCAGCACTTTGGGAGGCCGAAGCAGGTGGATCACCTGAGGTCAGGAGTTCAAGACAAGCCTGGCTAACCTGGTGAACCCCATCTCTATTAAACATACAAAATTAGCCGGGCATGTTGGCACATGCCTGTAATCCCAGCTACTTGAGAGGCTAAGGCAGGAGAATCGCTTGAACCTGGGAGGCAAAGGTTGCAGTGAGCGAGATTGTGCCACTGCACTCCAGCCTGGGCAACAAGAGTGAAACTTCAACTCAAAAAAAAAAAAAGACAAGGCACCAGTTAACACTACCTCTTCCTTTCAGTTTTCATAAAAAGACAATGCACCATTTTAAGACAGGGTTCCAGCCTTCTACACAAACACAAACACACATTGTTTACTTGGCCTCATTCCATTGCTGATTGTCTTCATATAATGTGTTAAGTTTCTGTGCCTTGATTTTACATTGTTTTGTTTTCATTCTCAAAACAGCATCAAGTTGTAGCACAGCAATCTTAGCCATTTTCTAGAAAAGACACTCAAAACACCTGTCTCATTTCACGCAGATAGGGAATAGGAAAGGAGCTCTCTCCCCATGCCTGGTAGCAGCCCTTTGAGTACTACAACAACCTTGAGTGTTGTTGACTTGGCAAACTATTTATGGACAAGCCTCAGATAGGAAAAATATTTCAAAGGATCTGAAGTACAATCTGAGTCAGGCTAATTTCCTAACCATGATTTTCTAGTTTGGTTAAAGGGAAACAGTTGAGCAGAAAGCAGAAGTGCCCCCAATGGGAGGAAGGTATCTTATGCACATTAGGTACTGCTCAGTAAAATTAACCAATTAATCTACCACCACCTTTACTGAAATGCAGACACAGAAACTAGAGAAAAACCATGATGTAGCTATGTGGGTTTGATGCCATCTAACCAGAATCCTACCATGTGCACATCAACCATGGTGACACTGAAGGCAGAAAGACCACTGAGGACACTGTGGGGACGGTCACAGGAGCCAGGCCTGAGGCCCCAGCACAAGAAGCAGGTTCCAGAGTCAGAGAGCAGGGCTCTCCAGCTTTGGGCCACAATTTGCTTCCATTTGGACCGGCCCTTCCTACCATAGCTTATCAATATCCTATTCTTCTTTCAGGGCCCAACTCAAACTCTTCTATGAAACAAACCTGCATTCCCTCAATCAGAAAACATCACTCTCTCTTCTAGGTTCCTTGTTTATATTTCTTAGGAAGGACCTGCCGTATTCTGCCACTTAATGTTTATGTGTGTACTCAGTGTCTTGCTCCATGAGTCAGCTCCTGGATGTAAGAGCTATGCACCAACCACTGTTCCTGATGTCTGGTATTATCTCTAATCTTCCTGACAACCTGCCAAGTAAGTACTGACCACACTTACAGATGAGGAGACAGAGACGAAGTGAAAGCATGTATCTGGTCTGAGGACTCTCAGCTAATAAAGGAAGGTTGGAGTCTGAACCAAGCTCATCTCAGTTCCCAGCCTGTTGCCCTTTCATATCACGCTTCCCCAAGTGCTTACTAGAAGATACGTAAAGGCAATACTGAAACAACTCAGAACTCGAAGGCTCTCTATCCATACACAGCACTATCAGTCCACTTAGTCACCCTAGTTAGATTCACCTCATTGTATCCCTTTTGTACTCAGCTTTAAAAAAAAAAAAGAGAGACAGTATCTGGTCTCATACTCCTGGCCTCAAGCAATCCTCCCACCTCAGCCACCCAAAGTACTGGGATTACAGGTGTGAGCCACCACGCCCGGCCCTCAGCATTTATTTCCTATTATGTCACAAAGAAGTGATATGGTTCTCCCAACTGAGAGATTAAAAAAAAAAAAAAAGCATAACAACAGTTATTTTATGATTGTCAAGGCAATCTAAAAAGAAAATGTCCAAGTTGGCAGGAATGTGGCAAATATAAGAAAGTATAAGATAGTGGGTACCCCAAAGGGGTGCGTATATTCAAGGGAGCTATATAGAAAAACATTAAACTCAAATGTATCAATTCCATGCCTTTGGATACTCATTTCTTAAAAGTGCTCAAGGATTAAAAGAAACTATGCAAAGGGTGACATAATATTAATACATTGCATCTATTAGGGTAACAATATTTTTATTGTTGACTTATTTACTGTACTATGTATAGAACTCCTATATAAATATCAATTCAAATAATGGAAGTTATATACTCAGATACATTCTTTCAAGCATGTCACATTTCATGTGATTTCACCCAAAATTGGTGGCTCTTATAATTAAGAAGAAGGCCTGCTAATCGCCGGGTGCACATGCATCCATGTAGTTAAGAGTTGCAGGGAGCAGTAGCGATGGACACTCTGGATTGAGTTGTAAAGCTCAAAACGAAAAGAGCCAAGAGATTCCTTGAGAAGAGAGAACTGAAACTCAATGAAAATATTAAAAATGCCATGCTGATTAAAGGGGAAATGCAAATGCAACAGTGACACAAGTACTTAAAGATGTGTATGCACTGAAAAAACCATATGGTGTACTGTATAAAAAGAAAAATATTACAAGACCTTTTGAAGATCAGATATCACTGGAATTCTTTTCAAAGAAGTCAGATTGTTCTTTATTCATGTTTGGCTCCCATAACAAGAAGCAGCCAAATAATCTAGTAATAGGTCTTATGTATAACACACCATGTGCTGGACCATGATTGAATAAGGTATTGAGAATTTCGTCTCTCTAAAACATTAAGAACAGTAAATGTCCGAGGGAACAAACCCATGCTAATATTTCTGGTGATGATTTGGATGTAACAGAAGGCCATAGAAAGACTACAAAGTCTTCTTATTGGATTTTCTTCAGAGGCCCCACAGTATCAAAATATCCGCTGGCTGGATTTAGAGTATGTTCTGCACTCACTGCACTGAATGGAAGATTTACTTTCGAAGCTATAAGTTGCTGTGTTGAAGAAATCCCTGGTTGGCAGACACCACACGATTGAATTGGGAAGAGATGGGAATGGGACCCTCATTGGATCTGGTTCTTGAGGAGGACCACTGGCATCCGATGACCCTTTATAAATTATTCTATGAAATGCCAAAAGCCCCCAAGGCCAAATAGAAGAAAATATTCCCATGATACTTTTGGGTAAACAACTTATGGAAGATTACATACGCCAGAAGGCAAGAACTAAGCAAACCTACAACCAGAAAATGAAGGGGTTGAGAAGCGACCTGGCAGAAAGGATAACAGAGAAAGAAGAAAAGTCAAAAAGAGTTAAAAAAAAATTGATGGGAACTTAGCTAGCCCACTCCTGTTTCATTGGTGGTTCTACTTAAGGAGAATTAATCAAGCGTCAAACCCATTCAGAGTTTTCTTATGAGATCTTTATTATATAATTTTTATAACATGATAAATTTTACAATATTATGAACATAATATGCTAGTATTAAGTGTAGTAAGGCCTTTTATTAGGACATTACACTCTGGTGTGCCCATTTTCCTCTTGTGAATATCCCTGCCCCCACAAATTCTTCCTTTCTCAACGGGTGAATGGGGTGGGGAGAGGAGGGATCTCCATAACATGGAATTTTTTGAATTTTGCCTTAGGCTAAAGGAAGACATAGAAAGCAGAAATGACCCTGCAGAGCTGTGTAGACACGTTAATATGAATACCTTGGAAGTTAACCTCCCTTCCCAACATAGATTACACCTGTTTTTATTTTCTACTTTTTGTATTTTGCCGTAAATCCTACCTAGTTGACAGTTGAGATTTTAAGCTTGTGGCTGAAAATATAGATCTCTTGAAAGGTTAAAAAAAAAAAAAAAAAAAAAGAGAGAGAGAAGAAGAAGAAGGCCTGCTATGTGCCTAGGTAACCAGATGCCTTTTAAGTTCATGATAAAAATTTTTTTTTTTTTTTTTTTTTTTTTTTTTTTTGAGACGGATGTCTCGCTCTGTCGCCCAGGCTGGAGTGCACTGGCTGGATCTCAGCTCACTGCAAGCTCCGTCTCCCGGGTTTACGCCATTCTCCTGCCTCAGCCTCCCGAGTAGCTGGGACTACAGGCGCCCGCCACTTCGCCTGGCTAGTTTTGTGTATTTTTTAGTAGAGACGGGGTTTCACTGGGTTAGCCAGGATGGTCTCGATCTCCTGACCTCGTGATCCGCCCGTCTCGGCCTCCCAAAGTGCTGGGATTACAGGTTTGAGCCACCACGCCCGGCCCATGATTAAATCTTATCCTCACAATAGCCTATGAGGTGAATAGTTTATTATCTCTGTTTTACAGATGACCAAACTGAGGTTTTCTAAGGTTCAGACGATGAGCTAAAATCACACACCTACTAAAGAGGAACTGAGACGCAATCCCAGGGCTGTCTGGCTCCAAGGCCTAGGATTTTAACCACTACCCACCTACATATCTAACATTACTATGTTGTTTCCTGAGGTATGCCCTGTCATTTGCTATGATATCACTTTGAATAAGTAATTAGCCTAAACCAATACTGCTAAATGTGAATTATTGCTTCCCATCTTATTTTATCTAAAAGATATTTTTAGCTCAATGAACTTATAAATTTACTTCAGTTGTATCTAGTACAATATATCTAGTTGTTATCAATATATCTGAGCATTCTTGTTATTTCCTATTTTTTCCTCTAGGACTATTTTTTTTTTTTTTTTTTGCAGGGGAGGGTGGCCGGGAGGGGAATGAGGAAGTGTATAAGGCAAAATCGTTTATTTATCTTATTAACTGATTTAGAGAAAAGGGCAATAGCTACTATTTAGCAAAAACCTGGCATGTTTGCATTTTACAGACATTGCCTGCAGTCTTTATAAACCTGTTGTATCTCCCCAATTTAATAAGAAATGAAACAGAGGCAAACCACCGGAGACACCCAGGACCATTTCTGTCTAGCAGGTTTTGATTACACACGCAATCTCTGTACCTACAAGCCAAAATAATTCCAGGATTGCTATTTCTATGGCCATCTTACACCCACCATTGACACGTGGATTTGAAAAGGAGTTAGCAAATGGTCTCGTAACTCATTAAGAGGACCCCTGGTTTCTTGCCAGTCCCCTGCTAAACAGTCATAAATGGCAGTTGAGAACGGTAGCAAAACCTCTTGGAAACCACCTCACCCTATGTCCTTATTTCGCAGCAGAGACATCAAGGGCTCAAGGCAGGTAACATGACACGTCCAAAGTGACACCGAGCTGGTCGTGCATGGTGGCTCATGCATATAATCCCACACTTTGGGAAGCCAAGGCAGGTGGATCACTTGAGGTCAGGAGTTCAAGACCAGTTGGCCAACATAGCAAAACCCTCATCTTTACTAAAAGTACAAAAAAGTTAGCCAGGCATGGTGGCATGCACCTGTGATCCCAGTTACTCAGGAAGCTGAGGCAGGAGAATCACTGGAGCCTGGGAAGCAGAGGTTGCAATGAGCCGAGATTACACCATTAGACTCCAGCCTGGGTGACAGAGTGAGACTCCATCTCAGAAAAAAAAAAAAAAAACCAAAGTGACAGCGAGCAAATGACAAAGCTGGGCAGCCTCCTGCTCTGTTCGACTTCTCCACTGGAGGCCCACCGTCCTACCAAGGATGGAACCATGCACGGGGGCCAGCAGTCCGTGCTTACACACATCCAGGAAGGAACCGAGAAGTCACCGTGCAGCCCAGCCCCGAGGGGACCCCATTGCCACTGGAGTCTGCCTGCCACACAGAAGCCCACAGGTGCCTGGGACACTGTCCGAGTTACTGGGCCAGTCCTCAAAGGTGGCTATGAAAGAAGCTCAGTGGCAGCCACTGTCCTAACCCCTGCTTTCCCCCAGAGCCTTTCTGACATGGGGAGGAGCAAGGCAAGGCTGCATCACCTGGGACCTGGAGTCTCATGTGGGTACCAGAAGCTGAACAGGTAAAAACGGAAGGCTTGAAAAACATTTTGTCCCACATTCTACCTTTTTATCAATCACGTAACTGTTAAAATCGTTCTACCCTATAAACACTCTCAACTGAGAGGTGGCCTGGCAGAGGGGAAATGGAATCTGGAGCTAGGCGGGTATGGCTTTGAACTTGAACTGCAAATGTTCAGTTGATCTCTCTGAGATCATTTCATTTCATTTCATTTTCACACAGTTCATTTCATCTCTCCCATCCTCCACTTTCCCAGCCATAAGCAACATTCAACTCTTGAAACCACAGCCTACTATGGAATAAATCATTCTTAAATTCTAGAGTTTACTACTAGGTTATCTTTAAACTGACAGATTAATATGTGAAGAGCAACAAAGCCTTCCCAAGAAAGCTCTATGTTGGTCCAAGGACCTCACTTCTAACCTGTCATAGAGAAATGATGGAGGAAAAGAGCTGAAAGACAAGCCCAGGTTGCCAAGTGCCAGCCTTCCACTGAAAAATGGCACCATCTTTCCTATTTCCGGGGCCTGGTCCTCAGCAGTTTCTTGGTTATCAACTGTAACTACCAGTGGGGGAAAACTTGCCAAATTTGCCATCTGTTTCTCAATTCCCTAAAACATGATACACTCCACTCACTGCAACACACTGAAATCACCTTGTATATTCCCCTACTTGGACCTTCTATTTCTGCAAAATTTCTCTAAAATGGATCTTCGGGAAGCAGGGGACAGTGGGGGGACACCAGAGCAGGACAAGCCAAAGTATAGTAATTATTTTAGGGAAACGTTAGCAATTCTGTACCAACTTCGAATAAAGTGAAAATTTTACTTTAAAAAAATTAGGCTAGCAATGTCAAAAACATAAACAAAATGAGGATAGCAATAGCAAAGGCACTGGGAAACCATGGCAAAAGATTAAAACTTCATACACTTTTGTGTGCGCATATGTGTGAGTGTGTGTGAGACAGAGCAAAAAAGTTAACACCTGGTGGAATCTGAATAACTAGGAGCTTGCCTTAGCCCATCTATTCCTATACAGTATATACTATTCAATAAAAAGCTAGCTCATTACTGCTAACTTAACATCATTTCTGAAAATGCATCATCTCTCATTAACAATAGCCCAAGAGGAAGAAACAGCCCATTAAACAAGCAATGATTTCTCTGTCCAAATCACCAGCAAATATTACTCACCTCATAGATAGAATCTATGATACTCCAGCCATTGCTCAAGCAAAATTACTCATTCCTCGCAAACCTGGCTGGAAACCTTCTGCATCACACCTGTGACAGTCTGTGGTGGCCTTTTCCAGACAGTACAAAAGAACAGTAGGATGTCCAGGCCACACTGCACAGAGCCCAGGGAGAGCCCTTTAATGCCATTATTCACTGATTTTTATGGCCCAAAGAAGGTAACATAGTATTTAGCAGTATTTACAATTTTTTCTATTTTCTAACTTACAGCCTTCTATTAAGTATGCTCAGTTTTCATCAACTATCCACCAATTTTATGAAAACCTCAGTGTACAATCAAATGCTTCATCTTTTCTGAAAACAATCACTCTCTTGGTGAAACAACACACAATGAAAAATAAATTTTAAAACAGTTTGTTTCCTTTAAATAATAAATTACACTGAAAAAATTATCCATGTAACCAAAAACCATCCATACCCCAAAATCTACTGAAACAAATTTTCTTTTTTAAAGGGAGTGGAGAAGGAAACCTATGGTCTGAGAGGGACCCAAGCAGGAAACATCAGCCAAGTGCACGGTGCAGACATCTGGAGTCTGATGCACACCAGCGGGTAATGAGATACTAAAGCACTGTAATCTCTGCCGAGCCAGTTGATGATAGCAAGAAATAAATTTTTATAATTGTCCATTTTGAAAAAAAAAAAGTTAAAAGTAAATAAAACTTCACAAAACCAACCAAACCCCCCCAAATTCACCCTGTAAATATCATTTTCACATCAGACTTAAGAGGACAGAGCATGTGTGTGTTTATTTACTGGGAGGACTGCCTTAAAGTATTAAATAACATTCAAAGGTCTTTCAAACTTTAAAAAAAAAAAAAAGCTAATAAACCTTGTTGTTCAAGTGAATACTGACATTGGAGTACATGAAATCCAAAAGTCACCACTCACCTTTTTCAGAGCACAAGCCTTTATGACTTTTTCATATCGTTCCTTTTCATATTTCTTCCCAAATAAAATATTACTCCTCAGAGTTCCCGAGAACACCCAGGGCTGCTGAGACACATAAGCAATTCTTCCATGCACGCTGACCAGCCCGTGACTTGGGGCCAATTCCCCGAGCACAGCACTTAACAGTGATGACTGAAACAGATTGTAAAAAAACACATGTTCAGTCAACACTCGAGACAAGAATAAGCCACTGCAATGCAGCCTTGCCCAGTCCTGGGAGCTTGAAAAACATCATTCATTCATTTAAAAGAGGATCTAGTACAGCCAGGAAATTGTGATTAAATTGGAAATAACATTTTGGTCCATATAAACTAGTGGTTTATAAGGAATATTAAAATAGAGTGTAACAATGTACTCTGTCCTAGTGAGTTTCCCTAAATGAGTTTCATTTCCCTAAATGAAATGGTACATGGAACAAAGATCAGCTAAGAATGTTGACAGCAACAGAGTAGCCAAGCGTGACATACAGTTCATATATCCAATATTGAATGCATTGTTCCTGCATGCAGGTATCCTTTTTGACAAAGAACTAGTTCTAGAAAAGCTACATGTAAATAACATATCCTGGCCAGGCACAGTGGCTCATGCCTATAATCTCAGCACTTTGGGAGGCCAAGGTGGGTGGATCACTTGAGGCCAGGAGTTCGAGACCAGCCTGGCCAACATGGTGAAACTCCATCTCTACTAAAACTACAAACATTAGCCGAGCATGGTAGCACGCCTGTAATCCCAGTAACTTGGGAGGCTAAGGCATGAGAATCACTTGAACCCAAAGTGGAGGTTGCAGTGAGTCTAGATCGCGCCACTGCACTTCAGCCTGGGCGACAGAGCGAGACCCTGTCTCAAAAACTAAACATACATACATACATACATGAATAAATGAATGAATAAATAAAAATAAACAATATATCCTGTGCACTAGGAAGGACTTTTATTTTTAACTACCCAAGAATCGTGTCTCTGGAGAGCAAACTTCAATTGTGAAACCGCCCTATTGGTCATATACCTACATCTAGATTTATTGCATTGCTTTAGAATGCATGACACTAATACTGTATGCATGTTTCCTTCACATCTTCTACAATGCACAGACGTGACATGTCTGTGCCCCCCACTATCGGAACACTTAGAACATTGAACTGAAATCATCTGTTTGTATATCTGTCTCACCCCAGATACCAGAAATTTCTGGAGGGCAGTGGTGTCTACGTCTTGATTACAAGTGGATCTTCTACTCCTAACACAGGACTATACACCTGGCTACAGGTTTATTAAATGTATATTCATGTGACTTGGAGAAGTCATATCAAAACATGTTTAAAGCTTTTCAGACAAGCCTTCACAACCTCCACATGTCTTGTAGCATCTAGGGTCCACTTTGACAAAAAGAAGTTCCCACTTTCTTAGTCAATCCATCCTGCATCGTGATCACATATATAATTTCCTTCATGGAGATGTCCAACTTCTAGGAGTTCCCAATTACGCAACTTGAAGAACCAAGAGAAACAGGATATGCACTGCCCACGTTTACTTGGTCATGTGACCCTTCTTGCAAAACGAATGTTCCATGTACTGAGAAATGCCGTGCCAAGCATACGTAATTCAAAAATGCGTTACATGTAGCCTTGGGCTCAAACCCAAGAAGTTAATATGAGAAGTGGGGTGTGTCAAGCTGCCAAAAGCCATTCTAACTCACCTTCCCTGCTCCCACGGGGCCGACCACAGCTAACAATTCACCAGGTCTGACAGTAAAGGAAAGGCCTTGTAGAGTTGGGGTCTCTGATGCCTACAAATTAAAGTTTATAAAATGTGCCCATTTCAATAAAGTCACACAAATCACTTCAAAAACAGAAGAAAACAATACAATAGTCATTGACACATGAACATAACCCAAGTCTTTCTCCTTCCTATTTTAAGATATTGTATCCTAGAGTCCTTTTCATATATTTTTTTTTGTGGGGTTTTAAACAGTTTGGAGTCTTCAGTACTTAAGGAAGGCCCATTCTCTTTTACCCGATTTTCATGTGAACACAGCTCCACACTTCCACAAAATTTAGATAGTAACAATGACAAGGTAACCTTCTTGAAATGAAAACTCATGCTAACTTATTAAAACAATATTCTTTTTTTTTTTACTTTAAGTTCTGGGATACATGTGCAGAACCTGCAGGTTCGTTACATAGGTATACATGTGCCATGGTGGTTTGCTGCACCTGTCAACCTGTCATCTAGGTTTTAAGCCCTGCATGCATAAGGTGTTTGTCCTAATGCTCTCCCTCCCCTTGCCCCCCACCCACTGACAGGCCCCGATGTGTAATGTTCCCCTCCCTGTGTCCATGTGTTCTCATTTAAAACAATATTCTTAATATAATATTCAGTACGGGAGCTTTTCAATCATTTGTAAGTTTTCGTTCTGTCCCTTGGTTTTAATATTCTATTTCATTAACCTCCACAAGGTGGCAGCATGAGTACATGGCATGCCCAGTCCTTGGCTAATGGATGATTTGAAATCTCCACTAATCTCTCCGTTTTCACTTGATAAAGCACGAACCTCAGTTATGCCCAGCCAGCATTAGAAGGCACTTTATACTATAAAGTCACTCTTGGCAAATGAACTTCTACAAATGGTGGTCAACCCTGTAACCAGAGCTCTAATTTAACAACAACCAAAAACTGAAGAATCATGAAATTAAATATATGTTCATGGGTAGGAGGATTCCTTGAGCACAGGAGATTGAGGCTGCAGTGAGCCAAGATTGCACCACTGCATTCTAGCCTGGGTGACACAGTGAAACCTTATCTCAAAAAAAAAAAGAAGTTATTTTACAGTTTATTATTTAGGAGACCAAACCAAATTCATTACTTTTACAAAGAGCTTCTAAATATTTTCAATTGAGAGGATTAAGTATCAGGGAGAAGGGACAGTTTACCAGAGCATGACAAACCAAAATGAGGAGGTTTCCTCTTCTCATACAAGGACAATCAGTACTTTGAATTACTTATCTTCTAAAAAAGCAAAAGTCACTTGGTACAAATAAAGAGACGAATGGTTTTAAATTCAGAGTATAGAACCTCAACCGTAAAAACTGCCAACGATGAGAACTTTTATCCAAACCCAGACATCAACACTAGCAAACAAAAATTGATACTGTTAAGTGAAGTAAAAACAGCTACAATTTGGGAGGAATCCTAAAGGCGTTTAAGTCTCACATTTACAGTCTTCATCTGAATTTCCCGTGGACAGACTGGAGAGACCTGACCATGTGTGTCTGGTGGGTGGGCATTTAGCAAATTTATTTGAGTCCCAAATCCTTTCGGAAGGGGTTATTGTTCCGCACAACACACTTTAGTAAACGCTCATCCATATCATAGAAAAATGATCAAGAGTGAATAAAAGGCAATGTAGCCTCCTCAACTCTAGAAAAGGATTCTTCAAAATGAATCTGGCGTCCCTGAAGGGTGGAACACCCCTGGGATGATGGAAGAGGGAAGCACGCATGAAGTCAACCAACCCGCAACCTAAAGATGCTGAGCTGGCCCAGTCCACAAACAGGTACTCATCAACCCCTCTCCACATCTCAAGCGGGCACGTGCGATTAGTAAAATGCCCAAAAGACAGAAAGCACCACAGAGGAACAAGAGATCAAGATAACCTTCAAAGTGAAAAATTTATCTGGAAACGACTTAACAGTCACATACCCAAATAATCACAAATATTTTTACAAATGGTCAAATGCCAAAATATGTGTGTATGTAAACTGACCCCTTATAAATGTGTCCCATACCATGTTATAGTATGGCCACAGACCAAATCAATCATGATCACTTTTAATCACAAAGAAACTAGCCCCAGATATCATAGGAATTATATAAAAACCATCCAGAAGAGGTTTCTCTACTCCTTCCTACATGCCTAACAACTATGTCTTTTTTAAAAAAGTAACACATTATTACCTAAACACTTGGAAAAAATAACGTTAAACAAAATGTGACATATTTACACGATTTTGTAAGTGCAAATGTCACAAATTCACAAAGTCTTGCTTGACTTTGCCTTACTATATAAGGTGTTCCTCCTCTAAAATGTAAAGGGTCTACTCTGTATTCCTGATTAAGTAACATTGTCTTTTAAGACAACTGAAACCCTATTTCTGTGATTACAAAAGGATGAAAAAACACAACCGGTCAACCTGTCCCTTTCCCCTCCTTTGCAGTGTGTCTCTTTCCTAACAACTATTTCTGATTTTACTTCTTTTTACTCAGTTTTGACTGCAAAAGAGTGAGCCACATGCAAAACCCAGCTTCCCATCACCGCCCTGGTTCTTAGAGCAGGTTTCTGCCCCGCCTGGAGGCCTGGGACCCAGCACTGGTGTGCCGCAGCCAGAAGGGGGCAGCACTCAACAGCTCAGAAGGCGAGGCCCCTTCCCTCTGAGACCTCCAGGCTCCAGGACACTAAGGCAGGCAGACTGAGCCCCCACTCTGGGGCCGAACCTATGCTGGGCCCTGGGGCCAGAGCAGTGAAGAAAGCAGAAGCAAATCCCTGCCCCATAGAGAGTCACAGGCTCCCACAGGGCCACAGACTTTACAGCTTAGAGATTCAGCACAAACCCATTTGTTTTCTAAATGAGACCTAGGCTGGTGAGAAGACCTTTCCCCCAATACCTACTGGTCTATCCAGCAGGGCTGCTGCTGGGCCTCTGTCTTTCTCCCGAATCCCAGCCCAGCACACCCTTCTTTCCTCTGCAGCTTCTCTCCAAAAGCCCCCGTGTCTGTGCCCCTCCTCCCACCCAAGTACCCTCTCAGCTGCATGACCTCCCTAATAATCCCTGGCAGTGTGGGGCATAATCACCCCCAAGACAAGGCCCAGAAAACAGGGTGGAGTGTTCTGTTTCAGTGCAGCTGTCAATGTTGTCTAGGAACTGAAAAACAACAAAACAGCCCATTTTACAACGTTGCAGAGTTTGGTACAAAAAAATTTGCAAATGGGACCTACACAGTGTGTGGTGGCTACTGCAGTGCCTTCCTCTAGCTCAACAGCATTCACCTAGAGTGCTTTTTGCTAGTGGATGTTCACAGAGCTTTTCTATCAATGCTTAAAGTGTATTAGAGCTGGGCGCAGTGGCTCACACCTGTAATCCCAGCACTTCAGGAGGCCAAGGTGGGCAGATCACTTGAGGCCAGAAATTCAAGACCAACCTGGACAACATGGCAGAAACCCCATCTCACTAAAAATACAAAAAATAGCCAGGCACGGTGTGGTGTTCCTGTAATCCCAGCTACTCAGGAGGTTGAGGCAAGAGAATCACTTGCACCTGGGAGACAGGTTGCAGTGAGCCAAAATCACACCACTGCACTAAAGCCTGGGCGAAAGGGCAAGACTCCATCTCCAAAATAAATAAATAAATAAATAAATAAATAAATAAATAAATAAATAAATAAAGTGTATGAGGTGGGAATGCCAGCAGGTAAGGAGAAACTGTCCGGTCAGTTGACGCACCTTGTGTGAGTTTCCATGTGCACAAGGTGCAATGATGTTCTATGTATTTGGGAACACATTATTGTTATGTCGGTCGAGATGGCAAAAATTACATCAGAATTAGGCAAACATGAAATAGGGAGTGTGACACTTAGAGCCAAGGGCATGCAGAGAAAGGAAGAGTCTGGAGTCTAGAGTTTTGACATTTGTCCCACAGGAGAGGGCGGAGACAGTGGGGCTGGGCGGGAGTGTTGCTCAATCGCCTATTGGCTCTTGGCTCCAGCAAACTACACTACAACTCAAGGTCAGCCAGGAAGAGCACCCGGAGAGGGGAGGAGCTGGTCACCACCAGCACTGCCCACCTGTTTGAAGCAGTCCGAGTGGTCCCAGCGCCCTCTGATCCGAAATCTTGCTGGCAGCCGGGCCACTGCGCTCTGCTCCTGGCAGACATCATCTCCAGCCCCAGGGTGCAGCCTCCTGCCATGGCTGGTCTCAGGGTGGCCTCTTCCACCCCTGCTTTCCCTTTGTGCTCTTTCTTTCATCACCTACGTAATGAATTCTCTGCACTAAATTCCCTCTCCCATGCTGTATGTTCTGTTTTCCAGACTAATACAGACTGAGACAAGTGGATTTGCGGAGGACCCCGGACTCAGGTGAGCATAACCACAGAACCAGTCCAATCTGGTTCAACTCTGTGTAATAACATAGTAAACTGTTTTTCAGTTGCCATGGATCCCAGGTTGCAAGTCATGTAATCTGAGCATTTCCACATGAACCAAGCACACAACCAAGTGCTAGGACCAAGGAAGGAGGAACGAGTTCAGAGCAGACACCTCATGGCCTGATCCAGGATGCGATCAGATCCAGCCCTGGAATCACTTCATTGCAAGAACCAATCGGACCACGCCTCATTACCCTCTGCCTGTAAAACCTGCCCCATCCCCCAGCTAGGGAAGACAAATTTGAGAGTTGCCTCCTGTCTCCTTGCCATTCAACTTACAATACAGCCTTTCTTTTCATGAAAAGCTGGTGCCATAGTAGTGGCTTCTATGAGCATTGGGCAGGGAGCCCACTGCTTCCTTGGAAGCATAAGGAGGGCCCCGGAGTTGTGGATAACAGGAGATGCACTGAGCCTAAGTACTTCCTGTGGGTGGCCCCTGCTGTTGTTCCCGTTTGCCTAAATGTTATGAGTAAACCAAGTGCTGAAAAATTGTTGTGGCCTTGCCTGAACTACCTGTCCGCTTACCACACAGTGAAACCCTTCAGTCAGGAATCCATGGAGCTTGCTACGCCAGCCTGCAGCCTCCCCTCTGCCTTGGGCTGCCACCAAAGCAGCTGGCAACATCCAGGTGCTTGGAACAGGGGAGCCCCAACCCAACCCCGTGGCAAAAATCCAAGTCATGGGCTTTCCCAATATGTAAGATGACCTGAAAACAGTAAGGTGAAAATGTGCACTGATACCTCAAAGTCTCTGTAATAATTTACAATGTACTCAGCAGTTAACCCATTCCATGCTGCACCCCTAGTCTGTCCAATCCTATAAAATCCAATGTTGCCAATGTCCAAACTTAGTGACATTTAGTCTAGAACGAGGTAACACTTTCATTGGTTCTTTGAAAATGAGATAAAATACAAGTTGTCAAATACCTAAGTCTGATTTCATACCTACTTTCTATTAATTGCAAAACTTACTCCAAATTTTGAGAATCTTTGTAACATACTTTCAGTAAATGAACAAGCCCATATTTTATACCATGTGTAACACCTCAAAACTCTGTATTAAATCAGTGTCACTCATTATCTATTAGCAGTCATGATCTTGCAATTAAGGATATGTTACCTTATCCCAAAAAGCAGTAAAGTCCTGCACATGCACCATCTTTTTACCATCTGATGGCAGCTGACGGTTACGCTGTGATATCTCATCAAGTAGCAAAAAGTTCTAAAGAAAATGGGAAAAACACAGATTGTTTAAATTACAGAAACAAAAGCACAAACAAAAGTCACTGCTTCCACGGAATTTGCAACATAAAACTTTATACAGCCTACAGATCATTTTACCAACCCTATTTAAAGTATCAGTTCACATCAGCATATGATATTTATTTAATAAATAAACATATAAAGAGTTCATGGCTATGAACTATCTTTGTAATTTTAGGAGCTATCTGTGTAACTTTTTTCAACAAGTACACTGGTTCCTAAATAAACTGAAAATACTACTCTGAGGTTGAGTGCATTTACAGCCTGCGTATTTCTACTATTGCACTTTTGTGTTACTAATGGTGAACACAGGAGTTGGTTGGAAATGATCTGATGAATATTTCATGAACCCTCATCGTGTGCCAAGCCCCATGCTAGATGCTGGCAACATGAAAGTCAAGGCCATTCCCAGCCTTTAGAAAGCGAGTTAGCCCAGAAGGGCAGGCAGCAAACACAGGGCAGAGCCTCTGAAGGCAGCTCTGGCTCTGGCTGGTCACTTAGATTCAACTGGCCTTTCTCAAACTCCCTCGTGCATGTCAAATTGACGTACAACTTATTCACTATCACTAAGTCAGTGTTCTTTACCAAAAA
>NW_016819762.1:1640571-1679664 GCF_001698545.2 Rhinopithecus bieti | reverse complement strand
AAAAAAAAAAAAAAAGGCTTCTATCTCTTAAAACATATTTTATAAGCTTCTTTTCACAATAACTTATTGTTAGATATAATAATATATATATAGTATATATAATTATATATATACTATATATATATTTTTTTTGAGACAGTGTCTCTCTCTGTCGCCCAGACTGGAGTGCAGTGGCACAATCTCGGTTCACTGCAGCCTCTGCCTCTCAGGTTCAAGTGATTCTCCTACCTCAGCCTCCCGAGTAGCTGGGATTACAGGCATCTGCCACCATACCTGGCTAATTTTTGTATTTATACTAAAGATGGGGTTCCACCATGTTGGCCAGGCTGGTCTCCAACTCCTGGCTTCAAGCAATGTACCCACCTCAGCCTCCCAAAGTGCTGGGATTACAGGCATGAGCTACTGTGCTCCATCTACACTTATCTTTTTCCTTAGTCAATGCCTCCTCCTAGACAGCAGGAATAGCCCAATCTCTTGCTTATTGCTATTTTCCATACTAGTTAGCAACTACACAATGCAATTTAACTGAATAAAACAAAGTCTTGCTAACCATAACAAACCTAACATAATTATATGTAGGAAAACTCCCTTTTGCTCCTCAAATGGTAGGTATAACTCAATGAGAGAAGCTACAGTGGCTTAGAAACAGAATAAACAACCTAGATCACCCCCACCCCATCCAAAATTTTGTAGATGTGGCAAAAGCTGTCAGCTCTCCTCAAAATCTGCTCTCATTTTCTGTGATTAACAAAACTCCCAATTTTTAGCCAATGCACAGCAGCCTTGAACAAGGACCACTCTCTCCAGCCCCTAACGCAGTTAGATGTAGTCGCATGACTTAAGTTCAGCCCAACAGAAAGTGACAACGTCCAGGAAACTTCCTATACCCCGATGTCCAGTCCTTGGAAGCTGCCTGGACAACTTCCCCTCCAAAATCCAGGTGGTGAAACTCAGTGGCCAATGTGATGGTATTAAGAGGTATTTAGGCCATGAGGGTTCCTCCCTCATAAATGGCATTAAGGACCCTGTAAAGGATGCTTTGGGCAGTAGGCAGCCCTCTAAGCCCTTCCACCTTCTGTCCTTTATGGACACAGCATTCCTCCCATCTGGAATATCTAGCATCAAGGCACCATCTACAGGCAGAGAGCACGTCACTAGAAAACTGAACCTGCCAGTGCCTTGATCTTAAACTTCCCAGCCTCCATAGTGGTGAGAATTTCTGTTTTTCATAAATTACCCAATCTGTAATTTATGTTTACACATCATAAACAGACTAAGACACCCCTAAAAAAGATAAAGTCATAACCTCAGGACCTCAAAGGTTGACTGTATTTGGAAATAGGAGTGTTACAGATGTAATTAGTGAAGAAGAAGTCATACTGGAAAAGGGAGGACCCTAAATCTAACATGATCAGTATCTTCCTAAGAAAAGAAGAGAGAGACAGAGAGAGACACATGGACAGAAAACAATCAAGTGATTAGGACACAGACGAGAGGGATGCAGCTGCAATCCAAGGACTGCCAGCAACCACTGGAAGCTCAAAGCGGCAAAGAAGCATTCTCCCCTGCAGGTTTCAGAAGGAGCCTGGCACTGCTGACACCATGATTTCAAACCTCCAGCCTCCAGAATCATGAGAGGCTCAATTTCCATTGTTTTCAGTCACTGTGTTTGTGGTACTTTGTTCCAGCAGCCCTCACAAACTCACAAGGAAACTTAAGAGGATTTTGCATGAGAAAAATAAACCACCTTGTATAAATGGCTATTACACGGGTATTCTGCAAACACTGGCAACTCTGAAGCCACTGAAATGAGCATGGACATGTTTGAGACAGAGAAAACAACACTTAAATAAGTCATCTACTACTCTAACATTTGTCAGCATCCTTTGAGTCCTTAAAATTTTTGTCTGTCACTTCACACTTGACTGCCATGTTACACTTCAAAAGAACAAAAACTGAAAATGAACACTTTCTTCCATGTAGGAAAAGAAAAATACTTTCCTTTCTTCTCTACAGGAAAAGAAAAAAATCAGTATTTCTCTCAAAGACCCAGCAAGCAGAAGATGCTGTCTGTTCTTCTGCTCCCTCACTATCCACCCACCAGCCTTACTGAGAGCCGACTTAGGAGTGGGCACTGCTGGTTCTCCCTGCACAAGCCCATGTCTGGCATGGCAGAGAGGGCACAGACAGATGCTGGCCTGAATATTCTGCTGTAGGCTTAACCACAGCATCTCTGCTTCCTCCTCCCATACCACCTATTCCATGGTCAATGAGATAACAATCAGGGCCTATTTTGCCACAATTCACTATTCCTCAAGAAATGACCCGGTTGGGCCAGGCGTGGTGGCTCACAACTGTAATCACAGCACTCTGGGAGGCCGAAGTGGGCAGATCACTTGAAGTCAGAAGTTCGAGACCAGCCTGGCCAACGTGGCAAAACCCATCTCTACTAAAAATATAAAAATTAGCTGGGCTTGATGGCACACGCCTGTAGTCCTAGCTACGTGGGAGGCTGAGGTATGAGAATCGCTTGAACCCATGAGGCGGAAGTTGCAGTGAGCTGAGATTGCACCACTGCACTCCAGCCTGGGCAATAGAGCAAGACCCTGTCAAAAAAAAAAGAAAGAAAGGAAGGGAGGGAGGGTGGGAAAAGACCAGACCCAATTTCACAAGTTTACTGACCGGCAATCATGGGTGATACTGATACAGTGTTTTCACTGGTCCCTTCTCCAACATCCCCCATCAAAACCAACCGTTCCCAAACACTACTCCCTAAGGATCTTCTGAAAACACCTCTGATAATGGACACCATGCTTCAAACTCTTCCATGACCCAGCAGCACTGACATTCACACTCCCAAAGTGATTCCCTGAGTATTAATCCCACCCTGTCCTTCAGGGTCCACCTCAAAAACTAATCCTGCCGGGAACCAGCTCAGGGTGGCCACAGCTGGTACTGAAACTGAGTATGTACAGGGCAGAGATGTGTCCCCCATCCTGCACTTACAAACACACTCATCTGCATGAACACTGCACTGCACTCGGGGTCAGATACATGCTACAGTCATAAACCGACTGTATGATTGGCTTAAATTATTCAAGGCATCAGCCATGTCAGCACAGCAACAAGCAAAAGGTTATACATCTTCTTAATCTTGTCTAGACAGAATAAAATTCTGATTTTAGCTGAAGTGTATGACCAAGACATCAAATTCAATATTCTGTACATGCATGTGAGAACAGAAGTTCCCCACCTTCAAAATAAAAAATTATCCACACAGTAAACCTACTAAGCACTGGTCAATATACAATAGATCTGAGTGGAGAAAGACATGATAATAGTTTGGTGGTTAAATGAGTCTCCACTCAACACACGAATGGCTTGTAAAGATGCTGGAGGGGCTGGCTGGACTTTCTCTAGTCACTCAGGAGGATGAAAAAGCGGAAATGACATTGCCAATACAGCAATGAGGTGCATCCCCAGAATAGTTCACTTGCAGAAGTATCAGACGGCAGAACTGAAGTCAAAGAGATTGACCTTCAGAGTGGATGGTTGGCAACAACTGGAGCAGCTTTGTGAACAACAAAATCTCAGAGACACATTTTACTGGATGTGGAAGTCATTGAAGACTTTCAGTGCTTTGCTGTGAAGATAAGATCTCTTAAAATCCTATTGGACTTGCTTAATGTCAAGACCATCAATCCTTTCCTTAATAAAAGAAAAACAGACAGAACTTCTTGGACCTAAAATCTTCACAATAAAACCTTCATTCTCTGTACATGGAAAAAAGGAAATTGAAAAGTATGAGTAAGAAAGACAACAGATTAAAGACTTAAATGTAAAACCTAAAACCATAAAAAACCCTAGAAGAAAACCTAAGCAATACCATTCAAGACATAGGCATGGGCAAAGACTTCATGACTAAAACACCAAAAAACAATGGTAACAAAAGCCAAAATTGACAAATGGGATCTAAGTAAACTAAAGAGCTTCTCCACAGCAAAAGAAACTGTCATCAGAGTGAACAGGCAACCTACAAAATGGAAGAAAATTTTTGCAATCTACCCATCTGACAAAGGGCTAATACTCAGAATCTACAAGGAACTTAAACAAATTTATAAGAAAAAAAAACCCCATCAAAAAGTGAGCAAAGGATATGAACAGACATTTCTCAAAAGAAGACATGTATGCAGCCAACAAACATATGGAAAAAAGCTCCTTACCACTGGTCATTAGAGAAATGCAAATCAAAACCACAAAGAGATACCATCTCAGGCCAGTTAGAACGGTGATCATTAAAAAGTCAGTAAACAACAGATGCTGGAGAGGATGTGAAGAAATAGGAACACTTTTACACTGTTGGTGGGAGTGTAAATTAGTTCAACCATTGTGGAAGACAACGTGGCGATTCCTCAAGGAACTAGAACCAGAAATACCATTTGACCCAGCAATCCCATTACTGGGTATATACCTAAAGGATTATAAATCATTCTACTATAAAGACACATGCACGTGTATGTTTAACGCAACACTATTTACAACAGCAAAGACTGGGAACCAACCCAAATGTTCATCAGTGACAGACTGGATTAAGAAAATGTGGTACATATACACCATGGAATACTATGCAGCCATAAAAAAGGATGAGTTTGTGTCCTTTGTAGGTACATGGATGCAGCTGGAAACCATCATTCTCAGCAAACTATCGCCAAGAACAGAAAACCAAACACCGCATGTTCTCACTCGTAGGTGGGAACTGAACAATGAGATCACTTGGACTCAAGAAGGGAAACATCACACACCAGGGCCTATTATGGGGAGGGGGGAGGGATTGCACTGGGAGTTATACCTGATGTAAATGATGAGTTGATGGGGGCCGATGAGCTGATGGGTGTAGCACACAACATGGCACAAGATACAATAGTAACAAACTGCATGCGTGCACAGTGTACGCCTAGAACTTAAAGTATTCATGAATAATAAATAATAATAAAAGACAATTTGATATATATAACTGTGGAATAACATGCATCATAAAAATAGGGGTGAGTTCATGTCCTTTAACAGGGACTTGGATGAAGGGAAACCATCATCTCAGCAAACTAACACAGGAACAGAAAACCAAACACCGGCATGTTCTCACTCCTAAGGGCGGCGAGTTGAACAATGAGAACACATGGACACAGGGAGGGGAACATCACACACCGGGGCCTGTCAGAGGGTGAGGGGCAAGAGGAGGGAGAGCATTAGGACATTAGGACAAATACCCAATGCATGTGGGGCTTAAAACCTAGATGATGAGTTGATGGGTGCAGCAAACCACCATGGCACATGTATACCTATGTAACAAACCTGCAGGTTCTGCACATGTGTCCCAGAACTTAAAGTATAATAACAAAAATTAAAATTAAAATATAAAAATATTTTAAAAAAGAAATTTAACAACACAATGTTTTCTAAACTCTATGTGTCTGCCAAGCTCTGGTCTATCTACAGTCAAGGCTCACTTAGTTCTGATCGGTATATGGGGCAGACCTATTCCTCCTCTCCTGATGCCATTTTTCACCTTCTCATTGTTCATTAACACATTCACATGAGAGGCAAGGAAGAAAAGTGAACATTGGATCAATTCATTACACTCATCATTTACAACCTCCATTTTTAGAGAAATAGGAAAGGAGGCAGAACCAGGCAGACCCCATCAGTGGGTCTTGTAGCAAACACCTGCACAGTTCTAAAGCATCCCAGTCTTCACAGCCAAATTCACCCCTAAATCTGGTCTTCTTCCAGTAGTCCATATTTCAGTGAACCCAGGTTAAAAGATTTTGCAGCCATAAGAACGAAAGTAGCCCCAATCCCTCCTTCTGACTAATCCCTCCTCTTGCCCCACACCCAAATAAGGATATGCTCCCAATGGCTTTCAAATCTATCCAAGGCTGTCTACTTGGCCTGAGTCCAAATCACATCATCATCTTCCTGGACTGCTTGCTGCATCAGCCTCCTGGCATATCTCCCTGCCTCTACTCTCGGCCCCCAATGTATTCCCAGGCTGCAGCCAGGATGAATTTAAAATATGTGGATTTTCTTGAACATTAAGAGCTTTCTCACATAATTACCCCCAGGGAAACGCAGGGCATCAGCCTCCTGGCTGCCCCAAGCCCCTCCCTTTCCCGAACTCTTCCCCATGTCTCTCCACTACCACACATGCAATGCTGCAGGCTATTTCTTGAGCCTTCACAGGAAGCACTACACCTCCACAATGGCATCGGCATCTCTACAAAAGCACCTCATGGCATCTCGGACATTGCCTTCCAAAGACAATGACACTCGAGCACTGATTTTAATTACGTGGTTATTTATTAACCCCCACTTGCTGATTCCCAGGAGGAAATTCCCAGCAGGAAAGACTTCTGTGCATTGGCTTACCATTGTATGTAAGCATTTATCACAGTGCCAGCTTAAGCCAGGTGCTCAATTACATTGTGGAGTCAATGACTAAGTGAATGAATATATTCCAAACTTAACCCCCAAAAGCCTAGCATAGACCAAGACAGGTGTCCGTGTGCTTCCTCTCAACTGATTTGAGTCTTAAGTGACCCAGACTTCGTTTATATTTGCTACACATAGTTTGACCTCGTGTGCTTTTTTATCACACAACTAGGGCAAGATTTCCCAAAGACAGCATATTTTCAGGGACACGAGGACACTTTCTAAAGATATTGGGGCTGAGGGTGGCTCACACCTGTAATCCCAGCACTTTGGGAGGCCAACGCGGGTGGATCACGAGGTCAAGAAATTGAGACCATCCTGACCAACACAGTGAAACCTCGTCTCTACTAAAAATATAAAAGTTAGCTGGGCGTGGTGGTGCACACCTGTAGTCCCAGCTACTCCGGAGGCTGAGGCAGGAGAATCACTTGAACCTGGAAGGCAGAGATTGCAGTGAGCTGAGATCGCGCCACTGCACTCCCGCTTAGTGACAGAGCGAGACACCGTCTCAAAGCAAAACCAAACAAAAGATACTGGGCCCCAACCTATGCCTGGTGAACAGAATCTCCAAGGTGTAATAATTTAGTTTTAATCAGTACATCAGGCAATTCTGATGAACTAGGGGACAAAATTGTAAATGGGTTACAGGAACCATCCAGGTTGAAAAAACACAAAGTTCTAAGGCAGAAAAAACAAATAAACAAGACAAAACAAAACCTCCAGCAATGACTTCAACACCACCATGAAGGAGCTCACCACACTAACACCAACGCTTTCTTAGCAGTCATGCCTGGCCATTTGTTTCTCCTTTACTGAAAATCACTACTGCTGGACTCTAGGCCCATCTACCCACCAGAAACTATGTACGTGAGGGGAAATTAAGGTTTCCTGCCCAACTCAAAGATGCATCCTTTATCTGGACACAGAGCGCCTTGCCAAAGTTAGCCACTGGAAAATGTAAAATTCCCAGCTGGTCAGTTTGTTTTACTGCATGCATACATCTATCTACACGAACAGGAATTTCAAGCCTTAGACACAGGTGAGTTGCATTTTAGTGGAAAAATAAAAATAAAAAATCTTAAGGATTTCTTCCCTAGCCGCATATTGGACCACAATTCCCTGAAAATCGTCTGCAGGATCCCTTTCATGCCACACTCTCTGACGTGTGACATAATTCAGCAGAGAATGACAGTTATCACTTCTCACTAAAATAATGCTCAGTTGTTAGGCCTTTTCCAAATCTCACAGACGTAATGAAGCTGGAGGCTGACTTCACTTACACATTTTCTGGGCGCCTGCAATGTATACGTAATATAAAGATGAATGAGGCATTGTGTCTGCCTTTTATATGTTCAGAGTTTAGGAAGGGAAAGAAATCTATAAACAAATGGCTTCAATACTAAGGGGAAAATGAGGACAAAGTCACCTGTGGAGATCCCAAAAGAAGAGATGAGGATTAAACTGTGTGATGGGCCAGGTGCGGCGGCTCATTCCTGTAATCCCAGCACTTTGGGATGCCAAGGCGGGTGGATCACTTGAGGTCAGGAATTTGAGACCAGCCTGGCCAGCGTGGTGAAACCTTGCCTCTACTGAAAATACAAAAATTAGCTGGACATGGTGGCTCACGCCTGTAACCCCAACTACCCAGGAGGCTGAGACAGGAGAATTGCTTGAACCTGGGAAGTAGAGCTTGCAGTGAGCTGAGATCGTGCCACTGCACTCCAGCCTGCCTGACACAGCAAGACTCATCTCAAAAGAAAAAAAAAGACTGTGTGATGGTTAATTTTATGTGTCAGCTTGGCTAGGCCACAGTCCCCAGATATTTGGTCAAACATGTCTGGATATCAATGGGAAAGTATTTTTCAGTTGAGATTAGCATTTAAATCTGTAGACTTTGAAGTCCTACATAATGTCAGTGGGCCTCACCCGATCAGTTGAAGGCATTTAAGAGAAAAAAGACCTACAAAGAAAAGGGAATTCTGCCTCAAGACTGTCCTCCTCAGACTCAAGCTGCATCATCAGCTCTTCCCAGGGTCTCTGGCCTGTCAACTGCCCTGCAGATTGTGGACTTACCTCACCTCTAAGTTGCGTGAGAAAATTTTATAAATCAATCTACTAATGTCTCTCTGCATGTACATACATGTGGGCCCTATCGGTTCTGCTTCTCTGGAGAACGCTGACTAATACAGATGGTTTTCTAAATAAGTGAGACAAGACAGGAAATGACCTCCCGACACTAAGTCCAATCCCCTTATTTAGAGACAAGAAAACCGAGGCCCAGAGAACTGATGAGGACCCAAGGTCTGCGTCCCACCCCCCCATACTACCTGTCGGGGCTGGTCTTTGCCCCATTATTTCCTATGGCTGCCGTGCAGAAGTGATACCTGCATTCAGGTTATGCTGTGCATGTGGGGGTATGATTGTGCACTTCTTTTTTTTTTTTGAGATGGAGTGTCGCTCTGTCACCTAGGCCGGAGTGCAGTGGTGCGATCTCGGCTCACTGCAACCTCCACCTCCCGGGTTCAAGCAATTCTCATGCCTTGGCCTCCAGGGCAGCTGGGATTACAGGTGCACACCACCACGCCCGGCTAATTTTGTTGTTGTTGTTGTATTTTCAGTAGAGGCAGGATTTCACCATGCTGGCCAGGCTGGTCGAGAACTCCTGACCTCAAGTGATCCGCCCACCTTGGCCTCCCAAAGTGCTGGGACGTGAGCCATGGCTGCACTTCTGAGACAGATGGACAGCCTGGGCTAAAGCCCTGGATCAGCCTTTTATTAACTGTTAAAACGTGGAGGTGCTATTCACCCTCCCCAGACTTCAGTTTCTTTATCTGTAATGTCGGAGTGATAGGGGGAGTCACACTAGTAAAAGGAGTGAATATGCATAAGGCTCTTGGGCCCCTCCTTGTTACCTAGTAAGTACTCACCAGCTATTATCTGTTCATATAAAGTCCCATGGTCTTAATCTTAACCTTCATTTATCTCATAATGGCCAGGAAGACAGACTAATTTTATTAACCAAGTAAGACTGTTTTTATCTCTCCACATGGCCCAAGGAAAGTCCACTTGTTTCACAGCCTGGAAGCCAGTCAGGAAGCTTTTTTTTTTTTTGGAGACAGAGTCTCACTCTGTCACCCAGACTACAGTGCAGTGGTGCAATCTCAGCTCACTGCAACCTCCACTTTTTGGGTTCAAGCAAGCCTGAGCCTCCTAAGGAGCTGGGAATACAGGCATGCACCACCACGCCTGACTAATTTTTATATTTTTAGTAGAGACAGGATTTCACCATGTTGGCCAGGCTGGTCTCTAACTCCTGAGCTCAAGTGATCTGCCCACCTCGGCCTCCCAAAGTGCTGCGATTATAGGTGTGAGCCACCACACCTGGCCAGGAGGGTCTACATTTAATGTCAGACATGGCCCCTCTCTTACAAGAGCAGGTCGACCAAGTCTAATGGGGTTTGAGATGCACAGAGGGACACGCATAACGAGGTGGAGACTCCGATCCAGTCCACTCTGAAAAAGATCCAGCTCCCCAGAGTTGAGGACCCTCACAACCCCCTTGAACAGGGCCCGGTGTTCTGGGAATGTTCAACTCGCGTCTGCTTCCTCACTCGGCCTTCCTCTGGCTTACGGTACAGCCTGGACTACCTTGGGTCTGTACTGGGTCCCAGCCTTTTGCTATGATTGCTGCTTCTGTTCATCCAGCATTTGGTGCCCATTATGTGTTCATCAGCACTGAGCTGCACCATACTGGCCTTGCTCAGCAGGAACAAATGTACCACCAGGCTCCTGAGACCTGGCCGGAGGGCTTAGTAGCACTTGCTTAAATCAAGGACAGAAGGGAGGACACTCAAAGCCACAAAGAGCCAAAGACCCCAAAGCAGGAACAGAGATGGGTCATGTGCTGGGAAACACACAATGTGGCCAGGTGAGCCCTATGCCTAGGGTTCAAAAATAGGACTCCACAGGAAACAGAGAACCTTTCAAGGTTTTTGGAGTAAGACTAGATGAGTAAAAGAACACTGAAGGAAATATCCCACACCAGAGGATACTAAGGCAGCAACACAGGTGATATAGTTTGGCTTTGTGTCCCCACCCAAATCTCAGCTTGAACTGTAATCCCCATAATTCTCACGTATCAAGGGTGGGACCAGGTGGAGGTAACTGGATCATGGGGGCGGTTCCTCCATGCTGTTCTAGTGACAGTGAGTTCTCATGAGATCTGATGGTTTTATAAGCCTCTGGCATTTCCCCTGTTTGCACTTCTCCTTCCTGCTGCCCTGTGAAGAAAGTGCCTGCTTCCCCTTCCGCCATGACTGTAAGTTTCCTGAGGTCTCACCACCTATGCTGAACTGTGAGTCAATTAAACCTCTTTCCTTTACAAATTGCCCAGTCTTAGGAAGTTCTTTATAGCAATATAAAAACAGACTAATACAATAGGCAACGTAATAATGGTTAAGAAATCATGGTTCTGAACAGATTCCTATCTCTAAGACAGGCAAACTCCTTAACCTATTACAGGAGCCAGTTTCATTCTCTGTAAAGTGGGGACACTAATGCTTATCTCCTTCAATTGTGAGGATAACATGAAATAACATGTAAAGGCTTCCAAGAGCCCTGGTTCACAGTACACACACCAGCGCCTGCAATCACAGTGAGGGGCAGCAACAGCAGTCAGAGAATTACAGCAGCACAATACACACGTGGCCCTTCCATCTGAAAAAGGTGTCCCGCACACTCAGAAAGACACTCTGGTCAAAGTATATTTCTAAGTTATTTCTTTCAAGATGCAACAGCTGTAAGAAAACAGTGTTACTGACCTGCATGGACCATCCCTTCACAGTGTTACCTGAAGCTGTTGTCAGAAAGAATGAGAATAAGAATTGACCTTGTATGGTCTGTTTTATAGGTAATATTTTTTACGAAATACAAACTTGCTAATCAGTAGTGGGAGTCTGCCTATGAATAGCCACTATGCTCCAGCCTGGGTAACACAGCAAGATCTCTTCTTTAAAAAACAAACTTCATCATAAAAAAGAATCTTAGCTTTTATGACAACACCCACCCCACTCTCTCCTCAACCAAAAAAATAAAAATAAAAAATAATCACAGCCAGTGTCAGCTAAGTTCACTCGAGTCTGTCCTTGGATATCCATCTCTATTAAGAACCAGGAATAAAACAAAGCAGATTTTTGAAAAGCTTAGACAGTCAAGTTCTTGCCAGGCCCTCTCACAAAGCCAATTTATTTTAATTTTCAACTTATTCATAAACACACAAATACTTGTGCATATATTATGTGCCAGGACCTTACCTTGGTGATATAAATTATTTGCCCTGGCAATTTAGTGACAGCTACTTAGGAAAAGGTGATGGTGTGTAAAGTGGATGCTATGATTTGAATGGACGTGCCCACTCTAAATTCACAGGCTGGAACTTCACCCCAGTGTCAGTGTTAAGAGGTGGGGCCTCTAAGAGGTGATTAGGTCGCCACAGCAGAGCCCTCCTGATGGGGATTAGCGTCCTTACAGAAGGCTGGAGGGAACTAAACAGGCCCAGTTTGTCCTTCTGTTTCTTCCACAATGTGAGGACACAGAGGTCCATCTGGGAAGCAGAGAATGGTCCTCACCACACACCAATGCCAGAGCCTTAATCTTGGACTTCCCAGCCTCCGGAACTGTGATAAATAAATGTCTAACATGTATAAATTAGCCAGTCTCAGGTATTTTGTTACAGTAGTACAAACAGAGCAAGGCAGTAGAAATCAACCAATTGGAAAGAAAGAAGTCTGGTAGAGTTAGGTTCATCAACAGTAAGAAAAAAGTGAAAAGAGGATAGGAAAGAAACGGCAGAGATCCTAAAGGCATGCACAAAAATTAACAAGGAAAACATCTACAGAGGAAAGAACTTATTTTCAAACAGGGATAGCTAAGTGAAGTTGAGGCCCTGCTTCCTGACCAAGAAGCAGGGACCTCCAGCAAGCTCTTTCCTTCCAGCCCACGGAAGAACCATACTCAACCCATACTCGCTACTTTCTCATTTGCGTTAACGTAACAGATGAAATCTATTTGCTTTTCCTCCTTTTAGATAGCTTAAACATTTTAATCACACCTGCAGTTACCACCTGCACATCAAAAGCCCTGTTGCCACTGCTGTTTATGTTGCTCCCAATAAATGATCAAAATGCTTGCATTGTCTTTAGTGCGCTCTAAGATAAGGAAGTACACACAACATTGTGGAATGGCAGCACGTTTTGGTTATGAGAGAGTTAAATGTCATTACACTGGAACATAGTGATGCTAAATAAAAGGAGATATCATTTCACCTCGAATGCATCTACAACTTTAAAATGGCATCTGACACCAACCTGGATTCTTCGGATGCTGATGATTGCCTCTGACACCTTCTCAATGGCTGCGGGGAAGAAGAGGGTGACCGTCAGCCGCACAGCCCCGTACAGTGTCACAGCCACAAACACGCGACTGGCTGTGATCACGTTGCCGAGGAGGACGTAGGTGGTGAAGGTCACAAACACGATGATTTTGCTTGCACTGAAAAACGAGGCCAAGTTCATCCCTCTGAGATAGGAACTTCTCAGAATCTTGGAAATCTCCTTCCTGGAAGAGAGTACAGGTTTTTTAAAAAGCAGTGATGTCAGCCACATAAAGTGGCTCACGCCTGCAATCCCAGCACTTTGGGAGCTGAGGTGGATGAATTGTTTGAACCCAAGAGTTTGAGATCATCCTGGGTAACAACAACAACAAAAAGGTGCAAAGGTGAGAGGTGGCCAGGAACTACCCAGAAAATCATAAGAAGTACCATGTGCTGGAATGCAACAACTAATCAAATATTTAATCCAAAAGCCAGAAAAACATTTTTTTTTTTTTTGAGATGGAGTTTCACTCTTGTCGCCCAGGCAATGGTGCGATCTCAGCTCACTGCAACCTCCTCCTCCTGGTTCAAGTGATTCTCCTGCCTCAGCCTCCCAAGTAGTGGGATTACAGGCAAGCGCCACCATGCTTAGCAAATTTTTTCTATTTTTAATAGAGACAGGGTTTCACCATGTTGGCCAGGCTGGTCTCGAACTCCTGACCTCAGGTGATCCACCTGCCTCAGCCTCCCAAGGTTCTTGGATTATAGGCGTGAGCCACCATGCCCAGCCGCCCCCCAAAAATTCTAATAACACAAAGAACAACTAACAGTATTTCCATGCCTGTTTGGAATGAAAAATACTGATTCATAGAGTTTAGTCCAATATAGATATGCCCAGTCTCTATAACCTGTCCATTTGGCTACATTAATATAAATCACAGTTTTATTTTAAACACCATTATTCTCAAATACTAACATCTTAGAATCGTTGTTGGGATTTGGGATATTCAGAAACATTTGGAATTTCACTTCCGTATTAGTGAGAAGCATACATGCTTTCTGTTTAAGAACATGGTAAATGGAAGACCAAGTGAAAATAACATTCTCCACCATTCTACTTAACCTAACTGCCACGCGTGGGGAGTGGGATGGATTGTACTGAACCTTCCATAATGTGAACACACAGTAAAACTTCTAAAACCATTCGACAAGAATAGCAAAGTACAAAAATACAGTACAATGTATACAAAAACTTACTTTCTCAAATTGGTAACAAGATCTGAAAATGACTTTTCCCAGGCGTACATTTTTATTATCCTTATGCCAGTTATAACTTCATTCATGGTCCTGATCCTGGCATCCGTGAAAGTTGCAGTTTTACTCCTAAGGGGGACCAGACACAGGAGATGAGCCTGAGCGATCACAGCCTGCCCTTATCAGCGGCACGCACAGGCAGGGACCCGCATCACATGGTTCCCTAGAGCGCTTTTGCTTCCGTCAACACAGACAGGTCCTACTCAAAATACAAATAGAAAAAGACTTCGATTAGGAAGTCAACAATCTATCCCAACTCAATAAGTATTTTGGAGAATTTGTAGTATCTGCTGAGGAAGACATGGAAATGAGTCAGGTGTAATCTGTCCCCTGGAGGAACGCACAGGTGGGCAGGGAAGGCAGAAAGGCACCCGCGCCTGACAGTAACACAGTGGGTGGAGTGTACTGAAATGAGAATGAAGTGCTGAGGAGCAGAAAAGAAAGGGCTGTTTGTTAACTCCACCGGGAAAGAGGAGAGCAAAAAAAAGCTTCAGAGGACTGGGAGCATTTGAACAGGGCCTCAAAGGACAAGGACTGTTTCTCCAGATGGCAAAGAGGGGAAGGTCCAAGTAGAAAATACACCATAAGCAAAAGCATAATACAAAGAACTCAATGCACTTCCAACAGTGGCTCCTCTCGATCCAGCTGACAACCTTGACAATGACTCATTTCCAATTCATTGGGACCTGCTTCAAGTCTAATTTATTTTATCATCATTAACCTCTTGACCAAAAGCTGTATTTCTTTTTCTTTTTTTTGAGACAGAGTCTACCTCTGTCACCCAGGCTGGAGTGCACTGGCATAATCCTGGCTCACTGCAACCTCTGCCTCCTGGATTCAAGTGGTTCTTGTGCCTGAGCCTCCCAAGTAGTTGAGATTACAGGCATGTACCACAACACCCAGCTAATTTTTAAAATTTAGTAGAGACGGGGTTTTGTCATGTTGGCCAGGCATGTCTCCAACTCCTGGCCTCACGTGATCCACCTGCCTCGGTCTCCCAAAGGCGTCAGCTGCCATGACCAGATGACAACCATATTCCTAACACATATGCTACTAGGACTGTGTGATTTTATAAATACATCATTAAAATTCACCCTGCCTTTGGGAAGCTTACAATTTAATGGAAATACTGAAGTAAAAATAACACACACATGTATACACATGTGAAAATAGCTCTCACACAAGCACAGTAAAGATGTATGCAGCTAGAATGGAGCCTATGAAATATTTCAAACTATTGTTATTCATTATATGTTTAACTAACTTCTATATATGTGATTTCTGCTTAAGGACATTCTACTTATTGCAGCCACAGCGCCTGAAAAGCTGGCTGGGAGGAGCCGGTGAATACCTTCACCTTTCTCCCTTGAAGATTCGCCTTCAGCATAAGGATGGAGGCCCCCTTGGCTAAGCCTGAAGAGCTGCAACATATGCAAAGAAGAGATAATAAAAGGCATTTAGTTTGTTTCTGAACAAAAGCATCGGGAAGACTGTGGATGTTACCAAATAGATATGACATTTTTCACACCAGTATTTCTCTTACCTCAGTGATGAGAACAACTTCCCAAAACAGCTTTGCAAGGGCAGGAGAATAATTAGAACTGCCATCCCAGCAAGGCACGATATTCCTATCTCCATCCAGAGTAGGGCAGTCACTGCGATCGCCTGCAGTGGCCCTGCCCACAGGAAGTGTAAGAACACTGTCACCTTTAAAGAAAAAGAGCGTTCTTAGGACTCTAGAAAAGCAAAACAAGTAAGAACACAGTACAGAAACGATCCGCTGGAAAAGAACAAAGAACAAGCAAATCCTAAACAGAAATGACCACAGTGGGTTTAGACCTGCTAAAGCAGAAATCCAAGCACCCACCACAGATGAAACCATTCTGGGGAAACAAACAGCGGATCTGGGAGACCTGAAAGAGAATCTGACCAGCGGCATTAGAAGATCTTGATCAGTGACTATCTCACTGATGAGCTGAGCATTTTCCAGAACTCTCTGCCACAGAATTCAGCTCCCATATGCCCTGGGGCTCCCCAGTACCCTAAGAAAGCCTGTACTATAGTGCCCACCACATACTCCAGTAATTTACTTGTGTATTTGTCTCCCAGACAGGCCGTAAGCTTCTTCAGAACAGAAACCAAGTCTTATTCATTGTCCCTGACACCGAGCGGAGGCTTTAGTTCATGTCTGTGAATGAATAATTGGAAAGAAAAAAAAAAGTGGTCCTAGTGCAAAATGGACATGGCCAGCAGCTAGAATGCCCTGGATAACATGATACCTCCACAAGGTAAGTATTAAACAATGGACCCTGGGTGGGTACGGTGTTCACACTTGTAATCCCAGCACTTTGGGAGGCCAAGGTGGGAGGATCGCTTGAGGCCAGAATTTTGAGACCAGCCTGTGCAACAAGGTGTGATCCCTTCTCTACAAATAATAAAAAAAGAAATTAGCCAGCAATCCTTTTATAGTTCATCAGCATGACAGTTGGGTGTTCATGCACATGTGTGAGATGTGCCACCCTTGAATTCTGTTATGACATTGCCACATTAGCCCATCTGACATGAAAATTCAAAAGAAGAGAGAAATTAGCTGGGCATGGCGGTGCACACCTGTAGTCACAGCTAATCAGGAGGCTGAGACGGGAGGATTGCACATCACTTGAGCCCAGGAGTTCAAGGCTCCAGTGAGCTATGATCCTGCCACTGCAATCCAGTGTGAACAGAGTTAGCCCCTGTCTCCAGAAAGAATAAAAGGGGGAAGAGGGGTGTTTAATGCAATGAAAAAGGATCCCTGAACTGCAGCTTACCTGGTCAAACTTGTTGACATCATTGGACAGCAGATTGACTATCTGGCCTGTGGTTGTCTTCCCCATGGCCATGTTACTAAGACGAAGTGCCTGAAATAAAAAAGGTAGGTAGAGAATTGTGTTCATACAGTGATACTAAGTCAGGCTTAGGACACAGCAGATCTGAGGAAGTCTTGTGTGATGTCAAGACCAGACAACCCAAGACAACAGCTCTAAGGACCAGCATTTTGGCCCTCCCAGTACCTTTAGTGGTGGCAGCTGTGTCCTACCAGGACCGCAAAGCGAGGGGTAGAAAGGAGAAGAAAAATCTCTCACCTCATTTAATGAATTTGGACATGCCCCCAAGTATAAAATGATGTAAGTTTCTACTTAAGAGCCAACCAAAGTAATTTTCAGCCAAATTAGAGAAGAACAGAGAGGCTGTCAAAGGAATGAAATGAGACGATGTGGACTATAAATCCATACCAATCATTAATGCGATGTGCAACATAATTAAACACACAGGGCCTTACTCTCTTCACTCTGCCTGGATCACAGGGTTTCAATGTGATCAATGGGAAATGACAAATGTTTACAGAGTATCAACTATCTGGAGGACACCAGGAGCCCCAACAGATGCGGGGACACAGTCATGGGTTTCGCCTTGGGAAACAGGGCTAGTTATGTCCAGACACCTGTGATTCAACTGTGACCTGCACAGAGAACTCGGGGCAGTTCCAACTGAGGGACACTGGGTGGTAGAGACCCTAGACGATCAAGGAGGGACTTTAAGGAGGGAAGGGAAGGGTGCTGCAGGGGAGGCCTCGCTAGGACAGAAGTACGGAGAAGGGGATGTGGGGGCTGCTGAATAAAGAACACCCCAAACCTGGCTGAAGCAGGTGAAGCTTATGGAAGGCAATATGGAGCAGTATGTGTGGTTTTTCAAGTTAGAGGGAGAAACTCAACTTAAGGAAGGTTAAACAGTAGAAGTGATTGGCCAGGAGACTACTGGAAGAAAGAGAATGAGTCGCTGCTGGAATAACAGTCCAGGCAAGAGGCAACAAGACTGTCAACCAAGGCTATGTGAATGGGAAAAAAAAGGGACAGATAGAAGTGAAAACACTTTTAAAAGTTAAAAAACAGCCAGATGCAGTGGCTCTCACCTGTAATCTCAGCACTTAGGGTTGCCGAAGGCAGATCACTTGAGGTCAGGAGTTCGAGACCAGCCTGGCCAACATGGTGAAACCCTGTTTCTCCTAAAAACACAAAAATTAAACCACGCATGGTGGTGTGCACCTGTAATCCCAGCTACTTGGGAGAATGAGGCAGAAAATCACTTGAAGCTGGGAGGCGGGGGTTGCAGTGAGCTGAGATTGCGCCACTGCACTCCAGCCTGGGCAACAGAGTGAGACTCTGTTTCAAAAACAAAAGAAAAAAGAAAAATTTAAAAATGCTATTATGCGAATATAAATGAATCAATCATAAAATACAAAGAAAGAAGAAAAGGTGCAGGTGAGGGAGAAGAAGAGAGGGAAGGAGAGAGACCAGCCTGCTCCTGCAGGAAAGAAACAGAACGTAATGTGCCTTACTGACTACAAACTATCTGTGAATACTTAGAAAGCCAATCTTACATACAAGTATGTTAATCCCACATGCAGAAAATACACCACACTTTTAAAGCATGTTAATTAGATACCTAATTTTAACAAAATAAAAGCAAAATGTCAACACCAAACTCTATGCCTAAGCTGACCCTTTTCAAGAAATCTGAAACCAACTGTGCCCAACTTGAACCATCATCCACAGATGGCATCTGCTGCAGACAATGAGGATTAGGTAAGATGGCACAGATGCCAATTTGTGAAAAAGACAAAGTTCTCTGCGTGCACCAGGAGGGCTACTTGTAATTCATGTATTACCAGTAGTAATACATGACCAGGTACAGAGGTGGAATAAAAGGCTGGGCAGATACACGGGCTGTAACAGAAGTTAACCTAAGTGAATGATAACTCTACTGCCAACTCAGAAATTAAGGATCTGCTGAAATAAAATCAGTCATACTCCAGATAGGATAAAAAATATCATGAAGTGCCATGAATATTATTAATGGGGAAGACATGCCGGGCGCGGTGGCTCACACCTGTAATCCCAGCACTTGGGGAGGCTGAGGCAGGCAGATCACCTAAGGTCAGGAGTTCGAGACCAGCCTAGCCAACATGGTGAAACCCCATCTCTACAAAAACAAAAATTAGCCAGGCATGATGGCAGATGCCTGTAATCCCAGCTACTCGGGAGGCTGAGGCGGGAGAATCACTTGAACCCAGGAGGCAGAGGTTGCAGTGAGCTGAGATCATGCCATTGCACTCCAGCTTGGGAGACTCAGCAAGACTCCGTTTCAAAAAAGATTAGGAAGACACAGCTGACAAGCAAACTGCCAGGCTTCTGCTTCCGACCATGAGAGAGGACTTGCCCTCCCCTGCAAAACTGTAACGCCGAGCAAAACATATGACAGCTGTTTTCAGGCACCGGACCAGAGGTAACACACGGCTGTGAGCCTCAAGAGATGTGAAATATAGGTGGTGGCCCGGGACTGACCTGGCTTTATGCCTGGGGACATTTTCTGCCCAAACAGAACAGCTTCACTGAGCTGTGGAAGAAGAAATGGTTGTTCCAAGTTGTAGAAGCATCTGGAATTTGTGAGCCTGAGTAGCAGAGGGTTTGCCCCAGAAGTTTCAGTGGGGATTTACTCAGGATACTTTGCCAATGGCTTCATAAGAAGGGCCAGATTCCATGAGACCTAAGAAAGCAGCAACTATGGGGCTGAGTGCTGACCGAAGATTCTGGAGGTCATGCAGCAGGAGATGCCACCCGAGGAGAGGAAGGAAATCCCCACTGGGGCCTCAGGCATTCAACTGAGACACCAGGAAGGCTATGTCTTAGTAATAAAGATCTCACCCTAGATTAACAGCTGTGCACTTGGAATAAGTTCAGAATGGAGTTACCCGCCCTATGATTAACTGACTGACAGATAGATAGATGGATTCAATGCTAAAGGGGCCAATCTGCCAGGAAGTTAACGCCTGCATGAACAAAACTCAATGCTCTTTAATCCAGACTCCCTATAGTATATCGATCATAATGTTCAACATAGTAAAACAATTACTAGATATGCAAGGGGACAATAAAATGTGACCTGTAATCAAAGGAGGGAAATGGCAATAGAAAAAAAATCTGAAATGATCCAGATTTTGGAATTAGTAAACAGCAACTATGAAGCATCTATTATAATACGTCAAGGAGTTAAAGAAAAATATGGTTATAACAAGTAGATATGATTTTTAGGAGCGAGATAGGTAATATCAAAAAGAATCAAATGGAAATTCTCGAACTGAAAAGGTAATACCTGAAATAAAAAATGAATTAGATATCATTAATAGCAGTTACTTTCCATTGATCTATTCCCAGAATCGCTAACCCTTTCTTCTATAGTTTACAACTGAAATCTGAAGAATAGACAGAAAAAACGGTTAAGAAAAAGAACAAAGACTGAGGGTCCTTATGGGAGAATATTAAGCAATAAAATATTCATGTATTTGGAGTCCTAAAAGCAGAAGAAATAGGGGAAGAAAAAAAATATATGAACAAATAATGACTGAAATTTTACCAAAGTCGGTAGTAAATATTAATTTACATTATTAAGGATCTTAGCAAGTCCAATGAAGGACAAAAACAAAGAGATCTATACCTAGACACACATTAAACACAGAGAAACAACAAAAACAACCAGCAGCTGACACACTAGAAACAATGCAAACAAGAAGACAACAGAACAGTATTTACAGTGCTGAAAGAAAGACAAACAGGACTGGCCAGGCGCGATGGCTCACACCTGTATTCCCAGCACTTTGGGAGGTTGAGGCGGGCAGATCACTTGAGCCCAGGACTTCGAGACCAGCCTGGCTGACATGGTAAGATCCCGCCTCTACTAAAAATATAAAACTTAGCTGGGCACAGTGGTAGGCACCTGTAATTCCAGCCACTCAGGAGGCTCAGGCAGAAGAATCGCTTGAACCTGGGAGGTTGCCTGAGCCAAGATCACGTCACTCCACTCCAGCCTTGGTGACAGAGTGAGACTCTGACTCAAAAAAAATAAAAAAAGAACAAACAAAAAAAACCCTGTCAACTCAAAATTCTATCACCAACAAAAAATGTCCTTTAAAATATGAGGGTGAAATTAGGACATTTTCTGAGAGACTTTATCAGCAATGAACGTGAACTGTAAAAAACAGTGTAAAGAATACCTTTCAAGCTAAAAGGAGATGATATCAGATGGAAACTCAGATCTACAGAAAGAATAAAAGAAACCAAAATGACCAATGTGAGTAAATAGAAAAGACAGGCTGGGTGTGGTGGCTCACGCCTGTTATCCCAACATTTTGGGAGGCTAAGGCGGGCAGATTGCTTGAGCTCAGGAGTTCGCGACCAGCCTGGGCAACATGGCAAAACTCATCTCTACAAAAAATATAAAAATTCTCCAGGGATCGTGCCCTGCACTTGTAGACCCAGCTACTCGGGGGCTGACATGGGAGAATTGCTTGAACCCAGGAGGCGGAGTTTGCAGTGAGCCAAGATCACATCACTGCATTCCAGCCTGGGTGACAGAGTGAGATCTTGTCTAAAAAAAGAAAAGAAAAGAAGACAAATTACTTTGAAAAACATTTTGCTTAGAGCAAAAATGGTAATAGTGCATTTTGGACACAGAAGTAAAATATACGACAATAGTACAAAAGATGGGGAAGGGTAATAGAATTTTACTACTGTATACTTCTAACCTTTAAGGCAAAATAGTCCTTATGTTGGGCCATCAGTAAATTTCAATCAACATCTGAACATAAAAATGTTACACAGAATGTATTCTGGTGACAGCAGAATTAAATTACAGATCAATAAGACATCTCTAACAACTCAAAATATCTGAATATTAACATTTCTAAATAAGCATGTGTCAAAGATGACATCATAAGGGAAATCTGAAATATTTTAAAGTAAATGATAATGATAATTTGTGAGATATAGCTAAAGCAAGTCTTAGAGTACACTTTTGCCTTTAAGGATTTGACATTTAAAAAGAACGTATAAAATTGATAATCTAAGTTCTACCTAAAATCAAGACCAAAGAAACCAACAAACAACAACAAACCACTGCTCACATCCTCAGAAGTATAATTAGTGTAATCACATATCTGTGTTACCCTCAGTAGCTACCAGAATATATAGACCAAGTCATATTCATTTATGTCATTATGATCATAAATCAAGCTACCATTTAGTAAGCACCTACTGTAAGCCAGACAACTGAACAAGAAAACAACACTTACCAAGTAAGAATTATTCCTATTTTGTAGATGAGAAGATAATAATAAAGTCAAACTATTTACATCTGACAGAGAACAAGCAATTTTTTTTAATGAAGCAAAGTTACCAGTGTTTCTCATTAATGTAGAAAACTAAAGTTTAGTTCTAACAAAGTGTCCATGTTATAGTTTAAAACAGTTCACATCCAACGTACAGAAAAAAATCTGCATATTAATGTTCTGCAAATATTTTGGTTCTATGCTTCATTAATCTGACAGGTTATAAAAAGACACCATTAAATTTGTTTTCCCTGTGAAAACAAAATTGTTCTACCATGAGAACAAATAAAAGGCAACTAAAACCAACTGAAATCAAAACTTGTAGTATACATCCCAGACCCAAAATATCTTTAATAAATCAACGGCCCCTACATATCAATATGAATTATAAATGCCTACCAATTTTTTTTAAAAGAGCAAAGGATGTGTGCAGGAAATTCACCAAAAAAAAAAAAACCCAAATGGCCAAGGAAATGCAAATGCTCAAATCCACTATTACACAAAGCCATGTAAATTAAAATAACAATGCATTATTTTTCACCTATGAAATTGGTGAGATTGACAGTGATGATTAAAATATAACATCAAATCTGGACTTGCAGGGCTGTCTCATTTCACTGGGGAAAATGTAAGTAATTAACAACTCTTGGGGAGGAAATCTAGCATAGCAAAAGCCTTGAAATTTGTATACCCTAGGAAATGAAGGATGTGTCCAAATGTTCAGCTTTAATCATGTCCATTAAAATGCTATGTGTAACATACAAAAACTAGAAGACATCTAAAAATCTAATAACTGAAAACTGGAAAACATCTGAGTATCTAATTATTGGTTACTCTAGAATCTGCATGGCCATTCAAGAACAATACAGTGAATGGTGGAAGTAAACACCATCAGAGCAGGGCACCATTTGATAGTTGCTCACTACTGAAGGCAGGCAAGGAAATACGTTTGGGATTACAAGAAAACTCTACAATCTAGAACAAAACATTAATTTTTTTCAATTTCTTAAAAATAAAGCATGTAATATCTAGCTTCATTTGACAGATATAAACTGTTTCTTCTTTCTTATTTTAATCAGTGTGGCCACATAAATATCACCATCAAAAGGAGGTGGGAGGAGAGAATGACGTTTCTATGGAAGTGAGTTTTCCAGACTGGTGAGATGAATATCCCTTCTTGGATTAAATGCATTAATCCAATCTTCATTTTAACAGATGTCTTTCTCCGCTCTCTAACAGTCCTTTTAAAACAAGATGCGGCTGGGCGCAGTGACTCATGCCTGTAATCCTAGCACTTTGGGAGGCCAAGGAGGGAAGATCACCTTAAGTCGTCAGGAGTTCAAGACCAGCCTGGCCAACATGGTGAAACCCTGTCTCTACTAAAAATACAAAAATTAGCCGGGCGTGGTGGTGCACGCCCCTGCAATCCCAGCTACTGGAGAGACTGAAGCAGGAGAATTGCTTGAACCCAAGAGGCAGAGGTTGCAGTGAGCCAAGATTGTGCCACTGCACTCCAGCCGGGGGACAGTGAGATTCCTTCTCAAAAATAAAATAATAATAATAATAATAATAAATAAAACAAAAGATGCAAACTGCAGTTCATCACCTTCACGATGCAAATTCCTCACAACAAAATGGCTCTGACCCGGTGTCAATGACCCTTGGTGGACAGGGATGCTCTTCCCGCAGAGTCCCCAAGTAGCCACACTTTTCGGATACCGGTACTTTCTGATCCATCTTGCCCCTGGCTGTCAGGCTATCCGGTGCCTCTTTATTCTCATCAGAAGGTCACACCATTACCTACTACTGTTTTAGACTGGGATGTGGCTTATGAGTGTTGTAAGTCAAGTCAGAGTAAATATGGTATGAATAAGCACATAAAGTAAGTATTATCTATCTTATTTATTTTATGTTTTGCTTACTTCCCGGTTCATGACCCTACCCCAGAGTTGAGTTTGTGAGATAATGCAGCTTTCAATTAAACTGGGTATTTCTGCAACAGGCAACTAGAATGAGTATGTTTAGTCACTTGAAGCAGAAAATTGCCTGTATTTTTCCAATACTGTTGGCCAGAGTTGCCTAGTAACAACACATCTACTTTAACGACTGCATAATCTAAAACCAATAATCTTTGTTTTTGAGGGGATGACCCAGGGACTGGCTCATATCCTCCTTCCTCGTACACATGATGGGTGACTAGTCTACAAAGTTAGTCACATTCCTTCCCTAATTCTGCAAAAGAAAAGAAATTTAAGGAGACGAAAATGTCCATCCAAAATCAACAACCTGTATGTTCTTTATAATCTGACAGTTTCACTGGCTTCTGGGGCTTTTCTTTTGTTTCACCTGATTTTTCATGGCTGGAATATAAGCCTGAAAACCTATACAGAAAGTTCTCTGTAGGCCAGGTGGGGTGGCTCATGCCTGTAATCCCAGCACTTTAGGAGACCAAGGTGGCAAGATCATGTGAGCCCAGGAGTTCAAGACTAGACTGGGCAACATAGTGAGATCCTGTCTCTACAAAAAAATTTAAAAATTAACCATGCATGGTGGCACATGCACGTAGTCCCAACTACTCAGGAGGCTGAGGTGGAAAGATTGCTTGAACCCAGGGCTCAAGGCTGTGGTGAGCAGTGATCATGCCACTGGAATCCAGTCTGGGCAACAGAGCAAAACCCCATCTCAAAAAAAGAAAAAAGAAAGAAAGAAAGAAAAGAAAAGAAAGGAAAAAAAATTAGTGCTTCAGTGAGTGGTGGGGCAATCAATCAATATCTATTGAAGGAAATTAGTACAATCTAATTAATCAACTCTACCAATACCCATGGAAAGAACATGTAACAAGGCTTGACAACAATCTCTTCAAAGGGGGGCCACATCCCCCCACCATGGCTGAAAGACCCCTCAGCCCCAGACCCTGCTATCACCAGTTTCTTTGCCTGAAAAACAAGCCCCAACTGAACTGGTTTATCGACTGAGAAGGGAACAGAGTGATGGGCAAGACATACTGGCAGGGCAACAGGAAGGAAAAGGAAAATATGGAGAGGATGACAAGCCCAGGAGTGGGTAAAGAAGGGACAGTGAGGACACACATGGGGACAAATATATGGTCTAGGGTTAGGGCAGAGAAGGATCATCTTAAGGAGAATATAAATGCAGTATACCCCCATTGAAGAGGAAGAAAAAACCAAACTTCTATCATCTTTTTGTTGTGTGTGTGTGACAGGGTCTTGCTCTTTTTGCTGAAGTGGCATGATCACAGCTGGCCGCAGCCTCCACCTCTGGGGTCCAAGCAATCCTCTTGTCTCACCCTCCCAAGTAACAGACTACAGGCGTGTGCCGCAATGCTCCCGCCTTGGCCTCTCAAAGTTTTAGGATTAGAGGCGTGAGCCATTGTGTTTGGCATCCATCATCATTTTCTTAAAATCTTTTTTATCATGTTTCTCTTCTTTTTTTTTTTTTGAGACAGAGTTTCACTCTTGTTGCCCAGGCTGGAGTACAAAGGCATGCGTGATCTTGGCTCATTGCAACCTCCACCTTCCGGGTTCAAGAGATTCACCTACCTTAGCCTCCCAAGTAGCTGGGACTACAGGCATGTGCCATCTTGCCTGGCTAATTTTTATTTATTTATTTATTTATTTTTAGTAGAGATGGGGTTTCACCATGTTGGTCAGGCTGGTCTCAAACTCCTGACCTCAAGTGATACACCTGCCTCAGCCTTGCAAAGTACTGGGATTACAGGTGTGAGCCAATGCAACCAGCCTGCTTTCCACTTCTAATAGAAAATTATAAGAAACAAATAAGAAATGTGTTTATAATGTAGCTTCTCATATACGACATGTTTCATGTGCCCTCTTTCAGACCAAAAGTACTTGGAGGAAGCAATCTACACTCTACAGACTCACCATAATTTTACTAAGAATCGGTCAAAATGAAAATATATTACATATGTGATTTTCCTTTTTTCCTAATGTTGTTTATTTATCAAAGTATTGACTTTAAGTAGGCCAGATATTCAGTAATCCTAAAGTAACAGTGCACAATACTATAATACTGCAAAATTCATTCCATCATTCATTCCCTTTTCAAAGATTATCTTTGACGCTTTAAGAAAATGAAGAGATTTGTGCAGCAGGAAAAAAAATGACAGATGTCAGAAAACTCTTAATAATGACTTCTTCACTAACACACATTTTTACAAGCAAACGTACCAAATGCAGTAATGCCTTCATCTCTTTCACTGATGAGGATAAAGGAATTAGGAGAAAAATGCAGAGAGAGAGGAGGGACAGACACTCTTTACCAAGGTACCTCCTTCCCACTTTCTCAATTCGATGATAAGCGTATCAAATAGCAGCCCTGTGCCCACAGCTATTACCCCCAGGAGAGACCCAAAAGAGAAAATGACCCTGTTCCTTCAGCTAATGGGTTCCAGAGGTGGTAGAAAGCAGAAGATGAGGACTTCACCCACACCAGGACACAGGCAGCTGGTCAGAGCAAGAAGCCAGAAAAGGGTAGAATCTCTGAAATTCTTTCCTTTCCCACTACAGCTGAATAAATATGCAGTACAACAGCTGAGGATCAGGGTGAGGCAGAAGTTTTTCACTAAATACTGAGAAAATGTATGACATAAACTCCAATATTAAATGTATCTGAGGACATGATGCGAAGTGAGATAAGCCACTCACCAAAGGACAAATATGGTGTGATTCCACTTGGATGAGGTCCCTTCAGTAGTCAGATTATTACAGACAGAAAGTAAAATGGAGGACGCCAGAGGATAACAGGCAGGAGCCACCACGCCTTGCAAAAATTACAAATTTTATGTGATAGATTTTTTTTGGGACAGGGTCTCACTCCAGTGCCCAGGATGGAGTGCAGTGGCACAATCATGGCTCACTTAAGTCTCAACTTCCTGGGCTCAGGTAATCCTCCCACCTCAGCCTCCCAAGTAGCTGAGACTACCAGTGCACACCACCATGCCTGGCTGATTTTTGTGGGGTTTTTTTGTTGTTTTTTTTTTTGTAGAAACAGCATTTCACTATGTTGCCCAGGCTGGTCTTGAACTCCTGGGTTCAAGTGATCCGGCCATCTCACCCTCCCAAAGTATTGGGATTACAGGTGTGAGCCACCATGCCTGACTGTTACATATATTTTACCACAATTTTTTTTAATTTTTAACAGAAAAAGATTAAAAACAAATCAATTATGTTTGAAGGCCTGAAAGTAAATAACCACAAAATACAAATTCTAAACCTAGAGAAATATCTTTTAAAAAAAAGGAGAAATAAAACATTTTCAGGGCAATGAAAAAATTTAAAATTTGCTATAACAGGATGTCTCAGAAGGCAGAAAAAACAGAAGAAAGCTAAAATTTAAAAACTGAATTAACATTTTTAAAAACTAAATCATCAGCCATGATTTCAACATAAGTCCTGGGGAAAGGAATGCAGAGCCTCATGCGGCCCTTTCCCTTCCAAGGAAGCCACGTCCGGCCTCCCTCTCCACACCTGTTGATCCCTTAGCCATCCTCCAGCACAGAAACTTCCCTGGGGCACAAATTAAATATACAGATTTGCAGACCCTTTCCCTAGAAATTCTGAAATAGCAGGTCAGGCCGGGGATGGGCCCGGGATTGGGGTTTTTGTTAAGCACACAGGTGACAGATGGCAGATGCCGGAGCCCCCCCAGTCTAGCATATGCCCTCACCCTGCATCTATTCAGTAAGGAAGTTAATCAGGCATTTCCTACAGCCCACATGACCACACCCTGTACCGTACACTTGGAGCTCCCAGCTCCACAGCTCATAAACATCTGGGCTATTCAACTAGCAGAGAGAGTGGGCTCTGGCCACGGCTAAATGGCTTATACCATAACAGCCCACTCCTCTGCCCCAGAACTGTACAACACTAGGAGGCAGATGCTTCCAGACACCAAGCATTGCCTTGGCTCTGAGCCAGGACACCACTTTCCGACTGTGGCAGTGAACTGAAGTCCAAACACAGCACAGCAGCCCTGCTGAGCAAAGGGGCGGAGGTCAGAGCTTGGGTTAGTTAAAGCCACTGGCATCTGCATGGCCCTGGACAGTAAGGAGGCATCAGAAGGGAAGGGCCCCAGAAGGCTATGGGGTGGGGGTGCTGCAAGTCCTCGGCTGATGCACAGGCACAGGTCAAGGCCACCCAAGCCTTAACAGAGAGCTAGTGCTAAGGAGTGAGCTGAATAGAGATACTGAAGGTCAAGCTGAGGTGAGGTACTGAAATTCTCACCAGACCAGGGTGCAGAAACCTCATTTACATATCATTAACACACCCAGCATACAGTTGAAACACCAGTGAGACCATGTCTTAGAATTCAAGAGCGCTATCCAGAAAAATAATTCTCAAACAGGGCACTTTTGCCCCCCAGGACAGATTTGGCAATGACTGGTGGCACTACTGGTTGTTACAACTAGAGGGACGCTTTCTAGTGGGTAGAGGCCACAGATGCTGTGCAACATCTTACAATGCATGGAACAGCCTCTCCATCCCCAAAAAGAATTATTTAGCCCTAAATGTCAAGTGCTACTCAGGTTGAGAAACTCTACACTAAAAAAGAGTTAACTCTAAACTTGCCCAAGAAAAAACAAGCACTACCTAACAAGGCCCGCAAATGGCACATGGCTTGAATCTTGAGTCCCATCAAGTTAGAGAAGCTTGGAAAACACCTTAAAATTTCCAAAGTTCTGCCCTAACAAAGCATAAAAAACACGCCTATGAGTTCAGCCAGTTAATATGCTATTAGAGTAAAATTCAATACTTTTTAGAATTATCAGAAGTCAGACATAAAATATATCATCCAAAATGTCCAGAATAAAAAATCTTAGACATATAAGAAAGAAAATTTAACTCAGGGCAATAAAGAAAGCAGCGTTTATAATAAAAACCAAACCCCTCGAATATATAAATAATAAAAGCAAATCCAAGTAGGCACAAACATTGGATTTTAAGATTTACAGAAACAAGTATAAATGTACTCAAAGGGTTAATATGTTCAAAGAAACTGAGGGAAAATATGAGTAACGAGACAGAGGTTTTCAGCAAAAAGAGTGTAGTGTGTGTTTGTTTGTTTGTTTTTTGGGAAATAGTCTCCCTTTGTCACCCAGGCTGGAGTACAGTGGTGTGATCTCAGCTCACTGCAACTTCCGCCTCCCAGGTTCAAGTGATTCTCCTGCCTCAGCCTCCCGAGTAGCTGGGATTACAGGTGCTCGCCACCACACCCAGCTAAATTCTGTATTTTTAGTAGAGACAAGGTTTCACCATGTTGGCCAGGCTGGTCTCAAACTCCTGACCTCATGTGATCTTCCCGCCTCGGCCTCCCAAAGTGTTGGGATTACAGGCCACATGCCTGGCCAGTGTAAAATATTTTAAAAAGAACCCAATAAACACTCTAGAGCTGCAATATTGAAATGAGAAAGAAAGAAGAAAAAAAAATCACTGGCTGGGCTTACTAGCAGTTTAAAAACATAGAGAAGATTGAATAAAAGTGAAAAAGACTGACTGTCCTATAAGACAATCTCAAATAGTTTAATGTATATGTAACAGGAGTCCAAGAAAAACAAGAGTGTGAGAATAAGCCAAAAAAATTGATACAATGGTTAAATATTTCCTAAACTTTACAATAATAAAACAAATCAAATCAAAGATCCAAAAAGCTCAGCAAACTCCGAGAAGCATAAATACCACGTAAATTATACCTAGGATCATTATCAATCCTCTAGAAAATCAGTACCAAAGAGAAAAAAAAGAAAAAACCATAGAAACATTACATACAAGGTAATAAAGATACAACTGATGGCTAACTTCTTATCAGAAAGAACGAAGGCCAGTTGACAATGGAACACCTTTGAGGGGAGAGGGGCAGACACCACCAGCTATCACCCAGAATTCAACATCTAGCAACCATGTGCTTCAAAAGAAAAAAAAAATTTGTCCAGATTAAAGAACAAAATGAGAGAATTCATCGCCAGCAGACTTGTACTATAAGAAATGTTGGCCAGGCGTGGTGGCTCACGCCTGTATTCCCAGCACTTTGGGAAGCCAAGGCACGTGGATCACTTGAGGTCAGGAGTTCAAGACCAGCCTGGGCAACATAGCAAAACCCCATCTCTACTAAAAATACAAAATTTAGCCAGGTGTGGTGTCACACGCCTATAATCCCAGCTACTCAGGAGGCTGAGGCAGGAGAATCACTTGAACCCGGGAGGCGGAGGTTGCAGTGAGCTGAGGTTGCGCCACTGCACTCCAGTCTGGGTGACAGAGCCAGACACTGTCTCAAAAAAAAAAAAAAGAAAAGAAAAGAAAGAAATGCTAATAGATGTTTTACATGCTGAAAAGAAATTCTATCAAATGGAAACCTGGAGCTAAGGGAAGGAATGAAGAGCACCAGAAATGGTACTTCAGTGGGTAATTTAAAAACTATTTTTTTTCTTCTTTTCTTCTTTTAAATTGCGGAAAGACAACTGAATAATTAAAGCACAAATATTGTACGGTGGTGAAAGTGAGGGGATATTAAATACAAATAAACCTTAAGCACAAATGAATCCAGCAAGAAACTTTTAAATACAAGTGAATCCAGTAAACCAGGATGCAAAAGTTCATGACTAAAGAGAAAAGAGAAAACTCTCATAACTGGAGATTTTAACTTCTCTCCCCACTCTCTCTCCCTCTCTCTCTCTCTCTCTCTCTCTCTCACACACACACACACACACACACACACAGAGTATATTTGTTTCTATCCAAAGGCATGATTATCTAAATAGCTATCCTAAGGAAACAGCCGAAAATTACTGCAACTTAATGTACTTTAGCAAGGTTTCAGGAAACAAAGCAAAAGTACAAAATTACATTGTATTTCTATATACTAACAACAAATGGTAAGTGAAAATTTAAAATACAATTTATGGCCAGGCACAGTGGCTCACTCCTGTAATCCCAGCACTTTGGGAGGCCAAGAGTGGCTCACTCCTGAAATCCCAGCATTTTGAGAAGCCAAGGTGGGTAGATCACCTGAGGTCAGGAGTTCGAGACCAGCCTGGCCAACATGGTAAAATCCCGTCTCTACTAAAAATACAAAAATTAGTCGGGTGCAGTGGCACACACCTGTAATCCCAGCTACTCAGGAGGCTGAGGCAGGAGAATTGCTTGAACCCGGGAGGTGGAGGTTGCAGTGAGCCAAGATCGTGCCACTGCACTCCAGCTTGGACAACAGAGCAAGAGTCTGTCTCAAAAAAAATTAAATAAATAAATAAAATATCATTTATAACAGCACAAATAATACTTTGAATTACGGCATTCTTTTTAAATGCTAAGGAATAAAAATATAACAAATGATCTTTAAGATCTCTATCCTAATAATTACAAGGCAAGTTAAAGATCTAGGGCTTGGAGTAAGTGGCTCATGCTGGTAATCCCAACACTTTGGCAGGATGAAACAGGAGAATCAATTGAGCTCAGGAGTTCAATATCATCCTGGGCAACATAGTGAGACTCCATCTCTACTTAAAAAAAAAAAAAGAAATTTATAAAGATCTAGATAACTGAGGAAAAGGTAAATACACCATTTTCTTAGACTGCAAATCTAAATAATGTTAAGATGCCCACTCTCTCTAAGTCTATAAATTTAACACAATTCCAATGCATAACCCAACAGTTTCCTGTAAAACTTGAAAAGCTGATTCTAAAGTCAATATGAAAATACAAGAGACTTAGAATAGCAAAAACAATTATTAAAAAAAAAAAAAAAACAGGTTGGGTAACTTCCAGTATTTGATTTATAAAGCTATAGTAATTAAGACAATTTGCTATGAAGAAAGAATAGATTCTATCCACCTGACTATTAAAGTAAAACAAAAGAAAATATAGATCAGCAAAACAGAATAAAAGATCCAGAAACAGATTCACACATAAATGGCCATTTAATCTATAACATTTTTCCAACTTAATTCAGTGGGGAAATAGTCTTCAACAAGTTGTTATCAGGAAACTGGCTCTGAAAAGTGAATGCACTTCTCTAAGATTTTACAGCTTAGAAAATGACAACACTGAGATGTGAACTCAGGTCTGACTGCTCTGAGTCTGTGACAGCTCTCAGAGTCCACACTCAATCTCTACCCTTGCCAATCTGCCACTAGCCGACTTCATGGAGTCTTCTGCAAAGTGCCTGGACACCTGACTCAACACGTGGGCTCTCCTGCATATGAGATTCCCAGACCAGATGGTAGGACACTCGGGCTGATGAGCAGGTACCATGCTTGAGACTTATACCTACAAGTCCGAAGGAGTTATTCACCAGTGAGGGGGATTAAACCTGCAACCCATATGCTATCTCTGTGAACTGGAAGGTCTTAGTTATAAAGCATAAAATTAAGTTGAACACGCATTTGAGGCCTATTAGTATCACACAGGAGCTTTTAAAATTTCTCTATAGCAATTAATTCAGAATGTTTAGGGGAAGAGTCCAGACACCAGTGTTATTTTGAATATTTCCCCTCATGAATACAACAGGGAGCAGTTTGAGAAACCACTGAGCTAAAGCATTTTCTTCCAGTTTGTACCCACACCCCAGTGAGGCAAATAAAATTATCAGATGGTGGGACGCATCTGACACTCCTATCTTCAGCAGCAGAAATTTCCTCTTAGAAAAATCCAAACAAAACAAGTCCTCCCTCCTTAACTTGCTTTCTTAGCTCAAACTCCAAGCTACGGAAAGTTAACTTAGCTCCTCTTAAGCTATTTCCTAGCAAACTAGAAGACTGACAAATTGTCCCTTGATGAGACTAACGTCTCACAAAATGCCCAGGTACAATTCAAGTTCACATCAGAAGTAAAACCAAAAAATGGGGGGGGAAAGGTTTTTGAAGCAAACATTTTAATGTATTATAGACAATGTAAGAAGCACTACTGCTTCATTCTAATTTTGTCAGAAACTTAGAAAATAACATTAGAAGAGGAAATCCAAAGTATCATGTGTGTGCAGGGAGATAACTCTACCTCCACACACACCACACAGTTTCACTTTAACACTCTCAAGAGGCTCCCTACGAATCCTCAGAAAGGAAACATCTAGAGATTAATAGGCAAAAGGTTAGTTTGAACCATATGAAATTGCTAGTTTTGTAAAAAGGCCCAAAGGAGTTGAATATATGTAATTTCTTTTTTTTAAAGAAGAGTCTTGCTATGTCACCCACGCTGGAGTGCAGTGGCATAGATCTCAGCTCACTACAACCTCCGCCTCCTGGGTTCAAGCAATTCTTGTGCCTCAGCCTCCTGAGTAGATGGGCTCACAGGCGTGCGTGACCATGCCAGGCTAATTTTTATATTTTTAGTAGAGACGGGGTTTCACCATGTTGGTCAGGCTGGTCTCGAACTCATAGCCTCAAGTGAGTCACCCACCTCAGCCTCCCAAAGTGTTGGGATTACAGGTGTAAGCCAATGCACCTGGCCCTGAATACTGTAATTTCATACTATTCAGTCTAAATATAAAGCAATATAGAGTCTAAAGTGAAATAAAATTAGCTTTAAATAAAAACAAAAGTTCTGTTTTAAAACTATAACCACAACATTGTATGGCTCAGATGTTGACAAAATTTTTTATCAATTGTCTTTCCACATCCACTGAGAAAACCCAGAGGGAGACAGGGCAGGAAGACTGGGATGCAGCTGGAGAGCTACAGGGGGCTGCAATCTTCTCACCATCGGCACATGATGCTGCATTTATTTTTTTACTTCAAGATCTACTTATTGCATAGGGTGGCAGACATGACTTGGGAAAGGTGCACAAGCCCAGCCTCTCTGTGCATCATGGGAGGGCGCTTTTTACTTCCTACTCAGTCTGTGGCAGAGGAGGCTGTCTGCTGCTCTGACCACTGACCTAAAAATATACCTGACCTGCAGCAATGCCAGAAAAGAGAAGGAAAAGATCAAGGCCGTGCACAGTGGCTCACACCTATAATCCCAGCACTTTGAGAGGTCAACACAGGCAGATCACCTGAGGTTTGGAGTTCGCAACCAGCCTGGCCAACATGGTGAAACTCCATCTCCGCTAAAAATACAAAAATGCACCACCATGCCTGTAATCCCAGCTACCTGGGAAGCTGAGGCATGGGTATCACTTGAACCTGGGAGGTGGAGGTTGCAGTGAGCTAAGATCATGCCACTGTGCTGTAGTCTGGGCGACAGAGTACAACTCCATCTCAAAAAAAAAAAAAGCCAGGTGTGGTGGCTCACACCTGTAATCCTGGTACTTTGGGAGGCCAAGGCAGGAGGATCCCTTGAGCCCAGGAGTTCGAGACTAGTCTGGGCAACATAGAGAGACCTTGTCTCAAAAAAAAAAAGAAAAGAAAGAAAGAAATGGTCAAAAGGAGAGGGCTCTCAAATGACAGGATTAAAAGAAACGGGAATTCTTTCCCCAGAAAGATGAAGAGTACCTGATAATATGAACTCTGGATGGAGTATCCAAGAGAATACATACATGTATTCCTACAGTATCCATTCCCTGGATACAGGGAATATGCCTTTCCCCCCAACTTACAGAATTCTAAAAAGAGAACCACACAGTATCTCTTAAATGGTTAAACAATGCACTTAGGGTGATTACAAAAATTCTCAACACAGAAATCTATAGAAAGCATCCCTTTGAGATATACTGCATACATATATTCCATATTTTCTTTTAGGATAGACGTGTAATAAATCATAAAGGAAAACTAGGAAGTCTGCAGGGACTCAACACATCTTAGAAGGCGGAAGATAAAGTATCGGGGAAACCCCACTCCTGATATTCAACGTGGGTTCTTTTCTATTTCCCTAAGTGTTGGCTGGTCTGAGAAATAACGGGAAAGAATACAAAAGAGAGAAATTTTAAAGCTGGGTGTCTGGGGAGACATCACATGTCAGCAGGCTCTGTGATGCTCCCTGAGCCGTAAAGCCAGCAAGTTTTTATTAGCGATTTTCAAAAGGGGAGGGAGTGTACAAATAGGGTGTGGGTCACAGAGATCATGTGCTTCACAAGGTAATAAAATACCACAAAGCAAATGGCGGCAGAGCAAGATCACAGGACCACAGGATGGGGTGAAATTAAAATTGCTAATGAAGTTGCAGGCACACATTGTCATTGGCAACATCTTATTGGGAGACAGGGTTTGAGAGCAGACAACCAGTCTGATCAAAATTTATTAGGCACGAATTTCCTCGTCCTAACAAGCCTGAGAGTGCTACGGGAGACGGGGGCTTATTTCATCCCTTTATCTATGACTGTAAAAGACAACCATCCCCAAAGCAGCCATTTTAGAGGCCTCCCCTCAGGGACGCATTCTCTTTCTCAGGGATGTTCCTTGCTNTTTTAGAGGCCTCCCCTCAGGGACGCATTCTCTTTCTCAGGGATGTTCCTTGCTGAGAAAAAGAATTCAGCGATATTTCTCCTATTTGCTTTTGAAAGAAGAGAAAAATGGCTCTATTCCGCCCGGCTCAGCAGCAGTCAGAGTTTAAAGTTATCTCCCTTGTTCCCTGAACATTGCTGTCATCCTGTTCTTTTTTCAAGGTGCCCAGATTTCATATTGTTCAAACACACATGCTCTACAATCTATGCAGTTAACACAGTCATCACAGGGTCCTGAGGCAACATACATCCTCCTCAGCTTACGAAGATGACGAGATTAAGAGATTAAAGACAGGCATAGGAAATCACAAGGTTATTGATTGGGGAAGTGATAAGTGTCCATGAAATCTTCACAATTTATGTTCACAGACTGCAGTAAAGACAGGCATAAGAAATTTTAATAAAAGTATTAATTTGGGGAACTAATAAATGTACATGAAATCTTCACAATTTATGTTCTTCTGCTGTAGCTTCAGCCGGTCCCTCCATTCGGGTCCCTGACTTCCCGCAACAATGAAGGACAGACAGATACTTTACCTCAAACTGTCCTTCAGAGTAACTCTAAAGAAAGTGAAGACGAGCAGTTTTAACCAGAATAAAAAGTTTCCCCAAACTTAATCAACTCTGCAAAGAAGTCTGCAAACAGCAGAGAGGAGCACCAGCAGGCTCAGGGACTGCTGTGGCCTTACCTGGCATTCAGCACAAGCCAACCCAACATCAAAATCCACAACTCAGAAGCCAGCCCACTGCAGGAGCCACCACAGTTCTTCAAATGAGACACGAAGTCAGGAAATCTCGAGCTAATTAGGCCACAGATCTTCAGGAAGAATCTCTATGCCTAATGTATTTTATAATACGAAAGCTGGGATGACAAGCCCATCCTGATTAATGAAACTGTCCTCCATTCCATTATAGGTCTACAGACATTTAGCATTCAGGCTCAGATCTATTCTGGCCCTAAGCCAAGGTAGGCATGGGCAAATGGGAGATCCAGTCTCACTGGTGGCTGGGGCCAGAGATCTTCAGCTATCCTTAATCCAGGCTTAGTGTGACTAAGGGACTGTCTTCTTCCAACATGGCCCCAACTCATGTGCTCTAAGCTACAGAAGTAACCCCTTGAGACTTGAAGATGGATACATCCCCTGCTTCTGTGTCCCAGATAAAAGTAAAAACAGGAGATAAGGCACTGTCCCCACTGCAGAGGTTATACGAACCCATGCTGGGAATATGACTTGTGACTGACGACATTCTAACATGAGCAAGTACTATTGCCATGAGGAGCCCATATTCTTAATGCCAATCTGTTGACCTCACTTAAAATACAGCCTGTGCTGCACAGTCTCTTTATTTGGTAAAAGTTATAAGAAATAACACAAGGAACCTGAACAAACCACCGTGAACCATTTTAACAGACCACCCTTGGAGCCATCAATCCAAATTAAAGCTAGTCATGATTCATAAAAACATCTCATTTAGTTCTCAAGTTAAACAGACAAATTATTAAAGAGTAAGTGGGAATGCAAAATGGTGTGGCCACTGTGAAAAACAGTATGGTGGTTCCTCAAAAAATTAAACATAGAATTACCACATAACCCAGCAACCCCACCTCTAAATATATACTCCAGTATATTAAAATCAAGGACTTGGCCAGGTACGATGGCTCACGCCTGTAATCCCAGCACTTTGGGAGGCCGAGGTGAGCAGATCGCGAGGTCAGTAGTTTGAGATCAATCTGGCCAACATGGTGAAACTCTGTCTCTATTAAAAATACAAAAATTAGCCTGGCATGGTGCCAGGTGCCTGTAGTCCCAGCTACTTAGGAGACTGAGGCAGGAGAATCACTTGAACCCAGGAGGCAGAGGTTGTAGTGAGCCAAGATCATGCCACTGCACTCCTGCCTGGGCGACAGAGTAAGACTCCGTCTCAAAATAAAATAAATGAAAACAAAAGCAAGGACTCAAAGAGAGAACTGTACATTCGTGTTCATAGCAGCAATGTTCCCAATAGCTACAAGGCAGAAATAACCCGAATGTCCAGTGGCAGATGGATGGACAAACAAAATGTGGCATATCCAAGTAATGGAATAGTATTCACCCTTTCAAAGGAATTAAATTCTGGCATACAATACAGCATAGATAATCCCTGCAGACCTTATGCTCCATGAAGTGAGCCAGGCACAAAGTAACAAATACCATAAGATTCTACTTCTGTGAAATACCTAGAGCCATCAAATTCATAGAGCTGGAAAGCAGCAGGGTGATAACTGTGGAGAAGGGGGAGTGGAGAATCAGTGCCTAATGAGTACAGAGTTTCCACCCAGGAAGAGGAACAAATTCTGTCGATGGATGGTGGGGTTGGGAGGCACAGTGATGTGAATGTACTTAATGCCAATGAACTATTGTACACTTAAAAAGAGTTAAAATGGTAAATTTTGTATTATGCATATTTTACTACAATAAGAAAAGAAAATAATGATGAAAAAGCCTAAAGTAATTTTACCAAAGCTGTGAAAAAGTAAATAAATGACAAGTCATTTGCAGACATCCCACAAGATCATTCAACACTAAATGACGACGATGGGCTCCACAGTCATTCCATTTGCAACACTCAACCTGATTTCTGCCAGACCAGGAATTAGGATGTGGGGCCTCAGTGGAAACTGCCAGCGTTGCAGAGGGACCTTTCAGAGCCCTGCTGCAGAGCCAGTCTCTGCCCCAAGGAGGCAGCCCACAGGTGAGGAGGAAGTGTCTTATTTCTTCACCTGGGCATGTTTCCACATACAAGACAGGACACGAGGATATTCGTCTTTCCCACATTTCTGGGATTTCAGGTTAAGTCTTATGGTTTGACCCAAGCAATTTTTGACTTTGTAAAGAGACAATACTTCTAAGATAATCAAACTGGTAAATTAATACCTTTGGGAGATGTTTACATGCAGGTAAGCAAATTTGCTGAGTTAGATCAGATTTCCCAAAGGCGATTTTCCAAAGCATTAGTGGAAAAGAGCAAGAAAAACAGGTGAACAATATCTCACTTGTACAAAGAGCTGTGTTTTACTGAACCACTACCTCAAACCGGACTTCATGTAGGGTGTTTTTAAAGTTTGCAAGTGGAGTGTTAGTGAAAATTTTATGAATTTATTAGAAGTATGATCTTGAAAGACAAAAAACTAGCTAATTTATAGAAAAACCTCAGTATTCTTCTCCTAAATGGCAGAAGAGAGTACAGGAGAATAACACAGATGATGGTGCTGCTGATGATGCTGGTGATGGTGGTGGTGGTGGTGGTGGTGGTGGTGGTGGTGGTGGTG
>NW_016819762.1:1615436-1637927 GCF_001698545.2 Rhinopithecus bieti | reverse complement strand
CCCCTTGACTAGTATGTACAAGCCTTGTTATCATTTTCGAGTCACACATGAGGAATCCGGGCAAACCTGTTATACTGTACCAAAGACACTAAGACACGAGGCCTCCAGGATTCACAGAATTACAAGATCGATTTCCCCATGTCAAAGGAAGACTTGGGGAGGACACCTTATGGAAGCTCCGGATAAGTGACAACGAGGTTAAAGAAGAATACTTTAAATTCAAATGAGCTGGGTGCGGTGGCTCACACCTGTAATCCCAGCACTTTGGGAGGCCAAGACGGGCAAATCACGAGGTCAGGAGTTCAAGACCAGCCTGGTCAACATGATGAAACCCCGTCTCTACTAAAAACACAAAAATTACCTGGGCGTGGTGGCACATGTCTGTAATCCCAGCTACTTGGCAGACTGAGGCAGGAGAATCGCTTGAACCCGGGATGTGGAGGTTGCAGTGAGCAGAGGTTGCACCACTGCACTCCAGCCTGGGTGACAGCAAGACTTGGTTTAAAAAAAAAAATTTAAATGGCTTAAAAAAATGGCCCAGGACAAAGAGATATCCAGGACTGATTTAATGACAAGTTCTTTAGCTCTTGACACTAGCATCTCTATGGCAACTTCTTTGTAAAGCAACCAGAAATCCTACTCCTTCTGTAACAGGCAAGACCAGGGCAAACTATGGTATAATTTATGGCATATCTCAATACAAAAGCACAAATAAAATAAGAAAATATCAAATCAGGTCTTATCATTATTACTGCCCTGATGGGAAAGAAAATACAGTCAGCCTTCTGTATGTGTAGGTTCTGCATCCCTGGACTCAACCAACCTGAGGTTGAAAATATTTGGGGGAAACAAAACAGGTGATTATGTGAACACGCATAGTTTTTTTCTTGTCACTATTCCCTAAACATTTATTTATAATACCTAATATAATGTATATTTACATTACATGAACAATTATATAATATACAATGTACAATGTACAATTATATAATGTACAATGTACATTATATAACTGTACCCAATGTACATTGTATATTGTACATTATATAATGTATATTTACATTGTATTAGGTATTATAAGTAAGCCAAGATGATTTAAAGTACATGGGAGCGCACCCATAAAAAAAAAAAAAAAAATCTTGTCCTTTGCAGCCACATGGATGCAGCTGGAGACCATTATCCTAAGCGAATTAACACCGGAACAGAAAACCAAATACCAGATATTCTCACTTATAAGTGGCAGGTAATCACTGGGTACAGACAGACATAAAGATGAGAACAAAGACACTGCAGACTACAAGAATGGGGAGAGAAGGAATGCGGCAAGGGCTGAAAAACTACCTATCAGGTACCACACTCACGGCCTGGGAGATGGGAGCATCCATACCCCAAACCTCAGCATCACACCATACACCCGTGGAAAAATCATGCACCTCTACCCCTGAATCTAAAAAAGATGAAATTATTTAAAATATATAAATAAAATGCCATATATGGGAGGGTATGAATAAGTTATATGCAAATACTATGCCACTTTACATCAAGGACTTAAGCATCCTCCGATTTTTTGTATCCTCAAGAGGTCCTATAACCAATCCCATACGAATACCAAGGGACAACTGTTTAATGTAAAAACTTACTTTGAATGAAAGCCAACCAGAAAACAGAAACACTGTAAGTTCTCTCCAAAATTGTGAAAACAATCAAAATTCAAAGTGTTATCCCAAACATCCAACTATTTTCTTAAATACCATTAAAAACAACCACAACTAGATTTAGAATATAAAGAAAGCCTGTATCTGACACGGATTCCACTTACATTTTTCTTCAGTTAAGAAAATTATATGGAATATGACTAAATGGTTCATTTAAAAAATACAAAAATTCTCTTTCTCAAATATAGTCTTTTCTCCTAGATTTAATTTCATAGATCCAATTTCACTGAAGTTCACTTCTTAATACAAGTGTGATGTAAGTGAAGGTTTTAATGAACAACAACAAAAATTTCCATAAACACAACTATGAGATTGAGGCAAAGAAACACTGAAAACCAATTTGATATTTTTAATTAGATTTCATTATAAATTTAGTAGTCTGCAACAGCCTGTTATTAAAGGCAGCCGTGCCCTGACAGCAGTAGAAAACTTTCATTATACACTGGAAAATTTTGCATAAAGAAAAAAAAAACATTGGCCTGATGCAAATATCAAGCTTCTCTAGTAAGGTGTAAATGATTCTATTTACAGAAGTTTTCTTCTTTTTTCTTTTTTTAGAGACAGGGTCTTGCTCTGTCACCCAGGCGGGAGGGCAGTGGCTATTTATGCAGTATTTAATTTACATAAAACTTCCCCAGAATGCTTCTGATGCTTCAGGTGAGGTACATGTTTAATGCTGAATGTCACTTACCTTCCGATAAATCATATGGCACATGGCTATTCGTAACCTCATCCCAGCACACTGAACGTGATAAAAATATAAGTGATGCAGTATAGCCAAAATGAGCGTGCAAACAGTCAGCACCGTGGCATAGGCGTACGCTGTGTTCAAAGCCACGGAATCCATGGGATCGTAATTTTCAAAATAATTAATAATTTTTCCCAAAAATATGGGCTGGATTACTTTGGCACTTTCCTAAAAGAAGAAAAAAGAAAGTCTTTAATTAGACATAAAGACCACACCATTTCTTTTTCTTTTTTCAGATGTTGCTCACTCTGTCACCCATCCTGGAGTAAAGTGGCACAATCCTAGCTCACAGTAGCCTCGAAATCCCTGACTCAAGCAATCCTCACGCCTCAGTCTCCCAAGTAGCTAGGACTACAAGTGCACACCATCATGCAGAGCTTTTTTCTTTTTTTTCTGTCAAGACAGGGTCTCACTATGTTGCTCAGGCTGGTCTTAAACTCCTAGGCTCAAGTGATCCTCCCACCTCAGCCTCCCAAAGTGCTGGGATTACAGATGTGAGCCACTGCACCCAGGCTCATTTTTTCTTAACACAAGTTTTACTTTTATATTTTCAAAGTGCAACATTCATCACTAATCTAAAAGAAAAGCAGAACTGTTTTCTTCTTTAAGACAAGCTGATAGCAGTTTTAACCTGAAGTCGAAATTCTAATTTCAAAGGCAATAAAGTTTTAGTATATTGTGCTTGGTACACTGTGGGTGCTCAGTATGACAAACAGTGCTTTAAAGCACACTTGGCAAACTACCAAATTAAATCTTGGCCTAAGGTGAATAAGAAAACAAGTGACCAAAGAGAAATAAGGAATTTGCTTACAAATGGACACCCCAGCTCTCACCCCACTTCATCTAACTCCTGACATCCCAGCCCACAGGAAAGTTGAGAAGGCTCTTGTATGGGAGGCCACCACTCTTTCCACCTTCTTCACTGTTAAGAGCCTTTATGAACGGAGATAATGGCACAAACCCAGATCAGAAAATCAAACTCTCCAATTGTTCCCAATCCAAACTCCACATGTCAATAGATCTAAGACAACCAAGTCCAGCTTCAATTGGAGTGGGGAAAAGAGCCAGGCTTGGGAGGATTCCAGGCTCTTGGACCCATAGGACATTGCTTCAATATGTTTCTGCCCCCTACAAGCCTAGATTTGCCTAGAACTGCCACTTTGGCTCAGGTAGTGCAGAGTCAAAAATTAAACACACCAGAAATTGACCTCAAAGGTAATGTCATCAGTAGTTCTCTAATCAGTCATACTTTGAAGGTCCTGGTTTTTAAGTAATATTAATAATCATCTATTCCCCAAGGCAAAATTAAAACCCCACACCAATGAGCTGGGAACAAGACATAGGGAATGCAATGTTAACCTCCAAGACTAAGGCAAAGAAACAGCAGAATACAGCTTGAGCCATGGTTTGAGGTAAGCAAAGGAGCTTTCCTTTACTCTCCCTGCCAAATGAGCACTTCACCCCATAATCTACTTCCTCCCTCTAGAAACCCTTGTAAGGGACCCTTTTCCCCCATCAAAAAGAACCAAACACTCATTGCAAATCCAGGTCACCAAAGGTAAACATGTAGGCCTTTGACATCGTTTCCTCCTGACTTCTCAGAAGACAAAATGCAAAAGGTTGAAAATCTCTTAAGAACTTGACTTTGAAAACAACTTTTCCTTTTAAGCAATCTCTCCTTCTTAACAAAGACATAATAAACACCTGACAGATTTGCTATTGATAGCTGTTTTTTGTCTATCATAAGTGAGGGAAGAAGAATCAATAAAAAACAAAAACAAAATTAACACACACTTTCATCCCAAACAACTAGCGCTGGATCAGGATATTTACAGAAGACATTCCCATTCCTCAAATGGGTCATGATATTAAATCTCAACACTCCTGTCCTGGCATGCATACACACACACACACACACACACACACACACACACACACAAACTCACAGACTTCACCAACCGCGTTGCCTTCCAGGAGGTCATGGAAGTTTTCCCCGATGATATAGAAATCAGAAAATACCATTTAGTTGAAGAATTATGAATAAGATGATCAGATATCAAGAATGCAGAGGCTCACTGTTACATTTCCAGCATGCCCAATCATTCAAGAGGCACTAAGAGTTTATGGAAGAGTCCCCAGTACAATGAGTCATAACACGGACTGTGTAGAGTTTACTGAGATGAAAATCTGGAAATTTACATCAAGAAGCAAGAAGACGCATGTATACATATGTAACAAACCTGCATGTTGTGCACACGTACCCTAGAACTTAAAGTATAATAAAAAAAAACAGCAAGAAGACCAAACTGTACACATGGGCAGCCCCAGCTCAGGAGTGCCAAGGGGAACCAGGGCCGCAGCAGACACACCTGGGCTATCAGCCAGAAGCTCAGTGCTAACTCTTTGCATTTCTAAATGTTCCTGAAACTTCTCACGGTCCCTGGGAGTCACTGTTACCTGTTAACACACTTCTCCATTTCAGCCTAGGGTGAGTACAATTCAAACAGCAAGAGGGATGGCCCCCAGAGGAAATAACAGATGCAATAAACCCAGCAAAAGAGAATGCAAAAGGCAGGCAGGACACGACCACCTAATTGTCCAGATTTCCCTGCCGAGGGATAGCATTTAATAATCCAGTCAAGTCAACGGGCTCCCTGGTGAGTAATGCTGGTTTTTGGTCCATGCCTTTCCACGGACCTCTCCATCCCATATCTTAACCCTCAATTAATAAGAAACAAAACAACTGGGAAAATACTCATTATCAAAATTATAACTAACCAAATTTAAACTTTCTAAATATCAGTACCAAGGTCAAAAGTAACTCACATAAATTCTCCATCTTAGAGACCAACCAATCTACGACCTGGTGAAGAGTCTTTTCACAAACAAGCTAAGAATACAGTCCTTACTCCTTCACAGGAATTCTCCTCAACTGTGACACCACGGAGGTTTTTAAGAGTTCAGTATGATACTTCAGTGTTCCATGCTTCAGGTTCTACCGGAGTCCCAGAGTACTTGAAGGCAGATATTTCTCAATGGATTTGGTACTCAGCCTCCTGACATTTGAGCCCTATCCCTTGCTTTCTTGCAGTGACACATTACATGTCTAGCCCCAGTGGGCATGCGGCCTCCACGCTCCTGCTCCCCCATGCACTTCAGATATTCCTTGCCCAACTGCACTGCACCTGATTGCATGGGAAGGAAAGAAAACACAAGAAATACAAACAAGCTACCAAAGAAGAACATGTTTGAGTGAAAAATACAAGCAGAAAAGAGTGAGCTGTGGAAAAATGAGTAAGCAGTTTGTTTTAGAAATGGGGAAATACAGCCGGGCGCAGTGGCTCTCACCTGTAATCCCAGCACTTTGGGGGGCCAAGGTGGGCAGACCACTTGAGGTCAGGAGTTCAAGACCAGCCTAGCCAACATGGTGAAACCCCATCTCTACTAAAAATACAAAAATTAGCTGGGCATGGTGGCTCGCACCTGTAATCCCAGCTACTGGGGAGGCTGAGGCAGGAGAATCACTTGAATCCAAGAGGTGAGGTTGCAGTGAGCTGAGATGGCACCATTGCACTCCAGCCTGGGGAACAGCACAAGACTCCATCTCAGGAAAAAAGAAAGAAAAGAAAGAAAAGAAAGAAAGAAAACAAAGAAAAGAAAGAAAAGAAAGAAAAGAAAGAAAAGAAAGAAAAGAAAGAAAGAAAGAAAGAAAGAAAGAAAGAAAGAAAGAAAGAAAGAAAGAAAGAAAGAAAGAAAGAAAGAAAGAAGGAAAGAAATGGGGGAACAGGGGACAAAAGTAGGGTTGAGAAAGATCCAGAGATAAGGAAGAAAAAAAGTGAATCTGGGGAAATAATAACTATTAAGACTCCAGATATACCTGAAGTCCTCTCTGAATCAGTGCAGTCCTGACTGCATGTTAGAATCAGCCGGGAAACTTACAAGCTCACTGACGCCCAGGACCCATCCCCCAGATTTAGGGCTAATTGATCAGGGTGGGGCCTGAGTTCCCCATCGCTGGAAGATTCTGGAGTGTAGAAACCAATGCCTGTACACATCACTATTCTCCTGTCCTGCACTGTCTCTGTGTCTGAGTCTAGAGGGGCTGGAGAACCGCTGTGAAGAACTTTTTTGAGACGGAGTTTCACTCTTACTGTCCAGGCTAGAGTGCAGTGGTGCAGTCTCAGCTTACCGCAACCTCCGCCTCCCAGGTTCACGCCATTCTCCTGCCTCAGCCTCCTGAGTAGCTGGGACTACAGGTGTGTGCCACCCCGCCTAACTAATTTTTGTATTTTTTTAGTAGAGACGGGGTTTCACCATATTGGCCAGGCTGGTCTCCAACTTCTGACCTCATGATCTGCCTGCCTTGGCCTCCCAAAGTGCTGGGATTACAGGCATAAGCCACTGTGCCTGACCCTGAAGAACTTTTAAGATCACAAAGGGCTTTTAATCAGAGCTGCTGCCAAATGTCAGGCTTCCAAGAAAACCCCTTAGGAAAAAAGGATGCTGAGATTTCACTGATGAAACTAAGACCTTCCATTCTGCAGAGCAGGGAAAATTCAATGTTCAGTAAAGACTGTACCTACCAAACAAAAGGATGAATCATAATTTGTTTTTTTAACTTTAAACAAAATAGTTTAACTAGTTTGTTTGACTTAAAAACAAATAGTTTGAAAAGATAGTCCCTGCACATTATCATCTACCCTAAGGACAACGTAAACTGCAAAGAAAAAAATTTAATTTATTTTCAGAAATCATATTATGGGTAATGGTATTGATACTGTAAGATAAAATAAATGAGTAAGTATGTTGATATCAAGGGCTGGGATTAGGCTAGTGAGAAAAAAGAACAGATGAAGGGAGAAAAGAGATACAGATGTAAGAGCAAAGCGATGAAGTACAAACACCAGTGTCCTGAATCGGATTTGGAAATACCCACATAAATGCATGATATGTTTATCTTTAAATATAAACATATTAAATATAAACATAAAAGGAGTTAAAGCTGCTAGGAAACATGGTTGATTCCACAGCTGGAGCAAAAACTGTTCAGGGAGCCTAAAACATCTTGTCATACCAGAAAATGAGGAAGCTAGCAAAGACTAACAGTATACATGCAAAAGACTCAGAGCCCAACTTCAACAGACTCCCACTAGCCAAAGGCAGCCAAAGTGTGGCACAGGGATAATAACTATAATGAACAGCACAGCAGAACTGTTTAAATCCATGAGCTCACAATCATATTCATCAAAATAAACAGAACAAGCAGTAACAAAAAAATCCACTAACTCCAGAGGAAAATGCTGGAGAATCACTATTTTGAAAGTCGGTTTTTAAAAAAAAGTAACAAAATTAATCATTTCTCCTGCCTTTAAGTATACTGTAACTCAGGGTATCAAAGAGTTGACAGTGGCAAAGTTTCTCTTTATGCAAATATTTCAGCTAATAAATGAGGAACTGGAATATCACCACTTTGCAAACTCCTAACAAATTAATGGATCGTAAGCAATGATAATGAATGGCTCCAAATATCACACACACACAACCAGACCTAAGCGAGGTATCTGGAAGTGGCAGGTGGTACACACCCCCACCTACAAAGTACTCCTGCCAAAAGCAGGAGGGGGGAAAATAAAACCTGAATCACATCAAGCTTCTAGATCTAACTACTAACTTCTGGTATCAGATGGACATGTTAAATGATACAGCATGCAGGGATGCAGAGGGGGTCACGAGAGGGGTAGGAAGGATTTACAATGAGCCCAGTCTAGACCCTGGGAATCTGTGCAGGACAAGCAAAATGGCTTCTTCAATTAAAAAGTACACATGCGACCAGGCACGGTGGCTCACACCTGTAATCTCAGCACTTTGGGAGGCCAAGGCAGGTGGATCACTTGAGGTCAGGAGTTTGAGACCAGCCTGGCCCCATCCCTACTAAAAATACAAAAATTACCAGGGCGTGGTGGCAGATGCCTGTAATCCCAGCTACTCAGGAGGCTGAGGCAGGAGAATCACTTGAACCCAGGAGGCACAGGTTGCAGTGAACCAAGATCACTGCACTCCAGCCTGGGCAAGAGAGCAAGACTGCATCTCAAAACACACATACACACATACACACACACACACACACACACACACACACGCACACGCACACATCTTCAAAGAGGGCAGTGAGCAAAGCTTCATAAAAATCAAGAGTGGTCATGAGTTGATAGTTACTGAATCTGGCTTAGGGGTAGAGGGGGCTTAGTGTCCTGTTATATTTTATATTTTTGAAATGATCTTTAAAAACCTAAGAAAGATACCAGCACTTTGGGAGGCCGAGGTGGACAAATCACTTGAAGTCAGGAGTTCGAGACCAGGCTGGCCAACACGGTAAAACCCTGTCTCTACTGAAAATACAGAAATTTGCTGCATTTGGTGGTGTATACTTGTAATCCCAGCTATTCGGGAGGCTGAGGCAGAAGAATGGCTTGAACCAAGGAGACAGAGGTTGCAGTGAGCCGAGATCATAGCACTGCACTCTAACCTGGGTGACAGACTAAGACTCTGGCTCAAAATACAAAACAACCAAAGAAAGAAAACACCACCTGAGGCTTGGTCTTGGCCCTCATGTCAGGCAGCTGAACAAGAAATGTAGAATTGGAGTTATTAAAAAACACCTCATTGGCCAGGCACGATGGCTCACGCCTGTAATCCCAGCACTGTGCGAGGCCAAGGCAGGCAAATCACAAGGTCGAAATCGAGACCATCCTGGCCAACATGGTGATACCCCGTCTCTACTAAAAATACAAAAAAAATCAGCTGGGTGTGGTGGTGCACACCTGCATTCCCAGCTACTTAGGAGGCTGAGGCAGCAGAATCATTTGAACCCGGGAGGCAGAGGTTTGCAGTGTGCTGAGATCGTGCCACTGCACTCCAGCCTGGCGACAGAGTGGGACTCCGTCTCAGGAAAAAAAAAAAACCTCATTTCTCAGAGACACATTTAGATAGTTTTCAACTATTTAAAATACAAAGACCAACAAGCAGCATAGATACAAATGGAGAAGCTGCCTGTGTCGTGGTTTGGCCCACACAGAGGATTCCCAAGCTCCTCCTTCCTCCTGCCCCACTGCAGGCTCTAAGTGGGTGGATACTTGCTCAGCCCCCACCACAGTCTCCATGGAGGTGCACACAGGGGACAGATGTGCTGGAAATTTGCAGGCTGTTCTGTTCTAATTAGCATTTGCCTGTAAGAGCACCGTGTTCACCAGTTCACCATTAGACTAGTACTTATTTCTCTGGGCATTATAATCATTCCTTAACTCTGATAATCATTCCTAATCTCACTTGTATTTGAAATTCCAAACTCAAAGACTCCCACAAACTGGTGTCACCATCCCTCTTTCTGCTAGTGCCACCATTAGTCCCCAGGGAAGGCCCTGCTTGCATTCTGCTTAGTTAAGAGTATATGGCTAGGGAGTTATGGATCCACAGCACAGTTGTTCTGTAGCCAGAGGAATTAACCCATTTGTGCCTAGCATTCCATTATTGGAATGCTAAGTTTGTGGGAGTTATTTATATTCTACTACTCAAGGTCATCGCCAATGTCTGATTTTTCACACACACACGCACAAAATTGGCAACCTCTGGCATAAGTGGGTTAAAAAAGGCCTGAATGTCATCACAGAAGCTTTTTACAAAATGCTAGGTTGAGTTTAGAGCTCCCACTATCTAAAATACGAAGATCCACAAGCGGCACAGATACAAGACCAAAAAATGAAAAAGCATCTTCATAAAATCAGTTGTGAAACTAACATTTGTTCTAACTCCATAATTTTTTTTTCTTTTTCTGAGACAGTCTTGCTCTGTCACCCAGGCTGAAGTACAGTGGCATGATCTCAACTCACTGCAACCTCCACCTCCCAGGTTCAAGCAATTCTCCTGCCTCAGCCTCCTGAGTAGCTGGGATTACAGGCGCCCACCACCACACCCAGTTAATTTTTATATTTTTAATAGAGATGGGGTTTCACCAGGTTGGTCAGGCTGGTCTCGAACTCCTGACCTTGTGATCCACCCGTTTTGGCCACCCAAAGTGCTAGGATTACAGGCATGAGCCACCGCACCTGGCCTAATTTTCTTTTTTAGAGACAAGGTCTTGCTTTGTCACCCATGCTGGAGTGCAGTGGTGCAATCATAGCTCACTAAAGCCGGGAACTCCTGGGTTCAAATAATCATCCCTTAGCACGCCAAAATGCTGGGATTACAGGCATAAGCCACCATGCCTGGTCAATAAATAGCTTTAATGATTGAAAACCCAAAACAGCATCTGAAATGCTTTTGAGATGTTACACTCACTACCTTCATCTTAAGAAATTATTTCCAACTTCTCCAAAACAGCTCAGTGTCAATAGGCAAGTCTGGGAAAACAAGAGTATTTATACTAGAATTCAGGCTGTTTTCACTGCCAGAAGGAAAAGAAAAAAAAAAATCCAAGGATTACTTCAAGTTGAACTGGGAAGAGCTTTAGCTCCCTGAACTTTACTGCGTCGGAACTAAAAGTTCTACCAGTTATCATATTAAAGACACAAAGTTAAAATGAGCATCATCCACGAGTCACCATGATCATCTAAAAAATAACTGACTGTCTAATTTTATACCATAAACCACCAAGGTATTGGTGTAAACACATGACCAACAAGTGCTCTCCTGTGAAAAGCCCAGGCTCCACTTTATATGAGAGGTGCCTGCTGCGAGCACTGTGTGGGTCCATCTTAACACCTTAGCCTGCCGCCCTAATACCTGGGGCCCACCTTGCTAGTGGGAGAGTTCAGATACCAGGACAGAAGACCTGTCCCCATACTAGTGGCTGATCTGGGGTCTTCATCCTTGCCAAGCAAACTGCACACCCACTTCACGATTCAGGCCAAAGGCTTCTAAAACTGCAGAGCTATCATCGCTATGCAGGAAACCCAGAGCCTTTGATAAGTAAAAACAGGGAACTTGATATCTGCCCAGACCATGAGTCAATGTCGTGACCATTCAAGACCACAAACTTCCCCCTCGTCTGTCTGAGGAGGAGACAACTGGGAATGGCGTCTTAACAGCGCAGATGTTGATGAACTTGGGTCAGCAGGGCTGCCACGCCTCATACGTTTGGAGGATGGTACTTAGTGGGAGACAGGTTTCTAAAGGGTTCTTGGTCAGCCAGGCACGGTGGCTCGCGCCTGTAATCCCACTACTTTGGGAGGGCGAGGTGGGTCGATGGCTTGAGCTCAGGAGTTCTAGACCAGCCTGGACAACATGGTAAAACCTCATCTCTACTAAAAATACAAAAAATAAGCCAGGCGTGGTGCATGCCTATAGTTACAGCTACTCAGGAGGCTGAGGTAGGAGGACCGCTTGAACCCAGGGAGATGGAGGTTGCAGTGAGCTGAGATCACACCACTGCATTCCAGCCTGAGTGACAGAGACCCCGCCTCAAAGAAAAACATTATAAAAAAAAAAAAAAAAAACGGTTCCTGGTCAACCTGAAGGTACCTTGGTGCTCTGATCTGCCCAGCACCCCAGCAACTCTCTAGCATGTCACCTGACTTTCCGGCCCCAGAAGACCTAGGAACCTAGGGTAATTTATAATCCCCAATCTCATTTCCCACAGCCATGCCCCACTGCTCCAGGGAGCTCTTAGCATCAGACTTATCCCTAGGCCAAGTTCAAGAAGCATGTGCTAGAGACACCGAAAGCACAGTTCTCAAGACACCTTTACGACAGTCTGGAGATGGTTAGGGCTCTAAGTCAGCGTGCCTGAGACTGAATCTGGGCTCTGTCATTTACACTTTGTGTGGCCCTGGGCACATTATATAACTACATGGCACCCAGTGTCCTCTTCCCAAAAGTAGGGGTAAAAGAATGCCTTCTGACTGAGCATGGTGATTCCTGCCTGTAATCCCAGCACTTTGAGAGGCCAAGGTGGGAGGATCATTTGAGCGCAGGAGTTCAAGACCAACCTGGGCAATATAATGAAACAAAAAATACAAAAATTAACCAGGCATGGTGGTACGCACTTGTGATCCCAGCTACTCGGGAGGATTGCTTGAGCCCAGTAGGCCAAGGTGCAGTGAGCCAAGATAGCACTACTGCATTCCAGCCTGGCAACAGAGACCCTATCTCAAAAAAAAAAAAAAGAAAAGGAAAGGAAAAGGAAAAGGAAGGGAAAATAAAAGAAAAAGAAAAGAAAAAAAAGAAAAGAATTCATAGCAGTTCCTGGTACATGGTATTTTTCAAGTATTCACTGTCACTATTATTACATCTATTGCTACTAGCACTGCTGCTGCTGCTACTGCTACTGAGTACCAACCACTACTAATCCTGCTGCTGCTTCTACTAGCACTGCTGCTACTAAGCAGTACTGAGCATGAGCCCCCATATTTGCCAGGTCCTCCACTCCCTACTCTTCTGCCATGACTGCCCAACAACCACCCTGCTAAAAGAAAGACCAGCTCTCCACCAACTGTACCTGTATTAAGCTCCCCTCGATCTGGGCCCCTTCCCACATGCCCACCAGCAGTAAGGATGACCATGCTCCCAGCACCAGAGTGGGGCCTGTCCTCAAGTCCCAGGAGAAATACACATTTCTACAGCCTCTACTTCTGTGCCTGCTTCTCCCAAAAGCTTATCCAAATCTCACTGTAGTCTAGTCACCATCTGTGGGTTAGAGACCCCAGCCCAAGTGGCTGGCAGCCCATGACAGCACGGACAGCCCTGAGCATGACAAGCTCAGTTCATTCTAGATCATCCTGTTTTCAATTTCATAAGAACTGGTAACAAAGGGAAACTAGAGAAATGGAAGTAGCTGAGGGAGGCCTGCCTCGAAACCTATGTGAGGCCATTCATTCCTACTACACCTAACCAGACACCTGGGGTGAGCCTCAGGCACTTAACGGAGGCTCCACGGTTACCAGACAACTTCTCTGAGGTTGCACAGCCAAACTGGGCCAGGAAATCCCGCACACACTAGCCACATTGACAGCAACTCGTCATTCTGTTTCTTTCCAGCTGAGATTGATTGGGGCCATGGGAAAACACCATCGCTGGGACACCTTGGCACAGGTTGAAGAGGGGCTGGGAGAACCTGAGGGGCTCCTACGCCCTCTTCCACCCTCAAGTCAGTTCCACCAGTTATTCTACATGTCCACCCCATCCTCCACAAAGCCACAGCAGCATGCAGGCAGGGCGGGTACCCTCTCAAAGGTGGCATTCACCATCTGGCACCCTGGCCAACACATCTTTGTCACCAATGAGACCATCCATCTCCCAGGACCGTCCAGTCCCCTGTTGTCTGACAGATTCCTCTGGTGTAGGGCAGAGCGCACCTACCTGCCTCCCACTGCCCACCAAGCCCTCCACAACAAAAAGCATGTTCAACAGGAGCTACACCCCCCACATACAAACCAACCCTCTCCACCTCATTCCCAAAAAATGCACCGTGACAACTCCCCATCCTGCATTTAAAGCCACCCTTTTGTAGCAACAGCAACATCCGCCCCTCTTACTTTCATGGACCACTGACATCCTACGGTAGCACAGAGGACACAAGTCACCAAGCAGGACCCTCCGCATCCCCTCTAGCAGGCTGCAGACCAGAACAGACAGGCTACCTGGCAGTGTGCCTAGGCAGAACACTGTCTTGCTGCAGGATCTCGATAGAGGCCCTTCAGGGTAATGGAGGTCATTGCCCTTCCGGCTTTCTGCCTTTGATTTTTCATGGAATGTCCATTTATACACTCTCTGCAGGGCCAGGCACCAAGACTCTACCTTCCAACCGGCAATCCACTCCGACAACAAAGAAGACACACCAGACAGGTGTGATGAATCCCCTGGGATGCACAGTCCTCGGACCTTCTTCCCAGAGGGGGTTTTGGCTCCCAGCACCTGGGCCCATTGGGAGGGGGTAGCTCTTGGGTGCTTCAACCAGCTCCAGCCTCTGGGGCACCACCATCAGCCCAGGTGCAAGGCCCTCAGCTCTGTTTCCCTGAGAGGGGAGAGGTGACAATACCTCTCCAGGAGAGCATTTATCAGATTTGGCTTGGTGAACAATTATTTGTTGAGCACCTGTAAAGTGTTTTACATTATTCTGGGCTCTGACCAAAAATCACTTCCTCCAAACCACAGGGCACGCGCTCCTCGAGGCTGTAGGATCCTCTTTGGATCAGGAGTGACTCAGCATTTAAAACATTTACTGTGCACCAACATTGTCCTACTATAGAATAAAATGCTCTTCTTCCATGACACAGCATTTTAATTGGTTCCAAGAAAAACAATAATGACCTTGAGCTTTAGTCACTTAAGTATTCACTCGGATAAATACACTCACTGAACTAACTAAGTAATGCTTCCTAGACACGTTTAATCCTTAGACCTTAAAATACCTTCAAACCCCATCTGGCCACTTCCCCCTTCTGTTCCCCCATCCATTACAGCACCATCAATGGTGAGCACATTTACTCTATGTGTCCTGAAAAACAATTCACGGTATGTAAAAGCTTTTACCTCAATTAATGTAAAAATTCCCAAAACTAAGTAAGATTTCCAGTAACACTTTATGATTGCTCTTGTTAAAGAAGGCTTCTGCGCGTCATTCTCAGCTCTTAAAACTTCTTTATCCCAGAACCTACAATGAGGAAAAAGCTTTGTAAATAACAATGTACCCTGCCACAATATAAAACAGGGGAGGTGGCAGAGTGACAGGTAGGGATTTAAGATAGGGCATTTTGTGACTATCTCATAAATGCTGCTAATTGATCCCAGGGCTCCTGAAGGGTATGTGTGGTATAGAATCTGTAGCATCAGAAAAACAGGCTTTGAGGGGAAGTCTGGAGAAACAAGTTACTGCCAAGCTTTGCTGGACTGAAGCCCCATCGTAGCACACATAAGCCAGACAACCTCCTCCAGCCACACCACTTCCACCTCCAGGGACAGACCTCAGGCATCTCGGGCCTTTGATGCTGGCTCCCCCAACCTTTACAGAGGCCCTTCCCATGGGGAACCCATTGCCTGGTGGCTTCTGTCTGCAGTTAAATGGTGGGCTTTCAATGCCCCGTAAGATTGGAGCACACATTGCAGGGGTACCCAAGTTAAGTTCAGGAATCCAGAAGTTCAGGAGCTTCCTCCAGGCCACCATGGTAGCTGAGCCTAGGGGCAGCCTGAGGAAGGTGACAAACATTCACCTCAAGGGTATAGAGGCTCCAGACGGGACTCAGGAAGGCAAAACCCACTCCCCACACACAGACACCCATGCTTCCTTAATGCCCACTTTACTGCCTCCCACTTACCCTTGCAACTCCTCTCCAAGGTGCTGTGAGCGGTCTTCTGGCAGTACTGAATACATATCATCTTCCTCTAATCTCCGTTTATGGCCAATCTTAAACAAGGGATTGAGCCACCTGTCAACAAGAAAAAAGAAGAGACATATACCCAGAATTACACATCCGTGTTTAAGTAGACTCCTACCTCCATGGGTTTGGCTTAAACTTACCTTTAAAATACATATAGCTATATACAGACAGAAAGATATGAATATATAGAGAAAGAGAAAAATTAACGTGTGCACATGCGCACGCACACACACACACACACATATACACACACACAATCCCTAGCTTTATCCACAGAGAGGCCCCAAAAGCAATGACACACCAGTAGCTGAGAGCTGGTGCCCAGATCTTGGTTTCCAATACCATTATTCTCTAAAAGGAACCAGGGCTTCTTCAAGAAATAGATGATTCCAAGGCTGGGGCAGAAAAAGTACACGAGGGGCCATGAGATACCATAAGATCAGGAAACATTCAAGGAATCAGGAAGATGGGCCCAAAGAACAGAAGACCCAGCTTGACAAGGTCCCACTAGATGAGTCTGTGATAATAGAAGCAGACAAATAAATCATGACAACAATGAATTCTAACCCACTGAATAATAAAAGAATCCACTAATCCTTACTGAGACATAAATGGGGAAGAAGGAAAAGCTCTCAGATAAAGAATGATGGGGTTAGAAAACATTTTCAATGGAAGCTAAAACTAGTCAGTGAAAGTTTGATGGGACATTTACATAATCTAAAATTATCTAGGTACAAATTATTTATTAGTTATAAAAGGAAAAAATAGTAATCTTGCAGAGGACAGAAAGAACTTATTCAAATATTTTGAGATCCTTTTAGTAAAAAAAAAAAAAAAGAAAGAAAGAAAAATCAAAATGGTCATCATCCATTAGGAACCATTTAAATGATAATAATTAACATGCACCAGGCATAGTGGCTCACACCTGTAACACCAGAGCTTTGGGAGCCTGAGGAGGGAGAATGGCTTGAGCCCAGGAGTTTGAGACCAGTCTACACAACATAGTGAGATCTCCATCTCTACTAAAAATTTAAAAAGAAAAAGTCTAGGCAGTGGCTCATGCCTATAACCCCAGCACTTTGGGTGGCTGAGGTGGGCGGATCACTCGAGGCCTCGAGACCAGTCTGGCAAAACCCCATCTCTATTAAGAAAATATAAAAATTAGTGAGGTGTGGTGACACACGCCTGTAGTTCCAGCTACTCGGGAGGCTGAGGCACAAGAATCACTTGAGCCTGGGAGACAGAGGTTGCAGTGAGCTGAGATTGATGCCACTGCACTCCAGCCTGGGCAACAGAATGAGACTGTCTCAAAAAATTAAAAAATATAAATAAAAAATAAAATAATTAAAATTTAGCCGGGTGTAGTGGTGTGTGCCTGTGATCCCAGCTATTCCAGAGGCTGAGGTGGGAGGATGGACTAAGCTCAGGTGGTCAAGGCCGCAGTGAGCTATGATCGCCACTGCACTTCAGCCTGAGCAGAAGAGCAAGACTTTGTCTTAAAAAAAAAAAAAAAAAAAAAAAAAAAGAAACATATTTCTGCTTGTGCCCTATTAGGAAACCTCTAATAACTTTGATAGATGCAATTACTCAAGTACACAGATTTCTTTCATCTTGGCTGTCTTGTCCGGCCATGTGTCACCTTTAATAGGCATGTTTTACTATGGGGATTGTCTAATCTAGGAAGCCCTTCCCATGGGGAACCCATTGCCTGGTGGCTTCTACCTGCAGTTAAATGGTGGGCTTTCAATGCCCCGTAAGATTGGAGCACACGTTGCAGGGGTACCCAAGTTAAGTTCAGGAATCCAGAAACCTCCTAGTGATCCAAACTAGCAATTCTAATTAACCCAATGGCAAGAACTCATCAACTCACCTCTTTCTCCCCACCTCCTCCAGAAAACTGTAACCTAACTAGCCCAGCTTCAACTTAGGTGGGTTTCCCAGACATGCCTGAGATGATTTCTGCATGCCTGAGACCTCCCTTCCAGTGGAACATCACACAGTATATTTCAGCAAGGACTTCTAAGTAAAATTGACTGGTGTCTTTTTGGACTAAAGAGTTTTTTTTAAATCAGGGAATAAAACTGGCTCCAGGAAGTTAAAAAATTAAGGAAAGTGAGAATGGTAACTCTGTTCCACAGGCTGAACACTTAACTGCATAATATTTAGAAATATTATAAGGAGGGGTGCCACTGTTGAGTTACAGTATCTGCAATCAGAAGAGACCCAAAGCTTCTATTAGAGGATGACACAAATCAGTGAGGACTTAACAAGGACCCTCCTACTCCCTCTCACTGCCCAGATCTCAAAAAGCTGGGCTGAAAGACGTGAGTACAAGAGCTAAAGGCTTCTGCCTGATGAAAAAAGTCTACTTTGACAAGAGACTAAATTATCTTCAGCCATCTATGTAAGGACTTTATACATGGAAATCTAAGTCAATTGGCTCCTTAATACCAATGTATCCCTGAGGGGGTCTAGTCAACAATTCCAGACCACCGCCAAATAAGCCCTTCCTCCACCCAATTCTGCCTCAATAGCCCTTCTCTCCTCAGACATAGTCTCTTCTCCCCCTCGTCTTCCACAATACTTAGTGCAGCAGCATCACTTCCCTCATAACTGTCCTACTAGCAGTACAGCACTTTCAGGGCAATGACTACTCCCATGTTATTTGGAATCCCCATTATGCCTGGTATGTGATAGATAATAAATAGTTATGGAAAGAATGAATGATTGTATTATTGAATAAGACAGATGGGTAGAGTACCTTGAGCAATGATCTAGGGTACAATTCAATACAAACGCAACATAGCATAGTCGTGCTCAATGCCACACACAGGAAGCCATCAGCTTCAGCAATACAGGAGACATTCTCTGCCCAGGATCACAACCCCCAGCATCATTTCCAGCAAGCAGGAGTCTTAGACAAGGGTTAGTAGAGAGATTTGTTATTTATTGTTGGTGGTGGTTGCATTGAGTTTTTGTTGTTTTTCCCCCCCAAGGATTTGAAAAGTTCTAAATACTAGTTTCTTTTTTTTTTTCTCTCTTCTTTCTTTTCTGAGATGGAGTCTTGCTCTGTTGCCTAGGCTGGATGGAGTGTAGTGAAGTGATCAGAGCTCACTCAGATCAGATCAGAGTTCAGCAGCCTCAAACTTCTGAACTCAAGCAATCCTCCTGCCTCTACCTCCCGAGTAGGTAGGAGTACAGGCACATGCCACTGTGCCTGGCTAATATTTTTGTTTCTGAGAGAGACCGGGTCTCTCTCTGTTGCCCAAGCTGGTATCAAACTCCTGGGCTCAAGCGATCCTCCCACTTTGGCCTCCCAAAATTCTGAGGTTACAGGCATGAGCCACCAAGCTTGGCCAATAGTGGTTTCTTAATGTGGTATAAGGGGGAAAACGCAGGTCCCCATCTCTGTGACCCTGACCAGAGTCCTCAGTTTCTATGAGCTTCATGCTCCTCATATCTACAATTAAAGGAGGAAATAAAAGCTAATTTATCTTTGGTAAATCCCCTCACTTTCTCTTTCTCTCTCTCCCTTTTTTCCCTTTCAGCTCTCTTTTAGACCTCTCTGCCTCCTTAATTCCCTGAAGGCCCTTTCTATTTCTCTTCTCCTCCTCTTTCCTGACCTTTTTGTAACAACTGGCTGAGATGGAACTAAAATATTATTTCATTACTTGATACTCACTGAATCAAGATTGTTCTCTCTTTAATGGACAAGTTCAATATTTTACATTCTTCAGAAGCCAAGCCTAATAAAACCTTTTTCAATGGATTATGCATTTGCATAACCCTAAAATTAGAGTCTACCAAAGAAGAAAAATTTCCCCACCTTTATTAGAAATAAACAATACTAAAAGAAGAGACTAGGGAGGGAAGGTCATCTCTGCTCTATACCTCCTGAACTTAGCCCTGGAATCATGGGATCCAGGAGGTAAGTGAGAGAAGGCAGGTTTGTGCTCAGACCAACAAAGGAGAAGGTCAAAGCTCCGAGCTAAGCTGAGAGTTTAGAGAACAAGGAAAGCTAAGGGCAGGTTGAATGAAATCCCCTGAGGCAGCCCACTGAAGGAGTTCACTCATGTCTCTTGATGTTATAGTCATCCCCCCATATCCACGGTTTCACTTTCCACAGGTTGAGTTACCCATGGTTGACTGAAAAGATTAAATGGGAAATTCCAGAAATAATTCCTAAGGCTTTAAATTGCATACTCTTCTGAGTAGCATGATGAAATCTCCCACAGATCCATCCAGGATGGGAATCCTCCCTCTGTCCAGCATTTCCACACTGCAGATGCCACCCACCCTTAGTCACTTAGCCACCTGGGCGATCAGATCTATTGTCATGGCATCACAATACTGGTGTTCAAGTCACCCTTATTTTACTTAATAATGACCCCAAAGAACAAGTACAAGGATGCTAGCCATTTGGATATGCCAAGGAGAAGCCACAAAGTCCTTCCTTTATGTGAAAAGGTGAAAGTTCTCAAGCCAGTAAGAAAAGGAAAAAAAAAAAAATTGTATGCTGAGGTTGCTGAGATTTGGTTTAACAATGAATCTTCTAACGATGAAATGGTGAAAAGTATATTGTTGTAATTATTCCATTTTCTTATTATCATTGTTAATCTCTTACTGGGTTCAATTTATAAATTAAACTTTACCATAGATATGTGTAAGTAGGGCCAGCTGCGGTGGCTCATGCCTGTAATCCCAGCACTTTGGGAGGCCAAGGCAGGTGGATCACCTGAGGTCAGCAATTCAAGACCAGCCTGGTCAGCATGGTGAAACCCCATCTCTACCAAAATACAAAAATTAGCCGGGTGTGGTGGCAGGCACCTGTGATCCCAGCTACTTGGGAGGCTGAGGCAGGAGAATTGCTTGAAACTGGAAGGCAGAAGTTGCAGTAAGCCAAGATCGCACCATTGCACTCCAGCCTGGGCGACAGAGTGAGACTGTCTCAAAAACAAAACAAACAAGCAAAGATATGTGTAAGTAGAAAAACAAAAAAAACCCCACTAGGGTTCAGCACTATCCACGGCTTTAGGCAGCCACTGAGGGTCTTGGATGAGGGTAGTTCCCCTGCCTCCTCGGATTGGGGGGACTACTGTACATCTATAGAGAGAAATAGATACACAGGACTTTAACTAGATGCCCTTAATGCTTCCTTCTGTGAACTTTCTCTATTTGGAAGCCACAAAATAGTAAAGGACTAGAATTCTGGTACCAGGAATTCAACATTTATTTTAAACAGTATCTGCTGCCTGGTGACCACCCTAGACTCTTAACTTCTCATCTTGGTATCTTTAAATCTGAATGCCCTTTGTTCTTCATTCAGTTTTCACCGTTCTCCCTCACCTTCCTGTGTTTCTAAGGAAAACACCTGAGAATGCTTCTCCCCTCCCCATGCCTCCACAATAGAAAGGTTAGTGCACGGCCAACCATGCTTGCCCCGGGCTTTTTCCAAAAGAGCTCCATTGAAGAAATGATGCTGAGTTTCCATTTTGCACACTGACCCCGCCTTGGGGCTCACCCTCTGCCTTTACCCACACTTAAATTTTCTCTGTAGCATCTGTCACCATTTGAAAGGCTATCACATTTCACTTTTTCAAAAACTCATGTTTTCTCCCCAGAGCATCTAGGCTCCACAAGGATGGGTTTTTTGTTTTGTTTGCTGCTAAGCCATTGTCTCCTAGAACATGCTGGGCACACAGAAGGCACCTAGATTTGTCCCATGAATGAGCACATCCTCCAGAAATCCCCAAATTTGGCCTGGCATGATGGCTCACACCTGTGATCCCAGCACTTTGGGAGGCTAAGGAAGGCGGATCACTTGAGGTCAGGAGTTCAAGACCAGCCCGGCCAACATGGTGAAACCCCATCTCTTCTAAAAATACAAAAATTAGCTGGGTGTGGTGGAGGACACCTGTAATCCCAGCTGCTCGGGAGGCTGAGGTAGGAGAATCACTTAAACCCAGGAGGCGGAGGTTGCAGTGAGCCGAGATTACGCCACTGCACTCCAGCCTAGGTGACAGAGCAAGGCCCCGTGGAAAAAAAAAAAAAACAAATTTAATATAAACTCCAAAACCCATCTTCAGAGACAAGTCTCCATATAAATATAATACATGGAAGGTTAAGTGTTCCTTCAAATGTGGGCAATACCCTCATGCAAATGTTTGTATAAAGCAGATTTTTCTCTCTTTTTATGAGACAGGGTCTCTCTCACCCATGCTGGAGTGCAGTGATGCAATCATACCTCACTACAGCCTCAACCTCCCAGGCTCAAATGGTCCTCTCACCTCGACCTCCCAAGTAGCTGGGATAACAAGGCACATGCCACCATGCCCAGCTATTTTTTTTTTTTAAGTATATTTTTGTAAAGACAGTCTCACTATATTGCCTAGGCTGGTCTCGAACTCCTGGCCTCAAGTAATCCTCCCACCTTGGCCTCCCAAAGGGTTGGTATTATAGGCATGAGCCACTGCGCCTGGCCTAAAGGGGGTTTTATAAACAGAACTGGGTAACACTTTACTTTCTACCTGAATTTCTCAGAGTATTATATGTTTTTTTTCTAAATCTAGTCTTAATAAGCTTTCAACCTCTTTACATATATAAAATAGTTTTCTGAAATAATGGTCATAATTTTGCTAAAAAAAAAAAAAAAAAAAAA
>NW_016819762.1:1549121-1613246 GCF_001698545.2 Rhinopithecus bieti | reverse complement strand
GGGAGGGGAGGGAGGGAGGGAGGGAGGGAGGAAGGAAGGAAGGAAGGAAGGAAGGAAGGAAGGAAGGAAGGAAGGAAGGAAGGAAGGATCAAAAAAAAAAACTAGACATTAATCAGTGCCTGTTCAAATCAAGCGCTTTCTTCCAAACGATTAAACTTCATCTCCCATAAGAGATGACATAGCTCTCTCTTGCTTCCAAGCTCAAAGAACCACTTGTCAGACTAAGGAATAAGACTGCTTAACAAAGGGAGCATCAGAAGCTACTCATTTAAATTTGTGCACCAAGAAGCACAGGGAATAATATACAATTGATCCTTGAACAATGCAGGGGTTGGGGTGCCAACCCCCTGTGCAACCAAAAACCCACATATAATTTTTGACTCCCCAAAACCTTAACTAATAATAGCCTACTCCTGGCTGGAAGCCTTGCCAGTAACATAAAGTTGATGAACACATATTTTGTATGCTCTGTGCATTATATACTACATTCTTACAACAAAGTAAGCTAGAGAAAGGAAACTGTCATTAAGACAATCATTGTGGAAAATCATTGAGGAGAAGATACACATGGAAGTGGATCATCAAGGTCTTCATCCTCATCATCTTCGTGTTGAGTAGGCTGAAGAGGAAGAGGAAGATGAGGTATTGGCCTTGCTGTCTCAGAGGTGGAAGAAGCTGAAGAAAATCTGCATGTAGGCGGGGCACAGCTCACGCCTGTAATCCCAGCACTTTGGGAGGCCGAGGTGAGTGGTTCACTTGGGGTCAGGAGTTCAAAACCAGCCTGGCCAAAATGGTGAAACCCTGTCTCTATAAAAATACAGAAAAATTAGCTGGACGTGGCGGTGCACATCCCAGCACCTCAGCAGGCTGAGAGAGGACAATCGCTTGAACCCAGGAGGTGTAGGTTAGAGTGAGCCAAGATCATGCCATCGCACTCCAGCCTGGGTGACAGAGCGAGACTTCATCTCAAAAAAAAAAAAAAAGGAAGAAAGAAAGAGGAAGAAAGGAAGAAAGAAAGAGAGACAGAGAGAAAGGAAGGAAGGAAGGGAGAGAGGGAGGAAGGGAGGGAGGGAAGGAAGGAAGGGAGGGAGGGAAGGAAAAGAAAGGAAAAGACAAGAGAAAAGAAAAAAGAAAATCTGCACATAAGTGGACTCTTGCAGTTCAAACCCTTGTTGTTTAAGGGTCAACTGTGCTTCACTGGGGTCAAAGAATTGCTTTGGAAGCTGAGTTACATGCATGTGAACATGTAATTCACACTTCTCAAGGCTAAACTGACAGAATTTAGTCAGTTACCTTGATGCTTTCCCAGAATGCTCAAAATTTATCTGTCCCTGGGAAATAAACATGTGTGCCTTTAAGACATATGTCACGTCACTCAGTGCACAGCCATGCCCCACACATATGCCTCACCTATGTGAGCCCACACATGCCTGCAGGAGCGCCAACCTGCCTTTCCAGGCGCATTTGTCCCAACAATAACCCTTTCTCTCTACACCTTTGCCTCCATCACTGTGGCCCAAGGCGTCATGAATTTTCAGCTGCTAGCTGACCTACCCACATTCACCCTTGGTTTCCCTGGGATCTTTCAATAGAAAAGCCAGAGTGGATTCTTAAAAATATCACGCCATGCCGTTCTCCTGCAGGAGAAAAACAATGAAACTCATGATGGGGTGCTGTACTTGACTGGGTCCCCTTCATTCAGTGTTCCAGCCACCCTGGCCTGATGTGTTTCTGACAGTCTCCCACACTCCTGTTTGCCTGTCCCCTTGCCTGCGAGCAAATGCGTTTCCCCATCTTCTTCCACAATTAGATCTTCTCTCCTGCAGGCCTCAATCTCCAGAAAGTCCTATCCTTGTGTACAAAAAACCAAACATACCCTCACTGTCGATCATTTATATCCTCATTCTCACTTTCTTCACCCATTTACTACAATCTATTTGTATAGATAAAAAATAATGCACTTAACTATTTTATCACTTTCCCCTCTAGAACAAAAGCTCGCTTAGGGCAGGATTTTTTTATGGTGTTCACTGGGCCAGGGACCAGGCGAGCCGCTCAAAACTGTGTGGGGTGAACAAGTGAATGACTCTCCACGCAGGCTGAGGAGCAGCAGCAGAGAACACCCACATCTGGGGCCCAGCAACCCTCTTTAAGTGCCTGCAGAAGGGGAATGTGCAGGTCACTTGAGGTCAGTAAATGATTCAACAGATGCTCTAGCCTCACTCAATAAGTCATTTATTATTGAAAGAATAATGCATTTCAAAGTAGTTCCAGGTGTGGCAAATTATTAATCATTGGTTAGTTCTCCTTGAAGAGTCTGCCACCCCTGGCTGTGGGAGGCTCCTGGGCCCAGCCTCGGGGCTGCACTGGGGCAGGGTGGAGAGGAAGGTAGGCTGCTCAGAGTCAGGGACTCTGGAGAGCAGGAGCTGGGTGCAGGGAGACCCAATAACAGATCTCACAGGAAGACCTACTCTACTTCATTATAAACGCCTTCCCCCAGCCGGGCGCGGCAGCTCATGCCTGTAATCCCACACTTTGGGAGGCCGAGGCGGGTGGATCACCTGAGGTTGGGAGTTCGAGACCTGACAAACATGGAGAAACCCTGTCTCTACTAAAAATACAAAATTAGCTGGGCGTGGTGGCACATGCCTGTAATCCCAGTTACTCGGGAGGTTGAGGCAGGAGAATCGCTTGAACCAGGGAAGCGGAGGTTGTGGTGAGCTGAGATTGTGCCATTGCACTCCAGCCTGGGCAACAAGAGTGAAACTCCAGAAGGAAGGAAAGAAAGGAAGAAAAGGAAGAAGGAAGAAAAGAAGGAAGGAAGGAAGGAAGGAAGGAAGGAAGGAAGGAAGGAAGGAAGGAAGGAAGGAAGGAAGGAAGGAAGGAAGGAAAGGGAAGAGAGGAAGAGAGAAAGCGAGAAAGTGAGAAGAAAGAAAGAAAAGAGAGAGAGACAGAGAGAGAGAGACTTTCCCCGAGGGCAAGTTTTCTCAGCTTTGGCACTACTGGCATTTGGAGCTGAATAACTCTTTGCTGGGGTACCGTCCCGTGCACTGTAGGATGGTTAACAGCATCCCTGGATTCCACCCTCAAGAAGCCAACAGCATCCCCATCCCAAGTCCTGACAACTAAAATTATCTGAGGAAATGCCAGGGTGGCAAAATCACAGGGATCAGAGCCACTGCCCTAAGATCTTCTATAGCCTTTCTGGACAGGCTATTGAATCTTACATCAAATGTTGGCCCCAGGCAGAAGTCACAAGACAATGACAGCAGTCTTTCAGCCACATTAGCAAATGATACAAACCCATTAGTAAATCCACCGGTTCAATTCCACTCCAAGAGTTCAAGGCATCTATGTTAACAAAGAAGTACAGTAAGATGGGACATACAACATCTGTGTTGTGTGGGAAATTAAAAAAAAAAAAAAGATGGGACACATGTGGTCACAGGCTATGCACAGACTCTACTTCTGGGCTTTCCTTTAGGTCTCTATTAGGCTAAGGGTTCAACATCCCAGCTCACCAGACTCAGCTTCTATACAGCAGAGGTTCTCAAAGTGTGATCTCTGGACCAGCAGCACCAGAATCCCCTGAAGAGTCAGAAATGCAAATTCTCATGACCCACTCCAGGTCTAAGAATCAGGAACTCTGAGAGTGGGGCCCTGCAATCTGTATCTTCTGATGTTCTCCAGGTGATGCGGATGCAGGTTCAGGGTTGAGAACCTGTCATACAGCTTGCTTTGACACACCAAATGGGAAGCACTTATCTGGCATATATGCCAATACTCCCAACCCAACCCTGGTTCATTAGCAAAATTCCTACCTCAGCCTGGGGAGTTTTACTGGGGAGTTTCTTGTTTTCGGTAAACTTCAATATATTCCCCAATTATGCCTGGGGAATTTTTTAAAACAAAACCCACAAACACCTAGAGCCCAATCCCAAATGGCTGAATCAGAACAAGCCAAGATGAAGCCCAAGTGGTGGTCCTTAAAGAGTTCCCCTCACCCAGCACATCCTGGTCATTGGCCAGGTCTGGGAACCATTTGTACGGTACAGAGAAGAAATAGGGTGTAGGTAGGTACCTGGGAAGTTGGAGAGGGTTTGGAGAAAGGGACAAAGTTTGAGCAAACTTTAGGGAAAGAATTTGGAGTTTACTGAGAAGACAAAGGAGGAAGAAGGGACAAGCTTTCCAGAAAACGGAGCCACAGAGCCGAGACTTATTGCTTGGAGACAGCAGAGAAAATGCTGTATGGGGTTTGGGGTGATAATGGAGTAATCAAAGGTCTTGTGTTCTAAACTCAGAAATTTAGACTTTATCCTAAAGATAACAGGGAAATTGTGAACGTTTTAAGCTACTTTGTACATGATGAACTGTGGAAGGCAAGGAAACCAGTTAGAAATTGGATCTGAAAGAAACTTCACCAATACAATGAGTCACATCCTTTCATTCAAGCAAACTAGATCACTTCACCCTCCCAACAACCCCAGCCTGCACAAATCTCACCTCCCCTGCTTGGTCGTAACTCTGGGACTCTACCACAAAATAAGCAGATGCACAAGAAGTCAGTTTAAAATTCCACGTCCTATTTCTAATCTACTCTAGGACCTCAAAACAAGAAAACATCACAACGCAAGTCATCCTTTCAAAACAATTTTGTAAATGTCCTATTTCATAGAAAAGGAAGAAGCAACTCTAAATCAAATTTTTTAAGAATTGTCAGGCCTGGTGGCTCATGCCTATAGGTGGGCAGATCACCTGAGGTCAGNAGGAAGGAAGGAAGGAAGGAAGGAAGGAAGGAAGGAAGGAAGGAAGGAAGGAAGGAAGGAAGGAAGGAAGGAAGGAAGGAAAGGGAAGAGAGGAAGAGAGAAAGCGAGAAAGTGAGAAGAAAGAAAGAAAAAGAGAGAGAGACAGAGAGAGAGAGACTTTCCCCGAGGGCAAGTTTTCTCAGCTTTGGCACTACTGGCATTTGGAGCTGAATAACTCTTTGCTGGGGGTACCGTCCCGTGCACTGTAGGATGGTTAACAGCATCCCTGGATTCCACCCTCAAGAAGCCAACAGCATCCCCATCCCAAGTCCTGACAACTAAAATTATCTGAGGAAATGCCAGGGTGGCAAAATCACAGGGATCAGAGCCACTGCCCTAAGATCTTCTATAGCCTTTCTGGACAGGCTATTGAATCTTACATCAAATGTTGGCCCCAGGCAGAAGTCACAAGACAATGACAGCAGTCTTTCAGCCACATTAGCAAATGATACAAACCCATTAGTAAATCCACCGGTTCAATTCCACTCCAAGAGTTCAAGGCATCTATGTTAACAAAGAAGTACAGTAAGATGGGACATACAACATCTGTGTTGTGTGGGAAATTAAAAAAAAAAAAAAAGATGGGACACATGTGGTCACAGGCTATGCACAGACTCTACTTCTGGGCTTTCCTTTAGGTCTCTATTAGGCTAAGGGTTCAACATCCCAGCTCACCAGACTCAGCTTCTATACAGCAGAGGTTCTCAAAGTGTGATCTCTGGACCAGCAGCACCAGAATCCCCTGAAGAGTCAGAAATGCAAATTCTCATGACCCACTCCAGGTCTAAGAATCAGGAACTCTGAGAGTGGGGCCCTGCAATCTGTATCTTCTGATGTTCTCCAGGTGATGCGGATGCAGGTTCAGGGTTGAGAACCTGTCATACAGCTTGCTTTGACACACCAAATGGGAAGCACTTATCTGGCATATATGCCAATACTCCCAACCCAACCCTGGTTCATTAGCAAAATTCCTACCTCAGCCTGGGGAGTTTTACTGGGGAGTTTCTTGTTTTTCGGTAAACTTCAATATATTCCCCAATTATGCCTGGGGAATTTTTTAAAACAAAAACCCACAAACACCTAGAGCCCAATCCCAAATGGCTGAATCAGAACAAGCCAAGATGAAGCCCAAGTGGTGGTCCTTAAAGAGTTCCCCTCACCCAGCACATCCTGGTCATTGGCCAGGTCTGGGAACCATTTGTACGGTACAGAGAAGAAATAGGGTGTAGGTAGGTACCTGGGAAGTTGGAGAGGGTTTGGAGAAAGGGACAAAGTTTGAGCAAACTTTAGGGAAAGAATTTGGAGTTTACTGAGAAGACAAAGGAGGAAGAAGGGACAAGCTTTCCAGAAAAACGGAGCCACAGAGCCGAGACTTATTGCTTGGAGACAGCAGAGAAAATGCTGTATGGGGTTTGGGGTGATAATGGAGTAATCAAAGGTCTTGTGTTCTAAACTCAGAAATTTAGACTTTATCCTAAAGATAACAGGGAAATTGTGAACGTTTTTAAGCTACTTTGTACATGATGAACTGTGGAAGGCAAGGAAACCAGTTAGAAATTGGATCTGAAAGAAACTTCACCAATACAATGAGTCACATCCTTTCATTCAAGCAAACTAGATCACTTCACCCTCCCAACAACCCCAGCCTGCACAAATCTCACCTCCCCTGCTTGGTCGTAACTCTGGGACTCTACCACAAAAATAAGCAGATGCACAAGAAGTCAGTTTAAAATTCCACGTCCTATTTCTAATCTACTCTAGGACCTCAAAACAAGAAAAACATCACAACGCAAGTCATCCTTTCAAAAACAATTTTGTAAATGTCCTATTTCATAGAAAAGGAAGAAGCAACTCTAAATCAAATTTTTTAAGAATTGTCAGGCCTGGTGGCTCATGCCTATAGGTGGGCAGATCACCTGAGGTCAGGAGTTCAAGACCAGCCTTGACCAAAATGGCGAAACCCCATCTCTACTACAAATACAAAAATTAGCTGGGTGTGGTGGTGTGCGCCTGTAATCCCAGCTACTCAGGAAGCTGAGGCGGAAGAATTGCTTGAACTTGACAGGCGGATGTTGCAGTGAGCCAAAATCACATCACTGCACTCCAGCCTGCGCTACAGAACAAGACTCCATGTCAAAAAAAAGAAATTACCTAGAACCAGCATAGCAGTAACATAAAAAGCCGTATCCATGAGCAGCTCTTCTTATCAGCAAAACATACCTTAAATTCATTGTCATTAAAATATTACAAAGGAACGGCTCATCCATTTACTAATATTAATGGTGACATGGCTATTGAAGAAGAAAAAACACAAAGTAATAAACCTTATATACAGAGAGTTTTACACAATTAGAAGCCAATCCTACATTGACTGAAGACAGTAAGCTAGTACATTAGGGTTGCAAGATGTGCAATACCAACCAACAGTCAAAAATCTACTGCATTACTATAGCCTAATGATACTGAAAACGTTAATAAGAAACTAACATCAAGCCAGGCACGGTGGCTCATGCCTATAATACCAATGCTTTGGGAGGCTAAGGCAGGGGGATCTCTTGAGCCCAAATGTTCAAGACCAGCCTGGGCAACATAGTGAGACCTTATCTCCACAAAAAAAAAAAAAAAAATTAATAATTAATTAATTGGCTGGGCACAGTGGCACGCACCTGTAGTCCTAGCCACTCTGGAGGCTGAGGTAGGAGGGATGCTTGAGCCCAGGGGCTTGAGGTTACAGTGAACAATGATCAAAAGAAGTATCCACTAGGTTGGGAGGCCAGCCTAGGGCAACATGCCTAGGGAGCAGCTCTCAGCAAGTTCACAAGCAGCAGCCTAGGAGCATAGCCCTGGGGCCCCGCACACCAGGTCCGAGGAACACTCCCTGCAAGTAGATGGCCCTTGTGGCTGGGGCCCTGGTGAGAAACAAGAGGACTGAGCAAAGAAGTCAACGTATTGAGGACAGCAGGAGTCAAGTTTCTCACTACTGAAGGATGAAGACACAAATACGGAAAGAGGGACAGCCAGAACAAAGCATGAGATTTTGAACTGTGATTTGAAGCACTGGTGTGAAGTCTACCTAATGTGTTTCCTAATACACATCTATATAAATAGATACCTAAATAAAGATAGAGAAATCAATATACACTTGATGCTCTTTAGTGACAAATCCTGTACTTGCGAGTTTGCCTACTTGCTAAATTGTAACCCCAAAAATCAGTTCTCCAGGTGTCCTGCAGTCCTTCACGGACATGCACAGAGCAGCAAAATATTTGAGTCACCCAACATGCATGCTCCCAGCTGAAGTCAAACGAAATGACACTTAGACTTTTTTTTCTTTTTTTTCCCCTCAAGACAAGAGTCTCACTCTGTCGCCCAGGCTGGAGTGCAGTGGCGCAATCTCGACTCACCACAACCTCTGCTTCCTGGGTTCAAGCGATTCTCCTGCTTCATCCTCCCGAGGAGCTGGGGTTACAGACACATGCCACCAAGCCTGGCTAATTTTTGGTATTTTTAGTAGAGATGGGGTTTCACCACGTTGGCAAGGCTGGTCTTGAACTCCTGACCTCAAGTGATCCAGCTACCTAGGCCTCCTAAAGTGCTGGGATTACAGGTGTGAGCCACCACACCCAGCCGACACTCTGCCTTACAGTAAAAACAAATGTCCTTCTTGTGGGCTGTTCAGTACCATGTTCTTCACATTCTGGGGATTTTTGTGGGTGACTTCGCTGTCTACAATGGCCCCAAGCATCACGCTCAAGTGCAGTCTAGTGCATCGAAGCGCAAAAGTGCTGTCATGTGCCCTAGAGAAAAAACGTGTGTTACAGAAGCTTCCTTCAGGCATGAGCTATAGTGCTGCTGGCTGTTAATTCAAGGTTAATGAATTAACTATATATTAAATAAAGTGTCTCTAAGCAGAAACATGCATAAAACAAGGTTATATATTAAATGGCTGACAAAAATGTGACCAAAGGCGCATAGGAACCTAACCCTGCATTTCCCCTGGAAGCAATGGTTCAGTGTTCACTAGTCCTGTGTTTGTGGAGACTTTATAGAGCTCCACTAGTAACAAGAACCAACTGTATATGTATATGTCTGTATGTGTATATACACATACACACAAATATATAAATAATATGTGTTGATCTGTATATGCAAATACATCCTAGCTTTGTCTGCTTAGAGTGCCTAGAAGCAATGAGATCCCATAACAATAAATATGCCTAGGCCAGGCACAGTGGCTCATGCCTGTAATCCCAACACTTTGGGAGGCCAAAGTGGGTGGATCACCTGAGGTCAGGAGTTCAAGACCAGCCTAGTCAACATGGTGAAACCCTGTCTCTACTAAAACTATAAAACTTAGCCAGGCGTAGTGGCATGCACCTGTAATCCTAGCTACTTGAGAGACTGAGGCAGGAGAATCGCTTGAACCCAGGAAGCAGAGGTTACAGTGAGCCGAGATCATGCCACTGCACTCCAGTCTGGGTAACAGAGTGAGACTCCGTCTCAAAAAAAAAAAAAAAAATGTGCATAGCGCCCAGCACTATTTCTAAATATAGTATCCACTTATTAAAAAGAACATGTAACTTTTTTTTAAATGCAGAGGTTCCTTTGAGAAATGGCTGAATCCAAGATTGGGGAAAAAGAAGTGCAAGATGGTCGGGCGCAGTGGCTCACGTCTGTAATCCCAGCACTTTGGGAGGCCGAGACCGGTGGATCACAAGGTCAGGAGACCGAGACCATCCTGGCTAACACGGTGAAACCCTATCTCTATTACAAATACAAATAAATTAGCCGGGCATAGTGGTGAGCGCCTGTAGTCCCAGCTACTCGGGAGGCCGAGGCAGGAGAATGGTGTGAACCCAGGAGGCGGAGCTTGCAGTGAGCCGAGATCGCACCACTGCACTCCAGCCTGGGCTAGACTCTGTCTTAAAAAAAAAAAAAAAAAAAGTACAAGACATGTCTGGACTACCTTTTTGTGCCACAAAAGTAAGGAAATGTTCAAAGAATCCCAAAACATGTCCAAAGGACACAGGAGCTCCCACTGGCCAAACCTGGGGTAATCTGAGAATCAAAATAAATCATAAGTGTAATGGATTCAAATCCAATAAATAAAATTATTCATAAGCCCATAGTGCTATAAATAAATGAGTGAATAAATGGGGGAAACAGAATATTTCTTACTATAGAATGCCAACCAATTAAGATCAGAATTAACAACAGAATCAGGAAAAAAAATCGTCATTTGGCAACTTCCACAGTAATAAGTGATTCACTTATTGAAAAGCCATCCATGGTTGCCAAAATCAGTGGGTAAAAGTTTCATGGGAAGTAAGATATTTTCTTTTTTTGTTGTTGTTTTTTTGTTTTTTTGAAACGGAGTCTCGCTCTGTCGCCCAGGCTGGAGTGCAGTGGCCAGATCTCAGCTCACTGCAAGCTCCACCTCCCGGGTTTACGCCATTCTCCTGCCTCAGCCTCCCGAATAGCTGGGACTACAGGAGCCCGCCACCTCGCCCGGCTAGTTTTTTGTACTTTTTAGTAGAGACGGGGTTTCACCTTGTTAGCCAGGATGGTCTCGACCTCCTGACCTCGTGATCCACCCGTCTTGGCCTCCAAAAGTGCTGGGATTACAAGCTTGAGCCACTGGGCCCGGCCGTAAGATATTTTCATAGCCTCCAATTATCTCCCCATAAAACACTTATTTAAAAGAATAAAGTATTGCATAATCAACTTTAGAACAGGGAAACCTGGCAGACACGACCTTAACCAAGTGATAACAGTTACCATCACCATTGTGTGCCTCTGGATACGATGCACTGAGGATACTGTATTTATTTTTATGGTATTTCCGCTATGAGGTCACATCACATTTTTTTGCATCTTTGAAGAATATTCTAGAATGTGATGACCTGAATATTTTTCAAATTATCAAGGACATGAGAGACAAGAAAAGACTGCAGAAGTGTTCAAGACTGAAGGATACTAAAGAAATATGACAGCCAAATACTTTATAGGATCTTGGGCCCAAAAAACTAATACAGGGAAACTGGTTATGGAGTTGGAAGATAAATTTCTGAATTTTGTTGGGTGTTCTGTAACTACGATGGAAAGTGCCCTTTTATTTAAGACACATGCACTAAAATATTTAGGTGTAAGGGGTCTCATGTCTACAATCCACTTTATTTTTTTTTTTTGAGACCGAGTTTTGCTCTTTCCCTCAGACTGGAGTGAAGTGCGATCTCGGCTCACCGCAACCTCTGCTTCCTGAGTTCAAGCAATTCTCCTACCTCAGCCTCCCAAGTAGCTGGGATTACAGGCGCACACCACCACACCTGGCTAATTTTTTTGTATTTTTAGTAGGGACAGGGTTTCATCATGTTGGCCAGGCTCGTCTCGAACTCCTAACCTCAGGTGATCCAACCACCTCAGCCTCCCAAAGTGCTAAGATTACAGGTGGGAACAACCACGTCCGGACTATAATCCACTTTCAAGCAGTTCAGATAACAAAAGATAATATGTATAAACAGAGAAGGAGACAATGACAACTATGGTAGAAGTTAACATTAGGGAATCTGGATGAAGGGTATACAGGAGTGGTATGTATGTACCACCCTTGCACTTTTTTGTCAGGTTGAATTATTTCAAAATAAAAAGTTAAAAGACATTACCAGATGTTAAAATATTTAAAAGACAATGATGAAAACTCTAGAGTACTGGTTTAAAAGCATGACACAAGAAGAAAAAAGAAGATTAAAAGTATAAAAATAAAAGGTTAACGAGGTAAAACACGAAATTAGCCAGGTGCGGTGGCTCATGCCTATAATCCCAACACTTTGGGAGGCTGAGGCTCAAGGATTGCTTGAGGCCAGGAATTTGAGCAAGTAGGAAATCACTGAATCGCTGCTATAACAGACAAATGCCTAACACTAGGAAGTGCTACAGAGGGGAAGGAGACCCACGCTAAGAAGAGGGCATGCACCTAGACACATAACTCAGAGGACACAGTTCAAAACATGCACACAAGAGGCCTAGGCACCTGTGGGCTTGTGTGTGTGCTCACAGCCAGCAAAATGAAAAAAATCCCAGCTCTGAAGGACAGGCAAGTACATGGCTTCCGTACAGATTGAAAAAATCTCTTAGTATGAAAATTAAATACGTGTACCCCAGGTAGACTTAGATAACTGTGAAGGGAAAAAGACTAAAATAGAGGAAAATAAGGGGTCAAGATTACACAAAAGATCGGGCTGTATCTGTCTCCACCAGTCACCAGCACTAACAGCACTTAGTGTGTGCCAGGCACCGGTTCAAGCATTTTGAGGCAATCCTCACAATCCTGTGAAGTAGGCTCCTGAAGGGGGTTTAATGGTGGCCCCAAAAAGATATGCCCAAGTCCTGACCCCCAGCACCTGTGAGTATTACCTTTCATGGTAAAGGACTGAATGTTATTTGGAAAAAGTGTATTTGCACATGGAATTAAACTGAGGATACTGGAGTGAAGACATCATCCTGGATTATCCAAGTGGGTCCTAAATCCAATGACAAGTGTCCTTCCAAGAAAGAGGCAGGGGAGACCTGGGACAGACAGAAGAGAAGGAGGTGTAATAAACACAGGTAGAGATTCAAGTGATGCAGACACAAGCCAAGGACACCAAGGACTGCCGGGAGCCACCAGAAGCTGGAAGAGGCAAGGAATATTCTCCCCACCATATCGAGGGAACACAGCCCTGCCTAGACCTGAATTTTTTACCTTCTGGCCTCTTGAACTGTAAGGGAATAAATTTCTATTATCTTAAACCACCAAGTGTGTAGGAATTTGTTACGGCAGCCTCAGCAAAATGATGCAGTGTCGTTATCACCATTCCCTATGGATGGAAAACTCAGGCATATGGCAGACATGTAGATGTCCTGGGGCATGCAGTTTGCATGTGACAGGGCTGAGACTTGTCCAGACAGCAGAATTCAGAGCCCTCGCACCAACAAGCGACAGGCTCTTGGGAGCCAGCCAGGCCATCTTCCCCCATTAGTAAGTGGGGCATTATCCCTTTGGCGAGGGTGCCTAGGTAACATTGGCCCCTGGGCTCTCTCCTGTTTCTGTGTGCTGCATTACCAGCTGATATGGTTTGGCTGTATCCCCACTCAAATCTTTTTTTTTTTTCTTTTTTGAGACAGAGTTTCACTCTGTCTCCACTCAAATCTCATCTTTTTTTTGAGATGGAGTTTCACTGTCACCAAGGCTGGAGTGCAGTGGTGCCATCTCAGCTCACTGCAACCTCCACCTCCCAGGTTCAAGTGATTCTCCTGCTTCAGCCTCCCAAGTAGCTGGGATTACAGGCGCCTGCCACCATGTCCAGCTAATTTGCTTTGTATTTTTAGTAGAGATGGGGTTTCACCATGTTACATTGGACAGGCTGATCTCAAACTCCTGACCTCAAGTGATCTGCCCACCTCGGCCTCCCAAAGTGCTGGGACTACAGGCGTGAGCCATCGCACCTGGCCATCAAATCTCATCTTGAATTGTAGCTCCCACAATTCCCACGTGTTGTGGGAGGGCCCTGGTGGGACGTAACTGAATCATGGGGGCAGATCTTTCCCATGCTGTTCCCATGATAGTGAATAGGTCTCACGAGATCTGCTGGTTTTATAAAGTGGAGTTTCCCTACACAAGTTCTCTTGTCTGCCGCCATGTGAGATGTGCCTTTTGCTTCTGCCAGGATTGTAAGACCTCCCCAGCCACATGGAACTGTCCATTAAACCACTTTCTTTTGTAAATTGCCCAGTCTCGGGTATGTCTTGATCAGCAGTGTGAAAATGGACTAATACACCAGCTCCCCTGACTTGTCTTCTGCAAAGTTCTACAGGCACAGTGACAAGGGGCTGGGTGGTCAAAGTAAACGGGACCAGAGAAATGAAGACTAAGGAGTGGAAGGGAAGGAACTCACGTAATAAAGAATTTGGCTGGGTTTTGTCCCTGGTTCCTCTAAATACTTGGAATTCCCCAAGTAATAGAAGTATGGTCCCTGACGGTTTACACTAACATAAATTATCAGGGACATAATATAACCTAGTGGGTCCCTAGCAGCTGAGGTTAACAGATGACTCACGATGGGGGCTGTGCATGTCACAAAGACCAGCCCTGTGATGAGAGGGCTGGGCTCTGAGCCAACTGCTATTGCCCAACCTCCAGGGCAGGGGATACTGGAGACTGAGATCAATCCCATGGCCAATGAGCCCATCAATCATGTTGATGTAATGAAGCTCCAACAAAAACTCCAGACACCAAAACCCAGATGAGATTTCCTAGCTGGCAATACCCTGGGCATTGTCACACACTAATAGGCTAGGAAGTGACAGGTCTCAACTCCCCGGGGATGGGACAAGAAAGCTTTGTATTTGGGGCTCTCCCTTTGGTTCCAATTGGCATCCATTTGCTGTAGTAAAACTGTAATGGTAAGCGTAGCACTTCCCTGAGTTCTGTGAGTCATTCTAGCAGATCATTGAACCCAAGGGGGGTCATGGGAAGCATAGAATTTGTAGCTGGTTGACCGGAAGTCAGGGTGGCTGGGCCACCCTGATTTGCCGTACCTAAATCTTCCAAATACAGAGCCTACAACCTGTCAGCAGCACTAGCAGCTGACCTGCTACTCTAATGGCTTAGGCAAGAGGACTGCTTGAACACAGGAGGCGGAGGCTGCAGTGAGCCAAGACTGCACCACTGCACTCCAGCCTGGGTGACACAGTGAGACTCCATCTCAAAAAAATATATATATACACATATATATATACACACACACACATATATATATATATATATACAATACACAACATTGATCAAGATTTAAAGGTAACATAGACTACAAAGAATTTGAAGTTGACTTTCAGTTCTTTTTGGGGGAAGGAAGGAGCCTGGAATTTAGACAGGATACAGAACAGGGACCAGCAAAATCTTATTTCTTGATTTGGTTGGTACTTACCAGGATGTTAACCTTATAATTAATTATCCAAATTACACATTTGCTTGTATAATATTCTGTATCTGCTTTATAACATAAAGGTTAAAAAATGTAGTGAGAAGGAACATAATGTGATTTCAACGGATAATTTAACGACGTATATATAACCATATACTGGCCATTTCCTACAGATACATGTGAAAATTACATAACAAATGCATGGTGACAGAGTGGGGTTTTGCAAGAAAAGCAAAGAATAGAGAAAAGAAAAACAGACCAATGAAATACCATTCTTCACTTCACTCATCAGATGTGCCAAAAAAGTAACACTTCTAGGGCAGGAAATGAGTAGAAGGAGGGTCAAGGTTGGCTGGGAATTGATCATTGACAGACTGGGATTCATTACTGTTCCCTCTACTTTTGCACATGTTTGTAATTTTCTGTCATAAGAGAGGATAAAGGAAGGGAGGGAGGAAGACTACCGGAAAATCCACATTTGTATAGCTCCTCAATGCTGGACATTTGATAGGCATTGGGTTTTCTCTATGAGAAGAGGGACACTCACCCAACTATTAATATTGGTGTTATCTGTGGTTGGAAATGAAATTAATATACTTTGTTAGCATTTTCTCTAATCAACAATGACTGTGGGAAGGGGAAGAGAAAAAATGACTTTTTTCATCTTTTAATACAGTGATTTAGGAAAAGTAAATATTCCACATTACCAGGCTGTGAAAAAAAAAAAAAAGGAGAGAAAAGAAAAGAAAAACAAATAGGAAAGGAATAAGAAAAGGTGGGCATAATAGTGACGGTTGAACTACAACCACAGCTTAGCTCACCTAATCCATCCTTGGCCCATTTGTGGGTCTGGCCCTTCCTTTTCCCATCATTCCTGGCACAGAGTTTGACTCTATTGCCCAGCTCCTTTGCAGTTTGATGAGACCCTGTGGCATAGAAGAGAAAGGGAGGTCTACCAGCAGCAGCCCGGCGTCAACCAAGCACACGACAGGGGCTGGCCAGGGCCCATGCATGAGACCTACTACAGATTCTGATACTAAGTCTGGGATGGAGCATGAGACTCTGTGTTTCTCCCCAACCCCAGGTGATGGCAATGCTACTGTCTGCCAACCACACTGAGTAGGGAAGCTACAGGCAGAGCCATCACCCATGAGTTTCTCTTCTTTCAGATGCCTCATAGATGGTGGCCAAATGGGCTGGGCACAGTGGCTCATGCCTGTAATCCCAGCACTTTGGGAGGCCGAGGCAAAAGGATCACAAGGTCAGGAGATAGAGAGACCATCCTGGTTAACATGGTGAAAGCCTGTCTCTACTAAAAATACAAAAAATTAGCCGGGCATGGTGGCGGCCGCCTGTAGTCCTAGCTACTCAGGAGGCTGAGGCAGGAGAATGGCATGAACCCAGAAGGTGGAGCTTGCAGTGAGCCCAGATCACGCCACTGCACTCCAGCCTGGGCGACAGAGCAAGACTCCATCTAAAAAAAAAAAGATGGTGGTCAAATAATACGCAGTGGAAAAATACACCCAAAATGACCCAAGAAATAGCCAGATAGCCTTTCTCTCTTGACTCATAACAAAATTTAGCTCAGATCTATGATTAACTCCAGTTAGTGCAGCTAAATAATGAATCCAGAGACAGCTGCAGACAGATTACGTTAGTGTGCAATGTGATAGGGGCTGGCTGGGCTCTACCAAAAACACAATCTGCCACCTTGAGTCAGAGACAGGGCTGTAAACAATGAGATCTCCAAAGGCAGTCACTGCTGGCCTAGGAAGTAGAGGATAAGAAGGTCACACGCTGGCCTTTGGTTCGCAGAGGCCCCCGTCAGCTGTGCCATTCTTACGCAGAAGCCTACACAGAGGTTGTTTATTCTCTAAGGCCACAGCTATGATTAACAGATTATTACTCTACAAAACCTCAGCAAATATTTGTGTTACCTCAGCCCTCAATATCCTAGCAGTTCAGTATTTATGAATATCACAATGTTTGTCCAAAAATTTCAGGAAGCGGAGAACTTCCACCAAACCTCAAGGATACTTTGAGAGACACTGATCTGCAATGGAACCTTCTTGGTTCCTTAGCTTTATGTTCCTTTTCTATTTATATAACAGATGTTGGTCCTAACAGAAACAGAGCACGCAGTGTGACATAGCTCTGCGCAAAAGTAGAAGGAGACAAGCAGGATTTCCTGGGCCTTTAATCACCAATAGCCAACAGCCTGGAAAACAGGCTGGACTCAATCCAAAAAGCTCCCACCCACCCAAGAAGTCAGATCACATGCCTCTCCCTACCAACTTTAAGAAAAAGCCAGTTTGAACTCACAAAAAATATCTAAAGTATTGAATATACACAAAGAGGTGCAGGCTGATTAATCTCCAGTACCTGAGATAACTTCCTTAGGGGAAATGCTCCAGCATGTTCTTTGAGCATGTATCTCTTTTTTTTTTTTTTTTTTTTTTTGTGACGAACTTTCGCTTTTGTTGCCCAGGCTGGAGTGCCAATTGCACAATCTCGGCTCACTGCAACCTCCACTTCCTAGGTTCAAGTGATTCTCCTGCCTCAGCCTCCCAAGTAGCTGGGATTACAGGCACCTGCCACCACACCTGGCTAATTTTTTGTATTTTTAGTTAGAGACGCGGTTTCACTATGTTGGCCAGCCTGGTCTCAAACTCCTGAGCTCAGGTGATCCACCTGCCTTGGGTTCCCAAAGTGCTGGGATTACAGGCATGAGCCACTGCGCCAGGCCTCTTTGAGCACATAAAGTGTCTGTGGTAAAATGTGTTTACAACATTCTCTAAGCAATCTAATTTATACTGTTCATTTGCCTTAAAAAAACCTTTCACAGACAGGGAAAAAAGTACTTTCCAGCCCAGTTTCTGTTTAAATGACCACAAATTTCATATTCAAACATGAAATCTAAATTAATCCTGTGAATTAATCTAAATTAATTCAGTGGATTATAAACTCCACAAGGCCACAGATTGATTTTAGCATCTAGTACTAAACACGCGGGGCCGGGCACGGTGGCTCACGCCCGTAATCCCAGCACTTTGGGAGGCCAAGACAGGTGGATCACCTGAGGTCAGGAGTTTGAGACCAGCCTGGCCAACATGGTGAAACCCCATCTCTACTAAAAATACAAAAATTAGCCAGGTGTGGTGCTGCGTGCCTGTAATCCCAGCTACTGGAGAGGCTGAGACAGGAGAATCGCTTGAACCCGGAAGGCAGAGGTTGCAGTGAGCCGAGATGTCACCATTGCACCCCAGCCTGGGTGACAGAGTGAGACTCCGTCTCGAAAAAACAAACAAATCAAAAAATAAAAATAAAATAAACATGTGCTAGACAAACCTAAACACCTGCTACCTGACACAAAATCATACACACATACTCACACACACACACACACCCTACAGGACCCCAGTGACTTTACATGACAAGAAAGGCAAGGAAGAAAAAAAACAGATATTTAGGCATGATTAACCTGGAAAACAGGTTGGGCTCATAAAAATCCCAGAAATTTTATCTATGGCAATTGATTTTTTTTATCCTAATTCAAAGAGCAATTTATGAAGAACATGGTCCCTGCTGATCTGGAATCTTCCCTGAAACTTCCAAACCTTTTACCAAAGTCTCCAAACCAATAGTACATGTGTTACAATTATTTTGGGCATTTTCTTTTCCTGACATTTCTTTCAGCTTTGACAAGGTAGGGCCTCCCACAATGTCAGAGTGAGGTTCGGGTAGGAGTGTTTTGCTCAGCCTTACTGGAGCTCTGTCGGCTTGGATGGGCACGGGGTCCCAAATGACACCCTCTGCCATGGCTTCCTTTCGTTCCTGGCCCCTTCCCTCGGGTTGTGAGTCTTTAGCCCACCAAGCAGACTCAGGGTGTGCCACCAGTTCCCTGGAGGATCACTGAAAATACAGCAAAGTTAAAATTAAACGCAACAGGGCCAGGTGCGTTGCCTTCTGTTCCATGGGAACTATTTGTCCTAAGACTTTGAGCACCACGGACCCTCCTGCTCTGTCAAACGCCTCCTGCTGGCTCCAGGTTTATACTACTGATATGGCTTGGCTCTGTGTCCCCACCCAAATCTCATCTTGTAGCTCCCTAGCTCCCACAATTCCCACATGTTGTGGGAGGGATGGGATGGGAGATAATTGAATCATGGGGGCGGGTCTTTGCTATGCTGTTCTTGTGATAGTGAATAAGTCTCACGAGATCTGACGATTTTAACAACAAGAGTTTCCCTGCACAAGCTCTCTTTTTGCCTGCTGCCATCCACGTGACTTGCTCCTCCTTGCCTTCTGTCATGATTGTGAGGTCTCCCCAGCCACATGGAACTATAAGTCCATTAAATCTCTTCTTTTGTAAATTGCCCAGTCTCAGGTATGTCTTTATTAGCAGCATGAAAACAGACTCATACAACTACCAAGCCTGCTTTAGCTTCTCACTGTTCTGCCCAAGCAAGTTTCTCCTTCAGCCAGGCCATCAGATTTCTCATACAGCAGGGTGACCCTGTTCAGGGCCTTTGTACTGTTCACAGTTTTTACTTTGTGCATATTATGATGTCTTGACATTTTGAAAATCTCTCTGGCTGGGGAGAGACTGTCCTTCCCAGAGCTGGCCAATTCTTAGAACCAGCAGGGCCCAGCCAGGAGCACAGCTCTGATACGCAAACCAACCAACCCAGAGCTGTGCCTTCTTTATCTGGCCTGTCCACTCCAGGAAGCAGTATTTCTTCACCTGTATCATGACAGGGCCTGATAACGGACAACTAGAAACCACGCCTATAGCTTACAGCCTGCCAAAATTATTCAAACTAGCCAATTCTAAACTGTTCATATGCACTCCCCTGCCCTGTCCATGAAATCTCAAGAAAGACCACGGCCCAGGCTCTCCCCTCACTCCTGCCCCTTCATGCTCCTAGAGGGGGAACCAACACTGATGCTTCCCCATATGGCCCTGCAGGGCATGACATGCTTCCTGTCCCTAGGACCTGTGAGTAAAATAACCTTGGCCTTCCTGAGCATGTCCTCTGCCTCCTCCTGTGGCCACATCTCATTGACCATCACAAAAATCAACATAGAATAAGCCAGGCGTGATGGCTCACGCCTGTAATCCCAGCATTTTGGGAGGCCGAGGTGGGCGGATCACTTGAGGTCTGGAGTTCGACACCAGCCTGGCCAACATGGTGAAATTCTGTCTCTACTAAAAAACACGAAAATTAGCCAGTTGTGGTGGTGGGTGCCTGTAATCCCAGCTACTCAGGAGGCTGCCTGCAGGATCATCTCTTGAACCCAGGAGGCAGAGGTTGTAGTGAGCCGAGATTGTGCCACTGCACTCCAGCCTGGGCAACAGAGAAGACTCCATCTCAAAAACTAAAATAAAATAGGTTCTCATTTTAATTTTTAACATACAAACCTCCACAGGAACATTCTGACACAGACTTCAGCCCCTGGCCTACATCACCCTATGAGCCACATTATTTTACAGTGAATGGTATGAAGTTTGGAGAGGAAAGGCAATTTGGTCATCCCACCATGATTTTACTGCAAGTAAAGCAGAACCACCATGAAAGTGGTAGAGCCTTGCTTTTGCTTTAATTTTTATAATGCCACCAGCCTACATTCTTAGGAGAAAAGGCAAGGGGTTAAATAAATAAGCACGGATTTAAGTTCACATTTCTGGTAATTATCCACAAGCTAATAACTGAGATTGCTTAAGCTCTGTAAACAAAATACACAAAGCCTCCGTGGCTCTGTGCCAGAATTAAAGGTCTGATCCAAAACTCCCCCATCCCCATGTTGGCTTTGAACATGAAACCAATTTTCTACACCAAATGAGTCCTGCTTCTTTGTAACCATCCTTACCACCTCTCTTCTAGGAAAGTGTTTAGGACTCTTGGCAGTGACTCTAGAGCTAGGAAATCAACTCTCTCAGCAGCACTCTAATGAGCAAAAACAACTGTCCCTCAAAATGCAGCCTGCAGTGGGCTGAAATCTCTGCACTGCACTCCAGCCTGGGTGACAGAGTAAGACTCTGTCTCAAAAAAAAAAAAAAGAAATCAAGTAACAAAGAACAGTTGCCTAAAACTGTGAACAGTGATTTAAAATGTAATAACCTTTATGCCTGTTATTCAGAGTTAAAGTGGGTATGCTAATTACAAATCATATACTTTTCTCATTGTGCAATACTATGTCAATGGGATAGATTTTAAGAAAATTCCAGCTGAACCAGTCCATTCTTTGAAGCATTAGGTCAATTACAAACATGCCAATCCTCAGCCCAAATAGCTGCAAATTTAGAAAGACCTAAAACATTCTTCGAAAAGCTGCCATACGTGGTCTGTTAAAGGGCTTACTTGATAGGAAATAAATCTAGAGAGAATACTCCATAGTGAATCTCAGGGCACTTTTTAAAACAAATTTCAGGTCTGAGCACAATGGCTCATGCCTATAATCTCACTACTTTGAGGGGCTAAGGCAGGAGGATTGCTTAAGCCCAGGAGTCTGAGACCAGCCTGGGCAACATGGCAAGACCTAGTTCCTACAAAAAAAAGCGTTGTATTAGCTAGGCATGGTGGAACATGCCTGTGGTCCCAGCTATTCCAGAGGCTGAAGTGGGAGGATCACTTAAGCCCAGGAGGTCAAGGCTGCAGTGAGCCACGATCTTACCACTGCACTCAAGCCAGGGAGACAGTACGGGACCCATCTCCAAAAAAAAAGAAAAAGAAAAAAAAGTGGTCAAAGCTGCAGTAAGCTGTGATCATGCCACTGCACTCTAGCCTAGGTGACAGAGTGAGACCCTGCCTCAAAACACACACACACACACACACACACACACACACACACACACACACACCAGTTGATATAAGAGTAATCTCCCAATCCCCAGCTGTGGAACCCAAGAGCAGAGAAGGCGCTATCCCTCTCTGTTTCCCTCAAAGACAACAGAGTGCAATAGGCTCTTCCTCACTCATTCCCATGGGAAGTAGCCTTGAACCCCTCTCAAACCACAGCATATAGAGATGCCTTTATTAATAAAAAAGGATATAACCCATGGGCCGGCTGCAGTGGCTCATGCCTGTAATCCCAGCACTTTGGGAAGCCAAGGCAGGCAGATCTCCTGAGGCCAGGAGTTTGAGACCAGCCTGGCCAACATGGTGAAACTCTGTCTCTACTAAAAGCACAAACATTAACCAGGTGTGGTGGCACACGCCTATAGTCATGGCTACCTAGGAAGCTGAGGCAGGAGAATCGCTTGAATCCAGGAGGCAAAAGTTGTAGTGAGCCGAGGTCGTACTACTCCAGCCTGGGCAACAGAGCAAGATTCCATCTCAAAAAAAATAAATTAAATAAATAAATAAAGTATACAACCCACAATTCACTTTTTTTTCTAACCAGGAATCTCAACAACAGGACTATGGGGAGACAAGAATTATTAACCTCATTAATTCAAATTAACTCTTAAGCATCCACCACTAACAGGCACTCTTCTAGGTTCTAGACATTTGATCATTTTCACAGAGCTCGCATTGGGGAAGGGAGCAGGTAGGGGGAAAGGCAACCACACTAAAAAGAGGGGTTCAGAGTAACAATAAGATCCACACAGAAGGCCAGGCACAGTGGCTCACACCTATAATCCCAGCACTTTAGGAAGCCAAGGAGGGTAGGTCACCTGAGTTCAGGAGTTCGAGACCAGCCTGGCCAACATGGTGAAACCTCGTCTCTACTAAAAATACAAAAATTAGCCAGGCATGGTGGTGGGCACCTGTAATCTCAGCTATTTGGGAGGCTGAGGCAGGAGCACTGCCTGAACCTGGGAGGTGGAGGTTGCAGTGAGCTGGGACCATGCCATTGTACTCCAGCCTGGGCAACAAGAGTGAGAATCCTTCTCAAAAATAAAAAAAGATTCACATAGAAAGTAGGCAGCCATGGTAGTGAATGGGGGCAGTTACTCTAGATGAGTAGTCAAGGCAGAGTTTCCCAGGAGGACAGAGCCCCCAGTGACAAGAGCAGGGTCAACAAGTTCCAAGCAAAGAGAACAGCAAGTGCTGAAGCCTAAGGCCTAATGCACTTACGGAAAAATCCTTAATGACTAAGTATGTTGCCTCTGTTTGGGCAGAGATCACAAAATGTGTCCTGCAGAAGGGACAGAAAAAGGGACCCCACAAGAGGGTGGCAGGGCTTCAGGTCCTGGAGAAAGGCAGTAAGCATGGCTAACACATTCCTCAGTCCACCCTGCAGGGTTAATACTGCACCTTCAGTTGACTTGCAAAGCAACTAGCTCTGATTGGAACAACAGCCAGGACAGTCACCACCCAGGGACTCGCCCCACTGGAGGACGCACGTCTGTCCCCCTGCCCTACCGCGGTCAACCCAAGGTCAGAGGACAGAAGGCCACATGCCATTGTTCTTCTGTACAAAGCACAGGTTATAGGTTATTTCTGAAGATGTCTCCTCAAGTGGGGATACTAACAGGTTTTTACCAATCATTACTTTGGATAAAAGTTTAGCAAATATTTACATCACTCTGTCCAGTTTGTGCTTATGCCCCACAGCTTTAGAGGGCCAGTACACCTTATGTAATATGAGCTTCAGCTCCATTCATGGTCATATCATCTAACCTGGGATACTCTTAGGAGTGAAAGGGGGAGCTTAATAATGGCAGTGTGATAAGGGATATAAACTAGGATTGTCCTGGGCCAACTGGTACAGGTGAAACGGATGACTTAAAAGGCAGAGGTCCTCCGTTCCTCTAGATGGGTGATCAAGGCAGAGGTTCCCAGGAGGACCAAGTTGATAAAAGCCCAGACAGAGAGGCAAGGAGCGGAGGCTCACGCCTATAATCCCAACACATTGGGAGGCTGAGGTGGGTGGATTTCGTGAGCCAGAGAGTTTGAAACCAGCCTGGGCAACATGGTAAAACCCTGCCTCTGTAAAACAAAAACAAAAATTTGCCAGGCACGGTGGTGCATGCCTATAGTCCCAGCTACTCAGGAAGCTCAGGTGGGAGGATCACCTGAGCCCAAGCACAGGGAGGTTGAGGCTGCAGTAAGCTATGATCGCACCACTTATACTCCAGCCTGGGAGACAGGGCAAGACCCTGTCTCGGAAAACAAACAATCAAACAACCAAAAAAAAACCCGACAACAACTCAATGAACTCAGATAATTAGCAATTCTATTAGTCTAATTTCATATCAAACCAAGGTATTTTTTTCCCTTCCTCAGAGATCAGAGTTGGAGAGAAACTGTTATAGCCAATCACTTCCTTCTGGGGAAAAAAAAAAAAAAGATGCAAATACAACACATAGAAACGTGGTCTAATAGAAAATCCAGATATAAAGAACACAAACCCTTTTCTCTACAATTTAACCAAATGCTAAAATGCATCAGGAAACACAGGATACCACAGAGATAAACATTTGGCCAGCAGATTATTAACCCCAGGAAAGGATATCCATTTTTGTAGCATGCTATGCTTTTGGAGGCACACATCACACTTCTTAACTCAAGGACAGAAAAGCACAAACTAAAATGCACACTGGAATATGACTCCCCCTTCTCTATCTGCCAAAGCGCTTTGCATGTGACTTTCAATCTCTAAGCTGGGAATCAATCAAGCAGCCCAGCCTCCTACATTTGCTAGTTGTATTGCTTTGGGCATGAAATTTATCCTCTGTGCACCTCAATTTCTTCAGCTGGAAACAAAGAAAGTGGCTGCACTGTGGCAGCGTTTGTAAATGTTAATCATGGTCAGGGTAGCATTCTACCTTGTCTTACCGATGGTTGCCTAAAAAGGTAGGAAACTGTTCATTAAAAGGTCTCAGCCGGTCCTACAGTGATCAGAATGGCATGGCTGAGATAAGGAGGGCAGTACCTCTTACTCCAGAGAAGTGGGAGGCAGAGAGGAAGATGGAGCAGAAAGGGGCGAAGCAAGGCCCTCCTGAAATACCTCAACCCAAATTTTCGAGAAATCCCCAAGCCCTCACAGTGCATGAATTTTTGTGGAAACCGGTAAATGGGGCTGATTTGCTGACCCCAGGGGGTAGAAAACAGACTGTCAAGAGAACAGAAGGGAAGGCAGAAACGGGTTGGGGAAGTGGGGTTTGCCATGTTCACGAGCTCCTGGAGCCACAGGGCCCCCCAGGAACCACAGAGCTGAGACCGGGTGGCCTTGTTTCCAGCCCAATTCCCTGGGACCACCACCCTGGAAAGACACTTGAGCCCTACTCAAGAACCCACCACAACACCTCAGCATTGTCGGTCCTTAAATGCCAAGGTTTGTGCTCACCATTTCCATCCATAAAATTCTCGCAGGGAGGAACCCTCACAACAGCTTTGTCCCTGCGACTCTGGGTGAGTTTCTGACACCGGCCTGGGCTCCCATGTTGCCCGTCACCAACGTCTCACAGTGTAACTCTCCAAGAGAAGTAGCATTCGATGTCAGGGAATCAAAAGGGCTAAGGTTTGGGAGGCCAGGGCAGGTGGATCACCTAAGGTCAGGAGTTCAAGACCAGCCTGACCAACATAATGAAACCCCATCTCTGGCAAAAATATAAAAAATTGCCAGTGCGGTGACAGTTGCCTGTAATCCCAGCTACTCAGGAGGCTGAGGTAGGAGGATCACTTGAACCCAGAAGGCAGAGGTGTGGCACGCCAAGATCGTGAGACTGCACTCCAGCCTGGGTGACAGAGTGAGACTCCATCTCAAAAAAAAGAAGGCTAAGGCTTCCTCAGGGTCATCTACGGTTTGCCGAGCAGAATTCAATCCAATCAACAAAATCCCCACCGCCCACTTTTCCACTTTTCCAAAACCTGATACAGTCAGTCACTAGTAGCTGCCATTTGCTCACTTTGTTTTGTCCTCTATTTAAAAAAAAAAAAAAACAAACAAACAAAACTCTCCAATTCCCAGAAGTCAAAGGCAATTCCTTCCCTTTTCTGTGTCTGTGAGACGGCTCTCTGTGGGATTCCTTCCTGCTGCACCTCATCCTTCCTGGAAGGGACTCTCAGAAAATATGTCTCCTCCTTACAGGAAAGGAATTCCTCCCGAGGAACTGTGGACATGAGGCAGCTTTGTGGAATTTCCCTTCCACAGACTTCAGCCTATTTTCTGGGCAAGTCCTAGCAGAAATGACCAAAATCCACTCAAGAGAGACAGTGACAAGGAGAGGAGAAGAGATCCTATTTTGGCTTCTTCAAATGGACTAATATTCTCTTTAAAACATTTATTTTAAGGAAAAACAAGGACTACATTATATTTTAAAGGGGGAGAAGAAAGACGATTTTGAGTTGCTAAGAGAACACACCCATCTCTCTTTTTTAATACTGGATGCTAAGGACTTGCCCGGGTTTTCCCAAAAGCCAGATAGTTCAGGTAATTTGCATGTAGATTTAAAAGAGAAAGTTCAGGCCAGACATGGTGGCAACATGGTGAAACCCCATCTCTACTAAAAATACAAAAATTAGCTGGGTGTGGTGGTGCATGCCTGTAATCCCAGCTACTTGGGAGGCTGAGGCAGGGGAATCGCTTGAACCCGGGAGGTGGAGGTTGCAGTGAGCTGAGATCACACCACTGCATTCCAGCCTGGGCGACAGAGACTCTGTCTCAAAAAAAAAAAAAAAGAAAAAGAAAGAGAGAAAGTTGAGAGCATGAGTCTGAGTGATTCTGCCTGAATGAAAGAACAGAACAGCTTATACCAGACACATTTGTGCCAAGGACACACCCCATCTGGCACTGAGAAACGAACACCAACAATAATGAGTGACAGAATGTTAAGAACAATAATTATACAAACTTGGACCTCCCAGACTGCTTGTCTGTAGTAATTCAGAAGGAAGCAAACTATTCTGAAGGGTTTATGAAGATTGGTTCCACATCTGAAGAATTACAGGGATCTTACCTGAACTCAACCCAAAAAACATGAGGAAAAGGAGTGGTTCTATAATAAGCAGGTGGAGTAGAGTATCAAACTCCTTGGCAAGCTCAGTCTAATAGAGGACAAATTACTGCCCTACAAAGCAGCTCTGGAAAATGACAACCAGTGGCACTAACTCCAGTCAATAACTTTGTGAGGCTTGTGGGCTGTAATACAGTCTGCTCAGGCTGCTATAAAAAACAAAAAAATCACAATCAGGCCAGGCACTATGGCTCACACCTGTAATCCCAGCACTTTGGGAGACCAAGGAGGGCAGATCACCTGAGGTCAGGAGTTCGAGACTACCCTGGCCAACATGGCAAAACCCCGTCTCTACTAAAAATACAAAAATTACCCGGATGTGGTAGCACGCATCGGTAGTCCCAGCTGCTCAGCAGGCTGAGGCAGGAGAATCGCTTGAACCTGGGAGGGGTGGAGGTTGCAGTGGGCTGAAATCGCACCACTGCACTCCAGCCTGGGCAACAGAGAGACTCCATCTTTTAAAAAAAAAAAAAAAAAAAAAAAATCCCTATCTTCAAATCCAATCACATTCGGAATGAAGTACTAGAGGTCAGGATTCCAACATATGAACCTCAGGGGGACACAATTCAGCCCATAACATGGGTGATAAAGGAGCAGGTCCAGATTTAGAGAAATAAGAACTCCCTGGGCCAAGTTCTGGAAGTGAAAGGCTTCTTCAAAGACAGGAAAGACCCACTGATGGTGGCTTTGGAAGTGCACCCTTGCAGCACAGCAACCTTGTTGATTTGCTCAAGAGCAGGGGTTCTAAACAGGTCTCAAAGCACTTTGTTTAATGAACCAGAATTGAAAATATCAGTGTGCCACATATTTCCTAAGTCAGAACACTGTTTCTTGAAACTTTTATTAAAGTATGCTTTTCTTTTTTCTTTTTTTTTTTTGAGACAGAGTCTTGCTCTGTCGCCCAGGCTGGAGTGCACTGGCACAATCTCGACTCACTGCAACCTCTGCCTCCCGGGTTCAAACAATTCTCCTGCCTCAGCCTCCTGAGTAGCTGGGATTACAGGTGCATGCCACCATGCCTGGCTAATTTTTGTATTTTTAGTAGAGACAGGGTTTCACCATGTTGGCCAGGCTGCTCTAGAACTCCTGACCTTGTGATCTGCCCACCTTGACTTCCCAAAGTGCTGGGATTACAGGCGTGAGCCACCGTGTGCAGCCTAAAGTATGTTAAATATGTACATGTGTGAGAGAGAGAAAGAGAACATATCTTGTGGTCATTACATATGTAAAACTTGTAGAACATGATAAAAATGTTTAAAAACTGACCAGGCCCAGTGGCTCAAGCCTGTAATCCCAGCACTTTGGGAGTCTGAGGTGGGTAGATCACAAGGTCAGGAATCAAGACCATCCTGGCCAACACAGTGAAACCCTGTCTCTACTAAAAATACAAAAAATTAGCCTGGCATGGTGGCGCGCACCTGTAGTCCCAGCTACTTGGGAGGCTGGGGAAGGAGAATCGCTTGAACCCAGGAGGCGGAGGTTGCAGTGAGCCAAGATAGCACCACTGCACTCCTGCCTGGGTGACAGAGCGAGACTCCATCTCAAAAAAAAAAAAAAAAAAAAAGTTTAAAAACTGGTCCTATGGCAGTGGGTCTCAAACATCAGCATGCATCAGAATCACTTGGAGGACTGATTAAAACACAGCAGCATCAGCAGCAGCCTAATCCCAGAACTACCTTGAACTTTTTTGTGTGGTTTTTCTTTTTTTTTTTTTGAGACAGGGTCTTGCTGTCTCCCAGGCTGGAGTGCAGTGGCGCAATGATACCTCGCTGCAGCCTTGAACTCCTAGGCTCAAGCAGTGCTCCCATCTCAGCCTCCCAAGCAGCTAGGACTGCAGCTAGCTCCTAACTCATTCCCTCCCCTCCTGCCCTCCTCTAACTTTATATTGCAGCCAGAAGGATCTTTTTTCTGATGAGTATCTCATGCTGAGTGGCAGCAGAATGCAGAGATTGAGAGAGGGGGCCGGGCACAGTGGCTCACGCCTGTAATCCCAGCACTTTGGGAGCCCGAGGCGGGTAGATCACCTGAGGTCAGGAGTTTGAGACCAGCCTGGCCAACATGGAGAAACCCCATTTCTACGGGTGTGGTGGTACATGCCTGTAATCCCAGCTACTAGGAAGGCTGAGGCAGGAGAATCGCTTGAACCCAGGAGGCGGAAGTTGCCGTGAGCCGAGATCACGTCATTGCACTCCAGCCTGGGCAACAAGAGAAAAACTCCATCTCAAAAAAAGAAGAGTGGCACCAGGCGCAGTGGCTCACGCCTGTAATCCCAGCACTTTGGGAGGCCGAGGCAGGCGAATCACCTGAGGTCGGGAGTTCAAGACCAGCCTGACCAACACGGAGAAACCGCGTCTCCACTAAAAATACAAAAAAATTAGCCGAGCGTGGTGGCGCATGCCTGTAATCCCAGCTACTGGGGAAGCTGAGGCAGGAGAATTGCTTGAACCTGGGAGGCAGAGTTGCGGTGAGCCAAGATCGTGCCATTACATTCCAACCCGGCCAATAAGAGCCAAACTACATCTTAAAAAAAAAGAGTGGCAATTCTGAATCCAGACTGCCTGGATTCCAATCCTGGCTTTGCTACTTGTTAGCTGTGTCACTTTGGGCAAATGTCTTAAGCTCTATGTAACTCAATTTCTTCATGTTTAAACTAGGGATAATAAAGTACCAACCTCAATAGGGTTGTTGGGAGGATCAAATATGCATAAAGCACACAGTAAGGGCTGTACAGGTATTTGCTCTTGATGATGATGCCATCATCCCTGAGGTTCTATCTCAGGTCCCTTTCACCTGGGTCTAGCCACCCACTATCACGCTCCTGGCTCCTGCTCCTCACCCCTCAGCCCAGGCTCCTGCTAATCTGGGAGGGAAGGCTAACTGGTATATCTGGTTTTGAGCAAGTGTTTAAAAAGATTTTCACTGTTTAGGGATCTAATCCTCTAAACCAGAGCAATGCTGTGCAACAGAATTTTCTTTTTTTTTTTTTTTTTTTTTTGTTCGAGACAGAGTCTCCTTCTGTGACCCAGGCTGGAGTACAGTCGCATACTCTAGGCTCACTGTAGCCTCTGCCTCCTGGGTTCAAGTGATTCTCATGCCTCAGCCTCCCATGTAGCTGGGATTACAGGTGTATGCCACCATGCCCGGCTAATTTTTATATTTTTAGTAGAGAAGGAGTTTCATCATATTGCCCAGGCTGGTCCTAAACTCCTGACCTCAAGTGATCCTTCCAACTCAGCCTCCAAAAGTGCTGGGATTAGAGGCGTGAGCCACAGCACTTGGCTGCAACAGAATTTTCTGCAGTGATGGAAATGTTCCAGACCTACGGGGAAAGGAAGAGATAAATTAAGAATTTCTTTCATCACTGTAATTAGCGTCCCCTTCAACAAAGAGAAAGTGGAAGGAGTAATCACAATTATTGGAATTACATCAAAGTTGGTCCTGTGTGCTCATTCAAAAATAGTAACTGAGCCATTTTGGGGTTTTTTTTTCTTTTTTTTTGTTTTTGTTTTGGTTTGGTTTGGTTTGAGTTTTTGGTTATTGTTTTGGGGTTTTTTTGAGACAGGGTCTCACTGTGTTGTCCAGGCTAGACTGCAGGGGTGTGATCATGTGTCACTGCAGCCACAACCTCCTGGGCTCAGGTGATCTTCCCACCTCAGCCTTCCTGAGTAGCTGGTACACTACAGGTGTGCACCACCATGACTGGCTAATTTTTGTATTTTTTGTAGAAACAGGGTTTCGCCATGTTGCACAGGTTGTTCACAAACTCCTAGGCTCAAGCTATCCATCCACCTGCCTCAGCCTGCCAAAGTGCTGGGATGACAGGCATGAGGCACCTTGCCCAGCCAACTGAGCCACTTTGTGCCAGGACTAGGTCAGGTACTTGGGACACGAACAGGCAAGGACACTGCCCACATGGAACTGACAGTGTCTAGCAGCTACACAGATGACACGGCCTTTTGGGCAGACACCCCTGTCCCCTGTGCGTGGCAAACAGCAGAGACTCAAAAATGTATATGGTTTGACTCCCACTGGAACATAAGCCCCTTAGGGCAGGGACTGGGGTCGCTGTTCTCAGAACCTATAATCAAGAGGTACATGACACTGCAGCTGAGAGCAGGGACTCTGTGCTAAGTTACCTACCTGGTTTGAACCTAGGCTCTGCCACTGAAAGGCTGTGTGACCATGGGAAATAACAGTACCCACCCCATAGGTTTCTTATTAGTATTTAATAATATTTATTGGTAAGGTACTTAGAATAGCTCCCCTGCCTACAGGAAGCACTACATAATTATAATGTAGTTATAAAAGTTAGCCAGACATGGTGGCACATGCCTGCAGTCCCAGCTACTCAAAAGGCTGTGATTAGAGAATCACTTGAGCCCAGGAGGTAGAAGCTGCAATGAACTGAGATCCACACCACTGTACTCCAGCCTGGGCAACAGAGTGAGACTCCATCTCTTCAATAAATAAATAAATGGGGCCAGACGTGGTGCCTTACACCTCTAATCCCAGCACGTTGGGAGGGTGAGGCGGGAGGATCACTTGAGGACAGGAGTTCAAGACCAACCTGACCAACATGGTGAAACCCCATCTCTACTAAAAATACAAAAATCAGCTGGGCGTGGTGGTGGGTGCCTGTAATCCCAGCTATTCCGGAGGCTGAGGTAGGAGAATCACTTGAACCCAGGAGGCGGAGGCTGCAGTGAGCTGAGATCACATCACTGCACTCCAGCCTGGGCGACAGAATGGGACTCCATCTCAAATAAATGAATGAATGAATAAATAAATAAATAGCAGTTCCATATCCTCTGAATAATGGACTAGAAGTTGGTTAACGGATGACTTTTCAGGGAGAATTTTAACAGTCGAGCTGAGAGGTAGGTACACTAGCCAGGGTACATAGCATGAGCTAAGGGAACAAGACAGCAAATATGAGGTGTGATCAGGGGAAAGCCATCATATATTGACTATCCAGGAACAATGGATATCTGAGAATGTAGGAAAGCTAAGTTAAGACCAGGAAAAGGAGAGTATCAAATGCCAAAGAAGATGCCACCAAAGGCTCTGGAACAGAAAGCAGCAGAGCTATGCCTTGTAAAGATGAAACCCGCAGTGTATTGACTGGGTTGGAATCTGGAATCATTGCGTGCCTCCAGTCAAGATGTGGCAACGGATCAACTACCTTTTATCACTGACCAGACTCTTCTCTACATGCAGATAACTGAGGACGCAAGCCTTAGTTACTGGGTGCGGTGATGCTATTAACGGAAAGAGGGAAGTCAGCCAGCAAAGGCTAACCGGGGCAATTTCAGTCTTGTCGCTCTGCTGTGAAACTGCTTTCCAGAAAAACTTTTTTTTTTTTTTTGAAATGCAGTCTCACTCTGTCATGCAGGCTGGAGTGCAGTGGCACAATCTCAGCTTACTGCAACCTCCGTCTCCCAGGTTCAAGCAATTCTCCTTCTTGGCCTCCCCAGAAGCTGGGATTACAGACGCCCACCACCACACTCAGCTAATTTTTGTATTTTTAGTGAAGTCAGGGTTCCACTATGTTGGCCAGGCTGGTCTCGAACTCCTGACCTCGGGTGATCCGCCTGCCTCGGCTTCCCAAAGTGCTGAGATTACAGGCATGAGCCACAGTGCCCAGCCCAGGAAAACTTCTTAGAGATGTAATAACACACCTTATAATTTTCCAAGTACTTCCATAGATAGAGGCCCACTTCTGAGTATGAATTAAATTTCCTTTTGTGGCCTTTCTTTTTTTTTTTTTTTTTTTAATAGATCTTCATTTCTTGGGGGACTTACAAACAGGTGACTTCTCCACTCACCAGAGATGGGACATTATACACTGATCTATTTCCATATTAACTTTCCCTGCTTGATTGGAGGTGAGGGAGAAAAATAAGTGTATAAGGCCGGGCGCGGCGGCTCACGCCTGTAATCCCAGCACTTTGGGAGCCTAAGGCAGGTGGATCACCTGAGGTCAGGAATGCGAGACCAGCCTGGCCAACATGGTGAAACCCCATCTCTACTAAAATACAAAATTAGCCAGGTGTGGTGGCACATGCCTGTAATCCCAGCTACTCGGGAGACTGAGGCAGGAGAATTGCTAGAACCCAGAGGCAGAGGTTGCAGTGAGCTGAGTCCATGCCACTGCACTCTAGCCTGGGCAACAAGAGTGAAACTCTGTCTCAAAAAAAAAGAAGAAAAGAAAAATAAGTGTATAGAACTTTATTGTTTTATTGGCGGGGCACGGTGGCTCACGCCTGTAACCCTAGCATTTTGGGAGGCTAAGCTGGGCGGATAGGCTGAGCTCAGGAGTTTGAAACCAGCCTGGACAACATGGTGAAACTCCATCTCTAATAAAATACAAAAAATTAGCCTGGTATGGTAGCACACGCCTATAGTCTCAGCTACCTGGGAGGCTGAGGCACGAGAATCACTTGAACCCAGAAGGTGGCAGTGAGCCAAGATCGTGCCACTGTACTCCAGTCAGGGCAACACAGCAAAACTCAGTCTCCAAAAAAAGAGAACTGGCCAGGCGTGGTGGCTCATGCCTGTAATCCCAGCACTTCGGGAGGCTGAGGTGGACGGATCACGAGGTCAGGAGTTTGAGACCAGCCTGGCCAATATGGTGAAACCCCGTCTCTACTAAAAATACAAAAATTAGCTGGGCCTGGTGGCAGGTACCTGTAATCCCAGCTACTCAGGAGGCTGAGACAGGAGAATCGTTTGAACCCGGAAGGTGGAAGTTGTAGTGAGCCAAGATCACGCCGCTGCACTCCAGCCTGGGCAGCAGGGCGAGACTTCGTCTCAAAAAAAAACTTTATCCTTAAAATACAACTCTTGGAGCCAGTCCCAGAAACTTCGGAGGATCAGGCAGGAGGACCTCTTGAGGCCACAAATTTGAGGATGTAGTGTGCCTGTGAATAGCCACTACAGTCTAGCCTGGGCAACACAGCAAGACCTCATAAATAAATAAGTAGGCCAGACGAGGTGGCTCACAACTGTAATCTCAGCACTTTGGGAGGCCGAGGCTGGCAGATCACGAGGTTAGGAGATCAAGACCATCCTGGCTAACACAGTGAAACCCCGTCTCTACTAAAACTACAAAAAATTAGCCAGGCGTGCTGACTTGTACCTGTAGTCCCAGCTACTCGGGAGGCTGAGGCACAAGAATCGCTTTAATCTGGGAGGCAGAGGTTGCAGTGAGCCGAAATTGCACCACTGCACTCCAGCCTGGGCAAGAGGGTAAGACTCTGCCTCACAAAAATAATAAATAAATAAATATTTTATAATGTATTTTTAAAATATAGTTCTTAAAGCATGCTGTGAGTAGGTTTAATTTTTCTAAATCGTAGAATAGGATACCAAAGCCCAGAGTGGTCATATGTCTTGCCTAAGGTCACACACAGCTAACGTGTACAAGATCGTGGGTCTTCTGGCTCAGGTCTGAGGCTGTCACAATAACTAGCTTCCCACTTGTTCCTAAGACACAGGTGTCAGCAACTCTAAATTCAAGAATTGAGATTAAGACTAAAGTAATGGCTTATAAGCATTAATTAAGTATATTAAGTACAAGATATTCAACTAGACACTGAGAGATTAAGACATTGTAGATACTGGTTTCTGCCTTAAAAGAGCTAACAATTTAGTAAAAAACTCGCAAATGAGTAAAGACTTCAATAAGACTTAAAGACTTAAGACAATAAAAAAAGGCGTGATAAAAGGGTAAATGTAGGCTGGATGCAGTGGCTCATGCCTGTATTCCCAGCACTTTGGGATGCTGAGGTGGGCAGATCACCTGAGGTCAGGAGTTCAAGACCAAACTGGCCAACACAGCGAAACCTTGTCTCTACTAAAAATACAAAAGTTAGCCAGGTGTCGTGGCACAAGCCTGTAATCCCAGCGACTCGGGAGGCTGAAGCAGGAGAACTGCTTGAATCCAGGAGGCGGAGGCTGCTCAAGAGCAAGACTCTGTCTCAAAAAAAAAAGTGGGGGGGGAATAAATTTAGTACCAAGAACCCTCATCATCCCGTTTATCTACAGCCTAATACGTACTAGGAACCTACATATACAATAATAGGTAAAATCTATTAAGAACCTATAATGTTTTATAGTTGAACAAATTGTGTCGCTTAATCAACTTAGAATTCATGTAAATGCCACATTTGGGCTCTGTTACATTGAGAGCTCTCCAGGCCCAGCTTACCATGTTAAGCCATTGATGAAGCTCCCTGCTACTATTTAAAACAGGATGGATACCTTTCTACTGTCTTCAGAGAGGAAGAGTACATCCTGTTGGACTGTCTGCACTCTCCCTCTCTCAAGACAGTAATCTGAGGGATTACTTCAATAGAAGTTAAAAGAAGCGGTCAATTGGGTTTATCACATAATCTCAATCATATCCTGACCAATAAAATGCACCAATAAAGATCAGCAAATAAAAGCAAGTGATTAGAAGAGCAATTTTATGCTCACGAGTTCTGAATTCACAAGTGTGAGATTTCCAGTCAGTTAATCTCATGAGCTCAATTAATCTCTGACCCAGGGTGAGAAAATAAACATAGTGACGCAGAGGCTGGAGCTCACGCTTTGGAATTTGTCAGATTTAACTCAATTCCCAGCTCCATCATGTCCTGCCTGGGTGACCCTCATTATGCTACCTGGCCTCTCCAGCTTCAGTTTCCTTCACCTGCATGTAACACAAGAGCAGAGCCACCCTCAACAAGGGGTTACTATAAAAATCGAAGGACCCGGAATCCGTAACAACATCCCTGGCACAGAGCAAGCACCCTTCTCCCTCAGCCACTGGCTGAGCACCCACAGACGGGAATAAGTCCTATTGTGGTAATGGTTCTCATGCTTTGAGATCAGCCAAGTTCTTTGAGAGGAACCCGAAAAAGGGGCGGTGAACCTTTGGCCAGAAAAATGGAAATATGCACAGAAATATTTCTGACTTTGGCGAGCAGTTGATCAGTAGTTCTTGGGTTTCAGTGCCCATCAGAGACATGGAGAACCTTTTTAAAATATTGACGTGCGGGGCACGGTGGCTCACACCTGTAATCCCAACACTGTGGGAGGCCAAGGCAGACGGATCACCTGAGGTCAGGAGTTCCAGACCAGCCTGACCAACATGGAGAAATCCCGTCTTTTCTAAAAATACAAAATTAGCCAGGCGTGGTAGTGCATGCCTGTAATCCCAGCTACTCAGGAGGCTGAGGCAGAACTGCTTTTTTAATTAAAAAAAATTATATATACATATATATATATACATATATATATATATAGACATGCAGATACCACCCCCAGAAATTATTATTCCAATTGGCCTATAACGGGAACAGACATCCATATTTTTATGGCTGTCCAGGTGATCCAATCATGGTGAGGACTAAGAAACTGCTATGTAATCTAAAAAGAATTTAGAAAAAATAGAGCTAGTAAGGTTAACCGAAATAATGCACATCAACAATCATTTGAAGGGAGCAGTTCAAGAGTATATTCATGAAAAGCAGAACCAAGAAACAGCCTGTGTTAAGAGGAATCATGGCCAGATGTGCTGTCTCACGCCTGTAATCCCAGCACTTCGAGAGGCCGAGGCAGGGTGGATCACCTGAGGTCAGGAGTTCGAGACTAGCATGGCCAACATGGTGAAACACCATCTCTACTAAAAATACAAAAATTAGCTAGGCGTAGTGCCACACGCCTATAATCCCAGCTACTGGGGAGGCTGAGGCAGGAGAATCACTTGAACCCGGGAGGCGGAGGTTGCAGTGAGCCAAGATCGTGACATTGCACTCCAGGCTGGGCAACAAGAGCGAAACTCTGTCTCAAAAAAAAAAAACAAAAAAAAAGAGGAACTCATGAGGCCAGGCACAGTGGCATCACACCATTCATTGCACTCCAGCCTGGGCAAAAAGATCAAAACTCCATCTCAAAAAAATAAATAAGAGTAGAAAATACAGACACAAAAATTAGCTGGATGTGGTGGCACGCACCTATAATCCCAGCTACTCGGGGGGCTGAAGCAGAAGAACCGCTTGAACCCCGGGCGGCAGAGATTGTAGTGAGCTGAGGTTGCACCATTGCACTTCGGCCTGGGTGACAGAGCAAGACTCAGTCTAAAAAAAAAAAAAAAAAAAAGAGGAAATCATGCCAAATGACTTTAACCCTTTTCTTGGCGGAGTTTCTGAATGACTGCCCAGGCTGGGCATGACGGTTCACACCTGTCATCCCAGCACTTTGCGAGGCCAAGGCAGGTGGATCACTTGAGCTCAAGAGTTTGAGACTAGCATGGGCAATATGGCAAAACCCCACCTGTATTAGAAAAATTAGCCAGCTATGGTGGCCCGCACCTTAGTCCCAGCTACTTGCGGGGCTGAAGCAGTAGGATCACTTGAGCCTGGGAGGTCAAGGCTCCAATAAGCTATGATTGCACCACTGCACTCCAAGGCTAGCTGGCAAGGCAAGATCCGTCTCAAAAACAAAAAAAAGAAGAAGAAGAAGAAGAAAATGCCCAGGTGATCCAATACTCCAATACTTCTTGACTTCCATAAAGCAGACTTTCCATATGACACGACCTCTCTTGACACTTGTGGCCAAGTTAATCTAGCGACTACAGTGTTGATTAGTGGATTTGCCACAACCTAGAGGACATTCCTAGGACCCATCCTTTCTAGCATTCAGAATACAAAACTGTTCCAAGAACTTTCAACAGCAACAATGAGCTGCTAAACTTTGGCATCCACAAAATACATTTGCATAGGAATAGAAGAGCAGTTACGCATGGATAAGCCCAGCAGACTGTGAGGTCAACTGGCCATGTGTCCAATGCAGCTCAACTGCATGTATCACCGATGAGGTCCAAATTAAGATAAACTTCCTGACCAGACTGGCCAATATGATGAAACTCCATCTCTACTAAAATACAAGTATTAGCTGGGTGTGGTGGCACACGCCTGTAATCCCAGCTACTCGGGAGGCTGAAGCACGAGAATTGCTTGAACCCGGAAGGTGGAGGTTGCAGTGAGCCAAGATCACACCACTACACGCCAGCCCGGGCAACACAGCAAAACTCCCTCTAAAGAAATAATAAGAAGAAGATAAACTCCATGAGCCCCAAACTCATGACCAATTGAGTGCCTATTCAACATCTTCATGTGAATGTGTAGCAGGCATCTCAAACTCAACAGGGTCAAAAATAAACTCCTGTCCAGGCACCATGGTGCATGCCTGTAATCCCAGCACTTTGCGAGGCTAGGGCGGGAGGATCACTTGAGCCCAGGAGTTCAATACCAGCCAGGGCAACATGGCGAAACTCTGTCTCTACAAAAAATTAGCTGGGCATGGTGGCACACGCCTGTGGTCCCAGCTACTCGGGAGGCTGAGGTGGAAGGATGGCTTGAGCCCAGGAGGTGAAGACTGCAGTGAACTGAGATTACACCACTGCAATCCAGCCTGGGTGACAGAGTGACACCCTGTCTCAAACAAAGAAACAAAGATTTAATGTGACCATGAAAGCTGTCTTTGAATACTATGAGGTGAGCATATGAAGGGAAGTAGCCAACTTGCTCTGCGTGTTGACAAAAAACAAAGAAGGAGAGTGGCTGTGAACCTATTTTGGTTCTAGGAGCTGCCTGATTCACAGATCATTCTTTGCTTCATTAAATTCTGTAATTTTTTTTTTTTTTTTTTTTGAGACGGAGTCTCGCTCTGTCGCCTGGGCTGGAGTGCAGTGGCCAGATCTCAGCTCACTGCAAGCTCCGCCTCCCGGGTTTATGCCATTCTCCTGCCTCAGCCTCCAGAGTAGCTGGGACTACAGGCACCCGCCACCTCGCCCAGCTAGTTTTTTGTATTTTTTAGTAGAGACGGGGGTTCACCATGTTAGTCAGGATGGTCTTGATCTCATCAACTATGGATCCGCCCATCTCGGCCTCCCAAAGTGCTAGGATTACAGGCTTGAGCCACCGCGCCCGGCCCTAATTTTTTTCTTAAAAGTAGGTAAACATGAGTAGAAATTGCATGGAAAGAAAACTGTGGCTCAATACAACATAATTCTGGCATTCTAATCTAAAGTCATGCGAGTCACATAATGCATTTCCCCATTGCCCAATAACTGGAAGGGATTCCTGTATTGAGTGTGGGTTAGAAGATCTCTTCCTTTCAACCCACTAATTCTATGACACTAAGGAAAAGGGGAAGATAGGAGCTAGTGTGGAGAAAATTGCAGACAGGGACTAGGCCAGAAACAGACCAACACGGAAGTGGTCATGGAACCCAGAAACGGAACAAGGAGCTAAGTCACAGGCCACAGAAGAGCTGTAAGTGCTCATGAGTACGGGGCTGGAAGTGGGAGAAGCAAAGCCTGAATGTACTGGGATAAAGAGGGGAGGTCGCCCTTGGGTGTACCAAACGCTACCGGCTCACAGGGACGGCATTGTGACTGAGGGGTGGTCATTCACCACACATCTCAGGCAACACTTTGTCCATATGTAGTTCTGTGACCTGGACATCTCATCCCCTGCCAGGGATGACTCCCCACCTTCTCCATCCAAGCTCCAACAGGAGGGTCAACCCCTCCCCAAAGAGCCCCACCTTAGCCATCATGGCAAAACCCCCATCTCTACCAAAAAAAAAAAAATTAGCCAGGCCTAGTGGTGCACACCTATAATCCCAGCTCCTCGGGAGGCTGAGACAGGAGAATTGCTTGAGCCCAGGAGGCAGAGGTTGCAGTGAGCCGTCCAGCCTGTGCGACAGAGTGAGACTCCACCTCAAAAAACAAAAACAAAAGCAAAATTCCACTCTGACACAGCTTTTCCGTACTTCTACTCCAGCACACCCAACACTGGGTCAGGATGAACTCCTGCAGTAGGGACTGCTGGACACACAGACTATGTTTTTTTGAGACAGAGTCTCAGTCTGTCATCCAGGCTGGAGTGCAATAGCACGATCTCGGCTCACTGCAACCTCCGCCTCTCGGGTTCAAGTGATTCTCCTGCCTCAGCCTCTCAAGTAGCTGGGACTACAGGTGCATGCCATTGTGAACAGCTAATTTTTGTATTTTTAGCAGAGATGGGGTTTCACTATGTTGGCCAGGCTGGTCTTGAACTCCTGACCTTGTGATCCACCTGCCTCGGCCTCCCAAAGTGCTGGGATTACAGGCATAAGCCCACGCCCAGCCTGGACTATGTTTTGCTTTTTTTTTTTTTTTTTGAGACAGAGTCTCATTTTGTAGCCCAGGCTGGAGTGCAGTGGTGCGATCTCAGCTCGCTGTAGCCTCCACCTCCTGGGTTAAAGCGATTCTCCTGCTCAGTCTCCCAAGTAGCTGGGATTACAGGCACGCACCACCACCACGAAAGAAGGCAGAGTGCCTTCTTTCTTGCCAGGTTAAAATCCATTACAATAAAGTACCATTCCTGTTCTCAAAGAGCTCACACAATGAGGGAGGCAGCCACTGTATCATGCAAATAATGCTAGCTGTTGAAGAAAACAAGCCCCGATTCTCAGTGGCTTAATTAAAAATCACCAGCCGAGGCAGGTGGATCACATGAAGTCAGGAGTTGGAGACCAGCCTGGCCAACACAGCAAAACCCCTTCTCTACTACAAATACAAAATATAAATATATATATACACACACACACACACGAATATATATATACGTGTATATATACACGTATATATATCCGGGCATGGTTTCGAGCTCTTGTAATCCCAGATACTTGGGAGGAGGCTAAGGCAAGAGAATCGCTTGAACCCGGGAGGCAGAGGTTGCAGTGAGCCGAGATCGCGCCACTGCACTCTAGCCTGTAAGACAGAGATAGACTCCGTATCAAAAAAAAAAAAAAAAAAGAAACCAAGACCATGCCTAGTCTCATGCTGTAGTCCCCTTTGGGCAATCTAGGGTGGGGAACAACACCATCCACTCACTCCTAGCTGGACTTTCACCATCTTGCGGCTCGGCCTCCTCTCAGTATTCCTCCTCTCCAGGAGACCTCTTTATTCAGCTGGAAAGGCGTTGCGTGGGGCTGGTTTTTGTGTTCCAGGCATGGAAGCAAGACACCTTTTGCAACCACTTCCTGTTGGCCAGGTCTCAGTTTCATGGTCACCTCTGACCACAAGGTTGGGGTAGAAAACATAGTCCAGGCTGGGCGCGGTGGCTCGTGCCTGTAATCCCAGCACTTTGGGAGGCCCAGGTGGGTGGATCACCTGAAGTCAGGAGTTCAAGACCAGCCTGGACATGTTGAAACCCCATCTCTCCTAAAAGTACAAAAAATTAGCCGAGCGTGTGGCACACACCTGTAGTCCCAGCTATTTGGGAGGCTGAGGCAGGAGAATCACTAGAACTCGGGAGGCGGAGGTTGCAGTCAGCTGAAATTGTACCACTGCACTCCAGCTTAGACAAAAAGAGTGAAACTCCATCTCAGAAATAAAAAAATTAAAAACAAAAAGTAAAATAAAATAAAAAGAAGGCACTCAAATGTTTGCTAAATGAATAATCTAAACCGCAGAGGGTCAAGTCAGTAACCTTGGCCTCCCAGACACTGATCAAGTAGAATTGGACGCCAAGGACTGAGAAAGACCTGAGAAACGTGGCTCCGAAATCTCAGCATCTGAATCACCCAGGAAATATGCTTTAAAAAACTGCAGATTTCAGGATGCCACCTCAACCCCAAGAGACTGTGATTCTGTGGACGCAGAAATTTATAATTTGGTGAGACTCATACCTGCAATATCAGCACTTTGGGAGGCCAAAGCGGGAGAATCACTTGAAGCCAAGAGTTTAAGACCAACCTGGGCAACACAGTGAGACCCAGTCTCTACCAAAAATCTATTAATAAAAACTAGCAGCCAGGCACGGTGGCTCACCCCTGTAATCCCAGCACTTCAGGAGGCCGAGGCAGGCAGATCACGAGGTCAGGATATCAAGACCATCCTGGCCAACATGATGAAACCCTGTCTCTACTAAAAATACAAAAATTAGCCAGACATGGTGGCGTGTGCCTGTAGTTCCAGCTACTCAGAAGGCTGACACAGGAGAATCACTTGAACCTGGGAGGCAGAGGTTGTAGTGAGCCAAGATCACGCCACTGCACTCCAGCCTGGCAACAAGAGCAAGACTCCATCCCTCCCACCCCCGCAAAAAAAATTAGCTAGATGTCCAGGCACGGTGGCTCAGGCTTGTAATCCCAGCACTTTGGGAGGCCGAGGAGGGCGGACCACAAGGTCAGGAGTTCAAGACCAGCCTGGCCAACATAGTGAAACCCCGTCTCTACTAAAAACATACAAAAAAAATTAGTCAGGCATGGTGGCGGACACCTGTAGTCCCAGCTACTTGGGAGGCTGAGGCAGGAGAATCACTTGAACCCAGGAGGCAGAGGTTGCAGTGAGCCGAGATCATACCACTGCACTCCAGCCTGGGTGACAGAGTGAGACTCCATCAAAAAAAAAAAAAACACCTGAGCTAGGTGTTATGGCATGCACCTATAGCTCAGCTACTTGGGAGGCTGAGCTGAAGGACGACTTAAGCCTAGGAATTTGAGGCTGCATTGAGCCATAATTGCACCACTGCACTCCCACCTGGGCAACAGAGCAAGCCCTTGTCTCAAAACACACACACACACACACCCCACAAAATTAAATGGCCAGGAACAGTGGTTCATGGCTATAATCCCAGCACTTCGGAAAACCTAGGCAGGAGGACTGCTTGAGCTCAGGATTTTGAGACCAGCCTGGGCAACATAGTGAGACCTCATCTCTAAAAGAAAAATAATTTTTTTATTATAGAAAAATGAAATATAAAATTAAACATTTTACGCATTGACTGAGGGCCTCACGCACCCATCCTCTCTAAGCCATCCCCTGCCCTCAGCCACTTGCATTTGCTTCTACAGTCATGTCATCAGCTTTCTAGGGCAGGTCTCCAGAGAGTCTGTCTGGTCACTAGTGGCCGTTTCCACAGCAGCACAGGCTTTGCTAGATGATACTTCACCCACTGAGACACGGCCAGCAACAGGAGAGCAAGGATTTAACCACTCTCTGTGGGCCAGATGCATCTGGCGATCCCTCTCAATGCCCATGTTTGGGGAAAAGTCCTTCGTTGTTAGCTGCCACCCTGCTGCTGACCCCAGATCTCTGTATCAGGTGTGGGCAGAGGAATGCAAAGTGCCTGCCGGGCACCAGGGGGCAGCAGGAAGATTCCTAGGAGATTCTCAGGGATTGGCCCATCTTGTGCCAAGCTTGACATGGTTAAAAGGCTGTGCCACTTATTTCCACTAACAGGAAAAGGAGGAATTATTCAATAAATGGTAATGGGGAAAATGAGCTGTTTGGGGAAAAAATGGGGACTACCTCATATCAAATACCAAAAGAAATTCTAGCTGCCTTTATTGTTAGAAATGAAACAATGACTAAAAGAAAATGGAAGGCCAGGCATAGTGGCTCACGCCTGTAATCCCAGCACTTTTGGAGGCTGAGGTGGGTGGATCACCTGAGGTCAGGAGTTTGAAACCACCCTGGCCAACATGATGAAACCCTCTCTACTAAAAACACAAAAATTAGCCGGGCATGGTGGTGGGCACTTGTAATCCCAGCTACTTGGGAGGCTGAGGCAGGAGAATCACTTGAATCCTGGAGGTGGATGTTGCAGTGAGCCGAGATCATGCCATTGCACTCCAGCCTAGGCAACAGAGTGAGACTCCACCTCAGAAAAAAAAGAAAATGGATACAGAGGTGGAGCGTGGTGGCTTATGCCTATAATCCCAACACTTTGGGAGGCCGAGGCAGGCAGATCACTTGAGCTTACAAGTTTGAGACCAGCCTGGGCAACATGGTGAAACCCCAGCTCTATAAAAAAAAAAAAAAAAAATACAAAAATTAGCTAGGCGGAGTGGTGCACACCTGTAGTCCCAGCTACTCAGGAGACTGAGGTAGGAGGATGGCTTGCGCCTGGGAGGAGGAGGTTGCAGTGAGCTGAAATAATGTCTGTGAACTCCAGCCTGGGCAGTGCAGCCAGACCTTGTCTCCAAATTTAAAAAAAAAAAAGGATATGGAGATCGAGGTGATCCCAGGGTTAAAAAAAGGTATATTTAGAGTTGAAGAAGTCCAGGCACAGTGGCTCACATCTCTAATCCGAGCACTTGGGAGGCCAAGGCAGGTGAATTGTTTGAGTCCAGGAGTTGGAGTCCAGCATGGGCAATATAGTGAGACCCATCTCTACAAACAATTTAAAAATTAGCTAGGCATGGTGGCATGCACCTGTAGCTCAGCTCCTTGGGAGACTGAGCTAGAAGAATCACTTGAGCCTGGGAAGTTGAGACTGCAGTTAAGCCATGTTCACGCCACTGCACTCCAGGCCTGGTCAACAGAGTCGAAGAGGTAAATGAGAAGATGGCTCGCACCTGCAATCCCACCTAAACTAGGAAAAAATAGGTGATCCTCCCACTTCAGTCCCTCAATCTACCCAAAGAAATTACCATCCCAACACTTTAGGAGGCCTAGGCGGAAGGATGGCTTAAGCCCAGGAGTTTGAGACCCACCTGGGTAATATAGTGAGACCTCATCTCTATTTTTAAAAAAGAGCTGAAGCAACAGCAACAACCAAAAAGAAAAGATCAATTAATTATATATAAATTTAAAACTTCTGAAAAAAACTGAGAAGTGAAAATCTAGAAAACTATTGTAAACACTACAAGTGATTTCAAAACCATAAATGCCTCATAGAAAAAATGCAAAAAACGTAATGGATAATTCAAAGATATACCAATAAACAAAGGGTCAACAGACCTTGTAAAAGTTCAATTATAATTATCAATCAAATAAATGCAAACTGAAACTGATTGATACTATTTTTAACCTATCAGCTTGGAAACTTTTTCAAATTCAGTATTCGGGCCAGGCGCCGTGGCTCATGCCTCTAATCCCAGCACGTTGGGAGACCAAGGCCGGTAAATCACCCGAGGTCAGGAGTTCAAAACCAGCCTGGCTAACATGGCAAAACCCTGTCTCCACTAACAATACAAAAATTAGCTGGGTGTGGTGGTGCACACCTGTAATCTCAGCTACTCAGGAGGCTGAGGCAGGAGAACCGCTTGAACTCAGCAAGTGGAGGTTGCAATGAGCCTTGATCACCCCCCACTGCACTCCAGCCTGGGTAACAGAGCGAGACTCCATCTCAAAATTAATTAATTAATTAGTTCAGTACGCAAAGTTAACAATGAAATAAGGACACAAACTACTACTAAGAGGGCAAACTGTTCCGATTCTGTTGGAAAACAGGCCTTTACCAGTCATTCTACTTCTGAGAAACATAAAGGAAGGACATACTAAAAGCATGGGTATCCGTTACATTGTTACTAGAAATGCACTGTGTTCAATAGTGAAAAACTACATAAATTACAACCATTAAATATCATGTTTTCAAGATTATTTAATGCCATAAGAATTTAAATTAAGGCTGAGCACAGTGGTTCATGCCTATAATCTCAGCACTTTAGGAGGCTGAGGCAGGCAGATCACTTGAGCCCAGGAGTTCAAGACCAGCCCGGGCAACATGGCAAAGCCCTGTCTCTATGAAAAAAAAACACAAAAATTGGCCCGGAGCCATGACACACACCTGTAGCTACTCAGGAGTCTGAGGTGAGAGGATCACTTGAGCCTGGGAGGCCAAGGCTGCAATGAGCCATCATCACACCACTTAACTCCAGCCTGAGCAAAAGAAAGAAAAGGTTTGTGAGGAAGACAGAAGCAACCAAAATATCAGCAGATATACGTGGCCAACAGAAATAAAACATTCTATTCCCTACTTCTTTTTCTATAGTTTCAAATTTCCTACAGAAAGTGGCCGGGTACAGTAGCTCATGTGTGTAATCCCAGCACTTTGGGAGGCCGAGGTGGGCGGATCACCTGAGGTCAGGAGTTCAAGACCAGTCTGGCCAACATGGTGAAACCCTCTCTTACAAAACTACAAAAATTAGCTGCGCATGGTGGCATGCACCTGTAATCCCAGCTACTCAGGAGGCTGAGGCAGGAGAATGGCTTGAACCCGGGAGGCAGAGGTTGCAGTGAGCAGAGATCACAGCACTGCCATCCTGGTGACAGAGCTGAAACTCTGTCTCAAAAAAAAAAAAAAAAAAAGGAGGGAAAAGAAATAGGAGAAAATACTAATTTTAAAAATCCACAATTGCCAACAGTCATAATGCATGACTCCTTTTAGACTCCAAGTCCAAATTATGCTATGAATACACCAAAATCCCAGGAACATACTTTGTATAAAAGTCAGTAAGCTAGTTATTGGCATCATTTAGGTAGGCAGCTACCAGTTCACAAGTTCAGAAAGCAGATGATATTTGAGAAGAAAAGCAAACACCCAGCAAGAAGGTGAAAAGCAGTTTTCCCTACAAGGTGGGCCCTGTCTCCAGGCAGCCACTTCCTGGATGGGCTCATTTCAGCTTTCCACTGGCAGTGGGAAGGGAACACAAATACTAACCTAAAAGCAGGAGGCTAAGGCACAAAATATAACTCAAGAATTTACTACAGGCCCAGTGCGGTGGTTCACACCTGTAATCCCAGCAATTTGGGAGGCCCAGGCAGGCAGATCACTGGAGCTCAAACTCCTGAGCTGTGGATTACAGTGTCCGTGGGGCACTGTTAGGTTAGTCTGTAGCTATGTGGCAACATGAAGCACTTTCAAGTGATAAGTAAATAGCTCAAGGGGGTGGGAAATATAAGGTGACTGCTGTGTCATTTTAATGTCTCTCTGGGCCTGATAATTTAAAAGGACTCCGCATTCCTCAGATGATGATGATTATTATTTTCTCACTAAGAGGCCTCAGACTTTAAAATTCCTCAAACTGGCCCAAGCACAGTGGCTCACGCCTGTAATCCCAGCACTTTTGGAGACCGAGGCGGGCAGATCACCTGAGGTCAGGAATTCAAGGCCAGCCTGGCCAAAACAGTGAAACCCCATCTCTACTAAAAATACAAAAATTAGCTGGGTGTGAGGGTACACACCTGTAGTCCCAGCTACTCGGGACACTGGGGCAGGAGAATCGCTCGAACCCAGGAGGTAGAGGATGCAGTGAGCAGAGATGGCACCACTGCACTCCAGCCTGGGTGACAGAGCTGAGGGACAGAGTAAGCCTCAGTCTCAAAAAAAATAAAGAAAATAAATTTTAAAAATTAAAAATAAAAGCATAATACTATAATAACACTCCAATGAGAGGAGTAGCTAGAAGCAGTAAGCTCCTCAAATCAAGATCACCTGGAGCACGTGAAACCTCACCACCACCCACACACCCAGTGTTTCCCGTTTTACTGAATCAGTCTGGAGCGGATGCTGGAGAATCTGCATCCCTTACAATCTCCCAAGTGATGCTGATGTTGCCGCTCTGAGTACCATGCTTTGAGAACAGCTGCCCTAAAGCACAGTAAAAGTTGTTACACATGCATCATCTCCAACTGCAGGCACTTTAAGAACTTCCCTTGAGAAACTCTAGCCTGCCAGAACGGGGATGCCTTCTCCACGCATTTCCGACAAGCACCTGAACTGGAAACAGCTCAGTACAGCAGCTCCAAAGAGGCTAGGGAGCCAGTCTGCCCAGCTTTGGAGCCTGCTCTGACACTTGATTGCTGTGTGAGTCCAGGCAAATTACTCAACCACTCTCAGCTTAAGTGTCCTCAGAGTAAAATAGAGGTACTAGCTCCTTCCCCTCCATCAGGGAAACCGGAAATGAACACCTACTCCAGTCATCAATGGGAAAGCATCACTTCCTATTTCCCCACCACCTAAAATTTGAAAATGTAGGGGGAGAAAATGTAAGGAGGCAGAGCTCACATCTGTAATCCTGGCACTTTGGGTGGCCAAAGCGGGAGAAACACTTGAGCCCAGGAGTTCAAAACCAGCCTGAGCAACAAATTAGAGAGCCCCATCTCTACAAAAAACTTTTTTTTAAATTATCCAGGCATGGTGACACACACCTGGAGCCCCAGCTACTCGGGAAGCTGAGGCAGGAGGATTGTTTTGGCCCAGGAGTTGGAGGCTGCAGCAAGCTACGAATGTGTCACTGTACTCCAGCCTGGGTCACACTTGCACAAAGCAAGATCCTGTCTCAAAAAAAAAAAAAAAAAAAAAAAAAAAAAAAAAAAAAAGGTTCCTTGCCCTGCCTGAAGTTGAGGAGACCATTTGTCTACTTCAAGTTATTATTTACACAAACCACACCCATATTCCTTCCTCCTCCACGCGCCTCTCGCGTCTCTCAAGAGAAAGGCCGCCAGACAACCCAGAGGGTCCTACACCCACTGAGTATATCACAATCGAAACAAAAGTAAGCGATCCATCCTCTTGGAATCCCCTAGGCCAAGCTTGTCCAATCTGAGGCCCGTGGGCTGCATGTGGCCCAACACAAATTCATAAGCTTTCTAAAAACATCATGAGATTTGTTTGCAATTTTTTTTTTTAGCTCATCAGCTGTCATTAGTGTTAGGATATCATTAGTGTTAGTGTATTTTATGTATGGCCCAAGACAATTCTTCCAGTGTGGCCCAGGGAACCCAAAAGATTGGAGACCCCCACCCTAGGCTGTCCCATAATAAAAGGCAATATCAACATGTGGGAAAGATGAGGCAGCAGAAGTCAAGAAACAGAAGATCTAATAATCAACCAAGTGAGACTGAAGCCCTTCAAAGGTTCAGGCTCATGTAGTTAGCAGATAGAATTTCCGCCCCTCAAGACAGTCTCACTCTGTCACCCAGGCTGGAGTGCAGTGGCGCAGTCTCAGCTCACTGCAACCTCCACCTCCTGAGTTCAAGCAATTCTCCTGCCTCAGCCTCCCTAGTAGCTGGGATTACAGGCGTGCTCCACCACACCCAGCTAATTTTTGTATTTTTAGTAGAGACAGGGTTTCACCATGTTGGCCTGGCTGGTCTCTAACTCCCGACCTCGTGATCCACCCGCCTCTGCCTCCCAAAGTGCTGGGATACAGGCGTGAGCCACTGCGCCAGGCCAAGATGGAAGTTTTAGGTACAACTATCACCTGAGTCTTTCTCCACTTGTTTCCTTGCAGAGAATGGGTAGGGCTGTGGGCCCTCCCAGCTCAGGAGCCCTGGGGTGGTTTTAAGATGGTAGAACTCCTGGTAGGAACCACCTGTATCAAGACCATGGATCACCTCTCTGAAGGTTAGCGATTCCAGGGAACTACCCCGGCGCAGTCCTCCTAGGTGGAAGTGAAAATACTGGAAACAGGGGAAGAAGTTGGTCAAAGACAGACTCCAGTCGTGGCGGTGTATGTCCCAATTAAAAGCAAAACTTGGAAAATCTTGTTCAAGAACAGTGTCCTCATTCATAAATAAAAAATAATACTGTTTTTTACCCACATGAAACTTGCCATAACTAGGTACCACGACCCACATGGACACACAGTGAGATTCACACAGAGAGACAGGAGAGTCCTGGTCACTGAGACAAACGATAGAGACATCGGGACACAGAGAGACACAACGGGGACGTGGAGTTGGATCCAGCTGTCTCGTAAGGAATATCGGAAGGGGTGGGGACACTATTGGGAGATGGCATAGGTCCAGGACACTAATTAGGCTTTGGCGGAGATTAGATGAAGGAAGCTGTTCATAAGCTGCTTACTTAAAAAGAAAGGAAAAGGTGCGTTTGAGTTCAGGAGACTGTGAGTCTCGGAGCAGGAGGTGGCAGCCAGCGAAGGGTGGGCGTGTAATGGGTGCAGTCGCTTCTCCCGCTGGGCAAGAGACTCCCCCTTTCGGCAGCCTGGGTTCCCCGCCTCCCTACCTCCCGCTCCTCCTCCCCGGAGCCCTAAGGGCCCGCAGGGCCTCCAGCAGCAAAGCCGCTGGCTCCGCGCCACCAGCGCCGGGTCCACGCGTCCCCGCGTCCCCCTGCCCCCCGCACAGGGGCGCAGGCGGGGACCACGCGGCCGGCGTGGGGCGGCGCCACTGCAGCAGAAAGCCCCGGTGTGGACCGCGTGGCACAGGAAAGCGCTCCCCTCGCTCCCAGCCGCAGAAGGCTGGGGCAGCATCGAGCGCGGCCCCGGGAGAGCGCGTCCGCGGGGCGGACGGCTACAGGGTGACCTGTTTATGGCGGGGACACTCACCAGAAGAACACGCGCGAGCAGAGGTTCGCGCCCTGCAGCGGGTTGGGCTTCACCTCCTGGTACACTGGCAGCATCTTGCCAGGCGTAGGGGGCGCGGGCCGGGGTCGCACTGATCAGGCGGCGGTGGCCGCGGGCTCCCCTCCTGGACCGTGAGCAGAGATGCTGGAGCTCCGGCCGCCGCGCCGGTCCGCTCGGCAGGAGCCTGTGAAGCAGCCGTTTCCGGGAGCCGGGCGCCGGCGGCACGCCCAGCCCCCGCCTCTCAGGCCCGCCGCTACCAGAGCCGCCTCGGGGGCGCCCGCTACGCGCCGCCGCCTGGAGCCCGGGAGCCGCGCACCGCGTGCGAGCTCGGCCGGGGCCGACGGGTGACGCGGCGGGAGGAGACGCGGCGAGAGGAGGCGAAGCTGGCGACGCCAAAGGGAGCCCAGAGCTACGCCCAGGGGTGAGGCGAGGGCCGCCCGCGCCGCTGAATAGAGAGGGTAGCCGAGCGCGCGGCGCGGAGCCCGGGTCCTGAGGTGCCCACGTGCTCGCACCCCAGTGAAACTTCCCGAAATTCACTATCCGAGTTTTGGCGCCGACCCAGAAGGTGGAGCAGGGAGGCGTCGGCTGTGCCCGCCCCTGCGACGCAGAAACGCCCCCTCGGGCACGGGTTTGGGGAGACTGGGAGACAGCTGCCTCGTGCTCCACCAGCCCGCCCCCTGGGCGCCTTGCCCTTCTCAGGACCAAACGCGGGTGCCATGGAGGCTCTCCAACCTGTGAGCCAAACATTTGACCTCGGACGACAGCAAAGTTTCGCACAGATTATCCTTGTAGAGCTGCAAGACCTCAAGAAAGCCGGGTAACTCGAGAGTAGGACCCAGATGAATTTGGAAGATGGATGAATGCTGTCGTCGATGGGGCGGGCCTTCGCCATCTCACATGTTGCATGCTACGGTGGACCTCTGAGCTTTTTGCTGCCCTCTTAGATTGGGAAAGGAATATAAGAGGAAAGAGAGACTGCCTTATGATTTCTATCATCAAGCCCTAAAGCCTAACAGATAACAGTGGCAAACGACACATGTGTTCCAGAAGACCAATTATGTTTATGTGCATTTCTGAGTGCATAGTCTCACTTGTGTGTGTGTGTGTGTGTGTGTGTGTGTGTGGCAGTCTCACACACAGTGACTCAATTATGGCTCATTGCACCCTGGACCTCCCAGGGCTCAAACAGTCCTCCCAACTCAGCCTAAGTAGCTAGGACTACAGGCACCCGCCGCCACGCCCGGCTAATATTTTGTGATTTTTGTAGAGATGCAAAAATCAAAATCAAAGGCTCTAAGTTCAAATACTGATAATTTCTGAAGCCAAATGATGTGTCATGGGAGTTTATTTTCTTCACATTTCATGCATGTTTGAGAATTTGGTTTTCTTTGTAACAAGATCATTTTATTGTTCCTTGATAATTTCTCACTTTGTTGCCCAGGCTGGTCTCAAACTCCTAGGCTCAGGTGATCCTCCTACCGTGGCCTCCCAAAGTGCTAGGATTACAGACATGTACCACCACACCCGACCAATTATCTCACTTTTAATTCTATCAGTGCCGCATTCAAGGTTATTCTTATTTTATAGATGAGGAAGGTGAAGCTGAAAGGCAGAACTTGTCCAGGGTCTTAGAGCCAAGAAAGAATTAAACATGATTTACATTAAGCCTGTGCCTAAGCATGGTCTATCTCCCTGGTGGATGGCCAGTGTGCGTGAGAAGTGGCCAGAATATGCTGGTTGAATGGCTGTAGGAATGAATGAACAAAATCTTGTTCCAAGCTTTTGGACTCCCACTCCTAAGTCTTCAGTTACTTCTGTGGCTACCTTACCAAGGTCAGCAGCTGCTCTTCATTTCCACCCTGAATGAAAAAAAATAAAGACTCCAAGTTCATGGTGCTTAGAACGAGATCATTTTATTGTTCCTTGATAATTTTCCAAGTATATTTGCTAAGATAGTATCATTAATAGCTTTTAAAGAAAGCCTTACACAAACACATATTTAAAAGTCAAGCACAGGCTGGCCAACATAGTGAGACCCTGTCTCTACCAAAAAATTTAAAAATTAGCCCAGGTGTGGTGGCATGCCCTTGTAGTCCCAACTACTTGGGAGGCTGAGACAGGTGGATGGCTTTAGCCCAGGAGTTCCAGGCTACAGGGAGTTAAGAAGGTGCCACCAGGCCGGGCACGATGGCTCACGCCTATAATCCTAGCACTTTGGGAGGCCGAGGCGGGTAGATCACCTGAGGTCAGGAGTTTGAGACCAGCCTGGCCAACATGGTGAAACCCCATCTCTACTAAAAATACAAAAAATTATCTGGGCTTGATGGTGGACACCTGTAATCCTATCTACTCGGGAACCTGAGGCAGAAGAATCACTTGGACCCAGGAGGCGGAGGTTGCAGTGAACTGAGATCATGCCACTGCTTTCCAGCCTGGGCAACAAGAGCAAAACTCCATCTCAAAAAAAAAAAAAAAAAAAAGGTGCCACTGCACTCTAGGCTGTGCACACCCATAATCCTAGCACTTTGAGAGGTGGAGACAGGAGGATTGCTTTAGCCCAGGAGTTCTAGACCAGCCTGGGCAGCATAGGGAGACCTCTACTAAAAATATAAAAATCAGATGGGCATGGTGGAGTAAGTCTGTAGTCCCAGCTACCCTGGAGGCTCAAGTGGGAGGATTGCTTGAGCTCAGGAGTTCTAGATCAGCCTGGGCAACATAGGGAGACCTCATCTCTACTAAAAATGTAAAAATATGATGGGTGTGGTTGCGTGAGTCTGTAGTCCCAGCTGGAGGTTCATGTGGAAGGACTGCTTGAGCCCAGGAGTTGGAGGCTGCAGTAGGCTATGATCACGCCACTGCCCTGTAGCCTGGGCTACAGAGTGAGACTCTGTCTCCAAAAAAAAAAAAAAAAAAAAAGTTAAGCACATAAGAACGGCAAAATATTGATAATTTTTGAAGCCAAATGATGTGTCATGGGGGTTTATTTTCTTCATATTTCATGCGTGTTTGAGAATTTGGTTTTCATTTTGGAGATGGGGTCTCACTATGTTGCCCAGGCTGGACTCAAACTCCTGGGCCCAAGGAATCCTCCTGTCTCAGCCCCTCCAAGTACCTGGGATTGTAGGCACTCACCAGCATACCAGCTCATGTTTCAGAATTTCTGTCACAAAAAGGAACACAATATTTTAAGTTGACTACTGTGGGAAAGCTATGATCATTCAATAACCTACCTTTCTGATAGCTCTTTCTCAGATAATGCAAGCTATAAACCAAAATAGTCAGTCTTCACCTGATTTACAGTGCCCTTTGAAACTCCCTAAGCTTTCTAGCCCAGTAAATGCTGAGCTACCAGTTCTGCTTCCAAGCTAGAGAACCTGTTTGCTAAAGTTAGAAGTCTAGTGACTTCCCTTGTCAGACTGCCCCAGAATGCTCTCCCTACCCCCAACAACTGTGTAAGACCCATAATTAGCCATCTCCAAACTGCCAAAGTACTCAGTCCCTTCGGCTCCTGCAGATGCTTATTTTTTTCTTAGTAAGATCTTTTGGAACTTCTTAACGTTCTTTTCTGAACATTAACAATGTGGTATTTGGAAGCGATACTGTACAGCAGTGTCTGACTGCAGAGAGGACTGGATATGGAACCAGGGGACCAGGGCTTTATATCTTTTCACTTGTTACCTAACCTTTCTGACCTTTATTTTCCTCAGGTCTAAAATGGAGTCAGGGACGGGTACAGTGGCTCATGCCTGTAATCCCAGCACTTTGGGAGGCGGAGGCGGGCGGATCACCTGAGATCAGGAGTTAGAAACCAGCCTCGCCAACATGGCAAAACCCCATCTCTACTAAAAATACAAAAACTAGCTGGGCATGATGGCATGTGCCTGTAATCCCAACTACTCAGGAGACTGAGGCAGGAGAATTGCTTGAACCTGGGCTGCAGAGGTTACAGTGAGCCATGAGCCAAGAGCACGCTATTGCACTCCAGCCTAGGTGACAGAGCTAGACTCCCATAAAAAAAAAAAAAAAAAAAAAAAAAAAAAACAATAAAATGGGGGTCAGGCAGGGCATGGTAGCTCACACCTATAATTCAACATTTTGGGAGCCCAAGGCAGGGAGCATCATTTAAACCAGGAAGTTTGAAAACCAGCCTGGGCATGTGTGAGATGCATCTCTACAAAGAAAAAAAAAAAAAAAAAAAAATTTTTAAATTAGTCGGGCATTCGGTGGGCACACCACACCTGTGGTCCTAGCTACTCAGGAGGGTAAGATGGAAGGATCACTTGAGCCTAGGAGTTTGAGGCTGCAGTGAACTCTGATTGCACCACTGCACTCCAGCCTGGGAGACAGAGTGAGAAACCCTGTCTCTAAAAACATAAAAATAAATTTTAAAACAAAATAGGGATCAGAATCCCCACTCTTCCTTCTTCACAGGATTATTGTGAGTCTCCCAACTTGTGAATACATTGTGAAGGCAATATACAAATTAAAGGATGGGGATTTTTTCCCACTCATTCAATAAATATTTAGTGGATGCCTTCTGGATATATGATAGGCCAGGGAATGAGCCTGCAAAGACGAGGAAGATGTCTTCTTTTTTATTTGTTTGTTTGTTTGTTTGTTTGTTTGTTTTTGAAATAGGGTCTAGCTCTCGCCCAGGCTGGAGTGCAGTGGTGCAGTCTTGGCTCACTACAACCTCCCAGGCTCAAACCCATCCTCCCGTCTCAGCCTCCCAAGTAGCTGGGACTACAAGCACGCACCACCATGCCCAGCTAATTTTTGTATTTTTTTTGGTAGAGGGGGGGTTTTGCTGTGTTGCCCAGCCAGGCTGGTCTCGAATTCCTGAGCTCAAGCAATCTGCCAGCCTCAACCTCCTACAGTGCTGGGATTACAGGTGAGAGCCACTGCACCCAGCCTAAAGATGTCTTAAGAATGATTTATCAAAGGAAAAAATATTAGGGCCACTTCAAGCTGGGAACTGCTCAGGGCAAGTCTGCCTCCCATTCTACTCAAAGTCACCCCTCTGCTCACAGAGACAGATGCATATTCTGATTGCCTCATTTGGAGAGACTTATCAGAAACTCAAAAGAATGCAACCATTTGGCTAGGCGCTGTGGCTCAGGCCTGTAATCCCAGCACTTTGGGAGGCTGAGAGTGGTGGATCACCTGAGGTCAGGAGTTTGAGACCAGCCTGGCCACCATGGTGAAACCCCGCCTCTACTAAAAATACAAAAAATTAGTCAGGCATGGTGGTGGGTCCCTGTAATCCCAGCTACTTGGGAGGCTGAGGCAGGAGAATATCTTGAATCTGGTAGAGGTTGCAGTGAGCTGAGATCGCACCATCGCACTCAAGTCTAAGCAACAAGAGCAAAACTCTGTCTCAAAAAAAAAAATCGTGAATAACTTAGCCAGGCATGGTGGCTCACCCCTATAATCCCAGCACTTTGGGAAGCTGTGGTGGGAGGATTGGTTGAGCCCAGGAGTTCGAGACCCAGCCTGGACAACAAAATGAAAACCCATCTCTACCAAAAGAATTAATAAAGTTAGCTGGGCATAGTGGTGGAGTCCCAGCTACTTGGGAGGCTGAAGCAGGAGGATCACTTGAGCCCAAGAGGTCAAGGTTGTAGTGAGCTGTGATTATGGCACTGCACTGCAGCATGGGTGACAGAGTGAGAACTTGTCTTAAAAAAAAGGGAGCGGGGGAGAAAAAAATACCAATGGATAACTTGTTTTAAGGAGGGATGAGAAGATGTGGAAGGTAAGGCCTGCAGTGGCAGACCATCCACATCAATGTTCATGGAAAAAAATCATCTTGTTTGTGCCCTAATTGAAGAAAACCAACAATTAACAGCAGCCAACACCATATTAACAATAGCAAACACCACAGACATCTCAATTGGTTCAGCTTACACAGCTCTGACTGAAAAATTAAAGTTGAGCAAACATTTCACTCAATAGGTGTCAAAACTGCTGTGCCCAGATCAGCTACAGAGAAGAGCAGAGCTTTCAGTGGAAGTTTTAAACAAGTGAGATGGAGACCCTGAAGTATTTTTTTCAAAGAATTGTGACAGGACATGAAGTGTGGCTTTACCAGTACGATCCTGAAGACAAAGCACAATCAAAGCAATGGCTACTGAGAGGTGGAAGTGGTCCAGTCGCAGCACAAACAGACCAGTCAAGAGCAAGGGTCACACGACAGTTTTCTGAAATGCTTAGGACATTTTGCTTGTTGATGTTCTGGGGGGCCAAAGAATGATAACATCTGCTTGCTGTGAGAGTGTTTTGAGAAAATTAGCCAAAGCTTTAGCAGAAAAATGCCTGAGAAAGCTTCACCAGAGTCCTTCTTCACCACAACAGTGTTCCTGCTCATTCCTCTCATCAAACCAGGGCAATTTCCCAAGTGTTTCAACGGGAAATCACTAGTATTTACATTACAGTTCTGATTTAATGCCTTCTGACTTCTTTTTGCTTCCTAATCTGAAAATATATTTAAAGGGCATGCATTTTTCTTTAGTTATTACTATTAATACTGTATGGTTGAATTCCCAGAACTCTCAATAATTTTTTTTTTTTTTTTTTTTTTGAGTCAGAGTTTCGCTCTTGTTGCCCAGGCTGTAGTGCAATGGCATGATCTCAGCTCACCACAACCTTCACCTCCCGGGTTCAAGCAATTCTCCTGCCTCAGCTTCCCGAGTAGCTGGGATTTACAGGCATGTGCCACCACACACAGCTAATTTTGTATTTTTAGTAGAGATGGGGTTTCTCCACGTTGGTCAGGCTGGTCTCAAACTCCCAACCTCAAGTGATCCACTCACCTCAGCCTCCCAAAGTGCTGGGATTATAAGTGTGAGTCACCACGCCTGGCTAGGACTCTCAATTCTTTAGGGATGAACTAATGACTGGTATCATTGCTTACAAAGGTGTCTTGAACTTGATAGAGCTTATATTGAGAAATAAAGTTTATATTTTAGTTTTATGTTTTAAGTCCATTTTGTCATGAACTTTTTTTTTTTTTTAAGACTAGTCAAGTGAAACAGTGGGAGTGGAAAAGAAGCAAAGAAATCTGTAACTGGTTGTGATTCCATGAACTTTTTGAAATCCCCTTGTATTGGCTTCCTTCCCTTCTCTGTCTTACTTCTCTACTCCCTACAAGTGTTTTCTGGGATCACCTCCAGATAAACTACTTGCAGTCTAATCCTGTCTCCAGATCTGCTACTGTGGGAACCCAAACTAAGACACCTGCAAAAAATATCCTTCCAATTACTTAAAAATGTGTTCACTTGCACCCATAAAACTGTTTACTAATACCATAGACCCTTGGCTGTCCAATATGGTAGCACTATCCACGTGAGCATTTTGAGGACTTGAAATGTGGCTGGTCCCAATTGAGATGTTCTGGAAGTATAAAACACACTGACTTCAAAGACAGTATCAAGAAAAATATGTTTAACATCTCATGAATGATTTTTTACATGGATTATATGTTAAAATGATAATATTTTGGATACATTAGTTAAAAACAGCCCCCCAACATTTCCAGGTAGAGAACCTATCAAAGGAGACTGAAGTGAGAAAAAAAAAATAGAGTCACAGAAGTGAAGAAAATGTTTCAAGAAAGGATGGCTGAAGCCCATGCTCCTAAGAGGCTGGGAAATTGAGGACAGAAGAGCAGCCACTGTATTTAACAAGGTGGGGACCTTTGGTGAATTGATCAAATCAGTATTTTAAAGAGAAGGAGACAGACCCTAATTAAAATATGTTCAGGAGAGAACGGAATGTGAAGATGAAGAGAGTGATTATACACAACTCTGAGAATTGTTGCTGTGAGGAGAGAGAGAAAATATACATAATTGCAGGAGAGAAATCCTTGGGAAAGCAGTCCTCCACACTGTGGGCTATTCCATAGCCAATTTTAACAACATGGGTGATAGGGTTTGGCTCTGTGTCTCCACCCAAATCTCATCTCGAATTGTAATCGCCACAATCCCCACTTGTTGAGGGAGAAACCCGAAGGGAGGTGATTGGATCATGGAGGTAGTTGTTATCGTGATAGTGAGTATTTTATAAGGGGCTCTTCCCCCTTCACTCCTTGCTCTCCTCTCTGCTGCCACCATATGAAGAAGGTCCTTGTTTCCCCACCTTCTGCCATGATTGTAAGTTTCCTGAGGCCTCCCCAGCCGTGTGGAACTGTGAGTCAATTAAAGCACTTTCCTTTATAAATTACCCAGGCTTGGGTATTTCTTTACAGCGGTGTGAGAACGAACTAATATGATGGGTGTAGTAGATGCTGTCAGTGCCTGACCAGAACCCCCAGGCCCTTACAATTTCGCACTAGCCTGACTTCATTGAATTAATATGATGGGTGTAGTAGATGTTGTCAGTGCCTGACCAGAACCCCCAGGCCCTTACAATTTCCACACTAGCCTGACTTTCTGCATCCCTGCCTCAAGGCCTTCTGCTCCACCAGAGTTGGTTTAGCCCAAGTACAAGGCAGGCTAGGGAGTTAATGTCTCCCTCTGGCCTCCTTCTCCAGCAACAATCAACTAATAGATGGACAAGAGCAGGTGTATAAACACCCCCACTCACTCACTCCTGAGGGAACTGAGGTTTGTGTTTATACTGTCTCCTAAATTTCCTCGGCAGGATTACTCTCCAGTAGCCCAGACCAGGACATGTCTGATGATACACCCTTTACTGGCTTCATTCCCTCCCCTGTCTCACTTCCCTGCTCCATGATGGGTGTTTCGTGGGATCACCTACCAATAATCTCTTGACATCCGAACTCTTGTCTTAGGGTCTTGTCAGACTAAGACAATAGAAAACATTCATATAATGGGCCGGGCGCGGTGGCTCATGCCAGTAATCCCAGCACTTTGGGAGGCCGAGGCGGGCGGATCACGAGGTCAGGAGATCGGAGGTTGAGACCATCCTGGCTAACATGGTGAAACCCTGTCTCTACTAAAAATACAAAAAATTAACCGGGCATTGTGGCTCGCCTCTGTAGTCCCAGCTACTTGGAAGGCTGAGGCAGGATAATGGCGTGAACCCAAGAGGCGGAGTTTGCAGTGAGCCGAGATCATGCCACTGCACTCCAGCCTGGGCGACAGAGTGAGACTCTGTCTCAAAACAAAAAGAAAATATTCATATAATGATATAAAACCATTATACCTATTATATAAAAGAATGCATGAAACTAAGAAAGATTGGAAAAAAATATTCCAAAATGATAACAGTGATTAGTTCTGTATTGTGGGTAATTACGGGTAATTAAAAATCAAAGCAAACCTTTCTGTTTTCCAAGTTTTCTAAAATGAGTTCATTAATTTTTAATTTTTAATTTTTTTGAAATAGGGTCTTGCTCTGTCACCCAGGCTGGAGTGCAGTGGTGTGATGATGGTTCACTGCAGCCTCAACCTCTTGAGCTCAGGTGATCCTCCCACCTCAGTCTCTGGAGTAGCTGGAACTGCAGGTGTGCGCCACTGCACGCGGCTAATTTTTTGTATTTTTTGTAGAAATCGGATTTTCCCACATTGTCCAAGCTGGTCTCAAACTCCTGGACTCAAGGGATCCTCTGTCCTCAGCCTCCCAAAGTATTGTGATGACAAATGTTAGCCACCGCAACTGAATTCGTTAATTTTTCTGTTTTCTGATTTTTAGTTTTTTGTTTCGTTTTTTTAGACACAGGGTCCCTCTGTCACTCAGGCTGGAGTGCAGTGGAGCAATCATAGCTCACTCAAGCCTCAAGGGCTCAGGTGATCCTCCCACCTCAGATTCCGAAATATCTGGGACTATAGGTACATGCCACCACAGCTGGATAACTTTTTAAACTTTTTTTGTAGAGACAGGGTCTCATTATGTTGTAAGACTGGTCTTGAAATCCTGGCATCAAGCAATCCTCCCACCTCGGCCTCCCAGAGTGCTGTGATTACAGGTGTAAGTCACTGAGCCTGGCCTAAAGTGAGGTTTTTTTTTTTGTTTGTTTTTAATTAACCATTTGTTTGTTTTAAAAAAGAAGTACATGGGCAGGGCGCGGTGGCTCTCGCCTGTAATTCCAGCACTTTGGGAGGCCGAGGCGGGCGGATCACGGGGTCAGGAGATCAAGACCATCCTGGCTAACACAGTGAAACCCCGTCTCTACTAAAATACAAAAGTTAGCCAGGGATGGTGGCGGGTGCCTGTAGTCCCAGCTACTCTGGAGGCTGAGGCAGGAGAATGGTATGAACCTGGGAGGCAGAGCTTGCAGTGAGCCAAGATCACATCACTGCACTCCAGCCTGGGTGACAGAGCAAGACTCCATCTCAAAAAAATAATAAAAATAAAATAAAATGAAGAAGTACTGTAATTACAATATACAGATTAACAGGTTTTGTGAATTCCAGAAGTCTATCTTCAAAAAAAAACAAACCTGGCCGGGCACGGTGGCTCACGCCTATAATCCCAGCACTTTGGGAGGCCGAGGCGGGCGGATCACAAGGTCAGGAGATCGAGACCATCCTGGCTAAGACGGTGAAACCCCGTATCTGCTAAAAATACAAAAAAAAAAATTAGCCAGGCGCGTTGGCAGGCACCTGTAAGTCCCCGCTACTCGGGAGGCTGAGACAGGAGAATGGCGTGAACCCGGGATGCGGAGCTTGCAGTGAGCCGAGATCGCGCCACTGCACTCCAGCCTAGGTGATGAGCAAGACTCCATCTCAAAAAAACAAACAAACAAACAAACAAACAAAAAACCTTTTCCTAAATAAAACCATCGCTGATATTAACTTTCTCAGCAATACACAGCAAATGAAAAATCAACATTTGGCTGGGTGTAGTGGCTCATGCCCGTAATCACAGCACTTTGGGAGGCTCAGGTGGGCGGATCACCTGAGGTCGGGAGTTCCAGACCAACCTGACCAACATGGAGAAACCCCGTCTTTACTAAAAATATAAAATTAGCCAAGCATGGTGGCACATGCCTGTAATCCCAGCTATTTGGGAGGCTGAGGCAAGAGACTCGCTTGAACCTGGGAGGCAGAGGTTGCAGTGAGCCAAGATGGCTCCATTTCACTCCAATCTGGGTAACAAGAACAAAACTCCACCTCAAAAAAAAGAAAATAAAAGAAATATCAACATGTATGTGAAAAACATAACAGACCAGGCACGGTAGCTCATGCCTATAATCCCAACACTTTGGGAGGCAGAGGCAAGAGGATCACTGGAGCCCAGGAGTTCAAGACCAGCCTGGGCAATATAGCAAAACCATGTCTGTATTAAAAAAGTACAAAAAATCAGCCAGGTAGGGTGGTACGCACCCGTAGTCTCAGCTACTGAGGAGGCTGAGATGGGAGAATCACTTGAGCCCAGGTGGTCGAGGCTACAGTGAGCCATGACTATACCACTGCACTCCAGCCTGGGTGACAGAATGAGACTTTTGTCTCAAAAAAAAAAAAGAAAAAGAAAAAACAACAAAAAATCCAGGATCCCAAGAATTTAGCATCAGTTTAGAATTACGCTTCAGACCAAATATTATATCATAGAAAGCAAATGTATAAATGTATGGCAAAATATGATTTTTTTTCTTTCAGTAGCTATACTTCACTGAAGGAGTAACTGTACTTTTTTTACTATTTCACTAAATCCTTGCAATACTACTCGGAGGAATGTATTATTGTCCTTTTACAGATAATAAAGCTTAGAGAAAGGTGAAGTACATTTTCCAAAATGGAAAAAAATAAGATTTGCCAATGCCCATGAACATTGTACCACTTTGGTCTGCCTCTCTCTCCACTTCAGATGTCATGTTAGAGTCACCAGCAGATCAAGGAACAGTCACTGAGTCAACATTTCTGATGTGGTTGATGTAATCTAGCACCACGAGGCTGGACATGTATGAAGCCAGATTGCAGGAGCAAACAGGTGCCTCAGGGCAACTTGAAATGGGGTCACCACAGCTATGTTGGGTAGAATGACAGGCAGGAAGGCCATGGCCCTTCAAAACCTACAATATAGACATTATAATCAAAACAGCAGAAAAATCAACTTGTTTAGCAGAGACATCCATGTTTTAAAACTGCCAAGACTATGATAATTGTAATTTTAAAGTATATCTGACCTTGGCCAGGCGCGCTGGCTCACACCTGTAATCCCAGCACTTTGGGAGGCCGAGGCAGGTGGATCACCTGAAGTCAGGAGTTCAAGACCAGCTTGGCCAACATGATGAAACCCTGTCTTTACTAAAAATACAAAAAGTAGCCTGGCATGGTGGCATATGCCTGTAGCTACTCAGGAGGCTGAAGCAGGAGAATCACTTGAACCTGGGAGGCAGAAGTTGCAGTGAGCCGAGATTGCACCATTGCACTCCAGCCTGAGCAGCAAGAGCTAAACTCCATCTCAACAAAATAAAAATAAATATATTTGACCTTAAAAGACTAAAAATGGCACAGTTACATATACACCTATTATAGAGAAAAATTAAATTAGAATTAGATTATTCAATGATGCATTACATGAGAACAACAGCTCTTATGTACCCATCAGCAGTATTTGCTGAATGTGTCCAGGAAGCCATCACTCACAATTTTATTTACAAATAAAATGTAAACTAATTCTCAAGAGATAAGGGAGAATCTTGCATCTGCTAGTTCATTTGCTCTTGAAAAAAAAAAAAAAAAAATGGCCGGGGCGGTGGCTAAAGCTGTAATCCCAGCCACTTTGGGAGCCGAGATGGGCGGATCAATGAGGTCAGAGAGATTGAGACCATCCTGGCTAACACGGGAAACCTCGTCTCATAAAAAAATACAAAAACTAGCCGGGCGTTGGCGCAGGTGCCTGTAGTCCGCAGCTACTCGGGAGGCTGAGGCGGAGAATGGCGTAAACCGGGAGGCAAGGAGCTTGCAGTGAGGCTGAGATCCAGCCACTGCACTCCAGCCTGGGCGACCAGAGGAGACTCCGTCCAAAAAAAAAAAAAAAAAAAAATGCTGGCTGAGCACGGTGGCTAACGTCTGTAATCCTAGCACTTTGGGAGTCCGAGGCAGGTGGATCACCTGAGGTCAGGAGGTAGAGACTAGCTCAACTAACATGGTGAAACCCCATATCTACTAAAAATACAAAAATTAGCCAGGCGTGGTGGCAAGTGCCTGTAATCCCAGCTACTCGGGAGGCTGAGGCAGGAGAATGTCTTGAACCCGGGAGGTGGAGGTTGCAGTGAGCTGAGATCACGCCATTGCACTCCAGCCTGGGTGACAGAGCGAGACTCTGTCTAAAACAAACAAACAAACAAAAATGCTGGCCGGGCACAGTGGCTCATGCCTGTGATCCCAGCACTATGGGAGGCGGAGGGGGAGGATCACTTGTACCCAGAAGGTCAGCGCTGCAGTGAGCTATGTTCATGACACTTCACTCCAACCTGGGCAGCCGAGCAAGACACTGTCTCAAAAAATTAGTAAAAACAAAAAGCAAATAAATTGGTATCAGCACAGAGGGAAAGAATTCTGACATATTCCCTATGTATGAAGTCATCCGAATATAGTCAAGACTAAATTAAAGAAAATAAATGAAGAAGTGTTATTTCTGGATTGGATGTGCAAAATGTGACATATACACACACTGGGACATTATTCAGACTTTAAAAAGAAGGAATTCTCACACAGACTACATCATCCATGCTGTAGGGAACAAAAAAATAAGCCAGTTGCAAAAGGACAACTACTATATGATTCGACTTATATGAGGTATCTAGAGGAGCCAAATTCCTAGGGACAGAAAGTAAAACAGTGGTTGCAAGGGCCTGGGTCTGAGGCAATGGGGAGTTATTGTTAAATGAGTACAGAGCTTCGGTTTGGGAAGATGAAAACATTTTGCAGGCGGATGGTTGGTGATGATTGCAGAACAATGTGAATGTGCTTAATGCCACTGAACTGTATGCCTAAAACCTGTTAAAATGATAAATTTAATGCAATGTATATTTTACCACACATAATATTACAAAGTATTATTTCTGGGCCGGTCACGGTGGCTCATGCCTGTAATCCCAGCACTTTGGGAGGCCAAGGTGGGCAGATCACCTGAGGTCAGGAGTTCAAGACCAGCTTAGCCAACATGGTGAAACCCCATCTCTACAAAAATACAAAAATTAGCTGAGCATGATGGCAGGTGACTGTAATCCCAGCTACTTGGGAGGCTGAGGCAGGAGAATCGCTTGAACTCGGGAGGTAGAGGTTGCAGTGAACTAAAATTGCACCATTGCACTCCAGCCTAGGCGACAGAGTAAGATTCCGTCTCAAAAAAA
>NW_016819762.1:1517953-1546148 GCF_001698545.2 Rhinopithecus bieti | reverse complement strand
ATAGGTGGGAATTGAACAATGAGATCATTTGGACACAGGAAGGGGAATATCACATATCATATACCGGGGCCTATTGTGGGGAGGGGGAGGGGGGAGGGATAGCATTAGGAGATATACCTAATGTAAATGACGAGTTAATGGGTGCAGCACACCAACATGGCACATGTATACATATGTAACAAACCTGCACATTGTGCACATGTACCCTAGAACTTAAAGTATAATACATACATACATACATACATACATACATACATACATACATACAGAAATTGGCCGGGCCTGATGGTGGGCGCCTATAATCCCAGTTATTCAGGGGGCTGAGGCAGGAGAATCGCTTGATCCTAGGAGGCGGAGGTTGCAGTGAGACGAGATCATGCCATTGCACTCCGGCCTGGGTGACAGAGCAAGACTCTCAAAAAAAAGAAGAGAAGAAAATAAAGAAAAAGAAAACGTAGAGGAAATGGTCCAGGACGTTGGCCTGGGCAAGGATTTCTCGGACATCATCCCAAAACCACAAGTAACAAAAGCAAAAATAAACAAATGGAATTGCATAGATTAAAACACTTCTTCATAACGAAAAATATCAATTAATAGAGTGAAGAGACAACCCACAAACTAGGAGAAAATATTTGCAAACTCTACCTCTAATTAGGGGCTAATATCCAAAATATTAAAACTGCATTGAGATATTACCTCATACCTGTTAGACTGGCTATTATCAAAAATGAGAGATTTAAAGATGACATTACACTTAAGTGTTGGCAAGGGGACCGAGAAAAGGGAAACTTTGTGCACTGTTAACGGGAATGTGAATACTGCCATTATGGAAAATGGTATGGGGTATGGAAGTTCCTTAGAAAACTAAAAGTGGAATGAGCATAAGATCCAGTAATCCTACTTGTGTATATATACCCAAATAAATTGAAAGCAGTATACCAAAGAGGCATTTACACTGCCATTCATTGCAGCACTGTTCCCAATAGCTAAGGTATGAAAGCAACTCGGAATCCATCCTGAGTTGAATGGATAAAGAAAACATGGTATACATACACAATGAAATGCTATTACCCTTGAGAAAGGGTGGGAGGGGTGAATGCCATCATTTGCAACAACTTAGATGAACCTAGAGGACATTATGCTAAGTGAAATAAGCCAGACACAGAAAGACAAAGATGACATGATCTCACTTATATCTGGAATCTTAAAAAGTTGAACCTATGGCCGGGTGCAGTGGCTCACGCCTGTAATCCCAGCACTTTGGGAGGCCGAGGGGGGCAGATCATGAGGTCAGGAGATCGAGACCATGCTGGCTAACACGGTGAAACCCCGTCTCTACTAAAAATACAGAAAATTAGCCAGGTGTGGTGGCAGGCGCCTGTAGTCCCAGCTACTCTGGAGGCTGAGGCAGGAGAATCACTTGAACCCAGGAGGTGGAGGGAGCAGTGAGCCAAGATCCAACCACTGCACTCCAGCCTGGGCAACAAAGTGAGACTCTGTCTCAAAAAAGAAAAAAACAGTTAAATTAATGAAAGTGGAGAGTAGAATGATGGTTACCAGAGGCGGGGGAAAGAGAAACTATTGATCAAAGAGTATGCAAAGTTTTAGTTAGACAGAAAGAATAAGCTTGGCTGGATGCAGTGGCTCACACCTATAATCCCAGCACTTCGGAAGGCTGAAGCCGGAGGATTACTTGAGACTAGGAGTTGGAGACCAGCACTGGCAACAGAGCAAGACCCTGTTGCTACAAAACAAACAAACAAACAAACAAAACCCATGTTTTTAATTAGCTGGGTGTGGTGGTGCATGCCTGTAGTCCCAGTTACTCGGGAGGCTGAGGTTAGAGGATTTCTTGAGCCCGGGAGTTCAAGGTTGCAGGAAACCATAATCACACCACTGCAGTACAGCCTGGGTAATAGAGCAAGAGGTTTTCAAAAAAAAAAAAAAAAAAAAAGGAATAAGCTTTAGTGACCTATTGTACAGGATGGTGATGACAATAAACACAATGTACATTTCAAAATTGCTAAAAGAGTAGATTTTCAGTATTTCTTCACACCAAAAAATGATATGTGAAGTGATGGATTTGTTAATTAGCCTGATTTAATGATTCCACATTGTAAATATATATCAAAACATATTATACCCTATAGATATGTACAGTTATTATTTGTCTTGAATATCATGTTGTATTGTAAAAGAAGAAAACAAAAACACAGTTATTATTTGTCAATTAAAAATAAACCAGGCACAGTGGTTCACGCCTGTAATCCCAACACTTTGAAGGCTGAGGCAGGAGGATCGCTTGAGCCCAGGGGTTCCAGACCAGCCTGGGCAACATAGTGAGATTTCATCATTACTAAAAACCAGAAAACACCTTAGCCATGTGTGGCAGTGTGTGTCTGTAGTCCCAGCTATTTGGGAGGCTGAGGTGAGAGGATCACTTGAATCTAAGAGGTCAAAGCTGCAGTAAGCCAAGATCATACCTCTGCACTCCAGCCTGGGTGACAGAGTGAGACCCTGTCTCAAAAATATAAGGCCAGGCATGGTGGCTCATGCCCGTAATCCCAGCACTTAGGGAGACCGAGGCAGGATGATCATTTGAGGTCAGGAGATTGAGACTGGCCTGGTCAACATGGTGAAACCCCATCTCTACTAAAAACACAAAAATTAGTTGGGCGTGGTGGCATATGCCTGTAACCCCAGCTACTGAGGAGGCTGAGGCAGGAGAATTGCTTGAACCGGGGAGGCGGAGATTGCAGTGAGTCCAAGATTGAGCCATTGCACTCCAGCTTGGGAGACAACAGTGCAACTCCATCTCAATAAAATAAAATAAAATAAACCAGGCGCAGTGGCTCACACCTGTAATCCCAACACTTTGGGAGGCAGATCACCTGAGGTTGAGAGTTCAAAACCAGGCTAGCCAACATGGCAAAACCCTGTCACTAATAAAAATACAAGGATTAGCCAGGCTTGGTGGCGCATGCCTGTAATCCCAGCTACTCAGGAGGCTGAGGCAGGAGAATCACCTGAACCCAGGAGGTGGCAGTTGCAGTGAACCAAGATTGCCACTGCATACCAGCGTGGACAACAGAGTGAGACTCTGTCTAAAAATAAATAAATTAATTAAATATAATAAAATGTAAAAAATAGTTCATGGCATTCTCTTATCATTAACAATTTATCTTTGAAAATGTTCTCCTTAATTCCTAATCTTGCTTTCTTTATTGCCTTTTTTTTTTTTTTTTTGAGACGGAATCTTGCTCTGTTGCCCAGGCTGGATGGAGTGCAGTGGCACAATCTTGGCTCACTGCAACCTCCGCCTCCCAAATTCAAGCGATTCTCTTGTGTCAGCCACCTGAGTAGCTGGGACTGCAAGCATGCACCACCATGCCTGGCTAATTTTGTATTTGTAGTAGAGATGGGGTTTCACCATGTTGGCCAGGCTGGTCTCGAAACTCCTGTCCTCAGGTGATCCACCCACCTCAGCTTCCCAAAGTGCTGGGATTACAGGCGTGAACCACCATGCCTGGCCAAGGTCTGGCTTTTCTTTATCAACCAATATGATAATTTCTGTTTCTTATTTGATAAGTTTAGTCATTTTTAACTTACTAAATAATAATTGTTACATTTGGACTTATTTCAACCCTGTTATATCAAGCTTCCTATTTATCCTAATTGTACCATGCCATTTAAGAGGAAAAAGGACAAAATTAAATATTTAATATGGGTATATATTTTCTACACTTCCATGTAAAAATGAACAATACTGTGGAAAAGAGACCAGAAAAAACACAAGCATTAATGATCTAGTGGTCAAGAAATAGAATTATGGGTCATTTCTTCTTCTTTCTATTTTTTAATATTTTTCTAAATTGTCCATGATGAACATATATACACATATATGTCACCCAGGCTGGAGTGCAGTAGTGCCATCTCAGTTCACTGCAACCTCTGCCTCTGGGTTTAAGCAATTCTCTGCCTCAGCCTTACAAGTAGCTGGGATTACAGGTGCCTGCCACCATGCCCCGCTAATGTTTGTATTTTTAGTAGAGATGGGTTTCACTATCTTGGCCAGGCTGGTCTTGAACTCCTGACCTCGTAATCCACCCACCTCGGCCTCCCAAAGTGCTGGGATTACAGGCATGAGCCACCGCGCCTGGCCAACGAACATATATATTTTTCTTTTGAGGAAGAGTTTCACTCCTGTTGCCCAGGCTGGAGTGCAATGGTGCGATCTCAGCTCACTGCAACCTCCACCTCCAGGGTTCAAGCAATTCTCCTGCCTCAGCCTCCTGAGTAACTGGGATTACAGGCATGAGCCATCACGCTCGGCTATTTTTGTAGTTTTAGTAGAGACGGGTTTCTCCATGTTGGTCAGGCTGGTCTCGAACTCCCGACCTTAGGTGATCCACCCGCTTTGGCGTCCCAAAGTGCTGAGATTACAGGCATGAGCCACCGCGCCTGGCCTGATGAATATACATTTTTAAACAAACAAACAAAAAACCCATGAGCCAGCAAATTAAAACAAATTTTATTGAAGTAATAGAACTGACGAGGATGGTAATGAGCCCACATCTTTCTAATGCCCAATCTTCCTTTCATACTGCACGAGGACCCCTTGGACGTCGTCCAGAGGGGGTACCCGCTCACCAAGCCCTACCCTGAGCTTTCCTTTCCTATTCAACAAATGGCAGTGTCCTCGCCTGGTCCTGGCGACTCCTCAGGGCGTGGGAGGAAAGCAGCGGCTCAGTGCTCGGTGTGGCGGACCTGAACACTCAGGGCCTTATCCTGCCATTGAGTCTCTCAAGGATATCAGCAGGATGTGGCCCGAAGGTTTTTCCTCCCCTGGTTTCCCCAGACAGAAAATGCTGGCCTTTGTCTAGACAGTACTTTGATGGATTGTGGATAGGACCATTTTAAAACTTTATCTAAACCAGATGAAAATGTCCTACAGTCACTCCAAATTTAATTTGTGGAGGTAATGTTTGTTCACTCTTGGTTCCTAGCCTAGAAGCCATTTGGACCTTTTGAAGTGCTTAGCTGGGATTTAATTTTGCAGTACACTTTATTTTTCATACATTCTTGGTGCTGTTTCTAATGCCTTAGTGATGTGGGTCTGTATCTTTGCCTAGTGGGAGTTTTGTCTTTCTATATAGTACAATAATTCCCCAACTTTTAAAATCTAGCTACCTTGTAAAAAACACAAAATCTCACACATTTTTCAAGTGAATTAAACACGGGACCTAAAAACAAACCTTTGTTTTTGTGTTGCGAAGGGAAGCAACACAGCTTTACTGGATACAGAGCTCCACACAGGGCTGTTTTAAAATCTTCGTAAGTTCTGGACAGGCCCAGCTACATAATTTGTAGGGCCTAGTGCAAAATAAGAATGTGTGGTGTGGCCGGGCGTGGTGGCTTACACCTGTAATCTCAGCACTTTGGGAGGCCAAGGTGGGTGGATCACCTGAGGTCAGGAGTTTGAGACCAGCCTGACCAATATGGTGAAGCCCCGTCTCTACTAAAAATACAAAAATTAGCCAGGCATGGTGGTGGGTGCCTGTAGTCCTAGTTACTCGGGAGGCTGAGATAGGAGAATTGCTTGAACCTGGGAGGTGTTGGTTGCAGTGAGCTGAGATCGCGTCACTGCACTCCAGCGTGGTCGACAGAGTGAGACTCCATCTCAAAAAAAAAAAAAAAAAAGAATGTATGACTCATTGTTCAAAAATTATGAAGACTTCCAAGGCTGGTGTGGTGGTGTATGCCTGTAGTTTCTGCTACTGTGGAGGCTAAGATGGTAAGGTCAGTAGGGCCAAGTGGGTGGAGGCTACGCTGAGCTACATGGTCCCGGTGTACTCCAGCCTGGGAAAGAAAGAAAGAAAGGAAGAGAGAGAGAAAAAAAAAGAAAGAGAGAGAGAGGGGGAGAGAGAGAGAGAGAAAGGAGAAAAGAAAGAAGAAAGAGAGAGAGAGGAAGGAAGGGAGGGAGGGAGGGAGGGAGGGAAGAAAGAAAAAGACTTCCAAGATGATGAGAGCAGAGCATTAAACCAGTCTCAGGGCCCTTATGAACTTGGGACCTGGTGCTAAATGCACACGTCACTCACCTGCGAAGCTGGCCCTGGCTCCGGATACTTTCAGTGGGTCCCACTGCATGTTATATCACATGTCAAAATCATTTACATCCTACACATGTTTTTTATTAGAACCGAACCTTTCCCTTCCCTTCCCTTCCCTTCCTTTCTCTTTCTTTTTTTTCTTCTTTCTCTCTCTTTCTCCCCTCCCTCCCCTCCCCTCTCCTCCCTTCTCCTCTCCTTTCATTTCTTTTCCTTTCCTTTGTTTCCTTTCTTTTTTTCTTTTGAAACAGAGTCTTGCTCTGTCACCAAGTCTGGAGTGCAGTGGCCCGATCTTGGCTCATTGCAACCTCTGCCTCCCAGGCTCAAGCAATTCTCCTGCCTCAGCCTCCTGAAGAGCTGGGACCATAGATGCCCGATACCACACCCGAATAATTTTTGTATTTTTAGTAGAGATGTGGTTTCACCGTGTTGGCCAGGTTGGTCTCCAACTCCTGACCTCAAGTAATCCACCTGCCTCGGCCTCCCGAAGTGCTGGAATTATAGGCGAAAGCCATCATGTCTGGCCTACAACCATTTTCTTTCTTGGTTTTTTTGGTTTTTGTTTTTTAAGACGAAGTCTGGCTCTGTCGCCCAAGCTGAAGTGCAGTGGAGCGATCTTAGCTCACTGCAACCTCCACCTCTTGGGTTCAAGCGATTCTTCTGCCTCAGCTTCCCAAATAGCTAGGATTACAGGCACACAGCACCATGCCTGGGTCATTTTTTTATTTTTAGTAGAGTTGGAATTTCACCATGTTGGCCAGGCTGGTCTTGAACTCCTGACCTCAAGTAATCCACCTGCCTTGACCTTGAAAAGTGCTGGGATTACAGGCATGAGCTACTGTGCCAGGCCTACAACCATTTTCAAAGAGATTTTGCTTTTGAAATTATGTGGCTACAAGTAACTCATTTTATGATTGGCTCTGATTGCTCCACAAATAGTGTATATGTTTGAGACTTCTTGTGCAGTGAGAAAGTCAGAACTTTCAAATTGCTTTCCAAGGAATCAATACGTTTATGACTATCAAAGTTGGCAATAGATGAAAGTGTCATTGGTGATGTCCTATGAATACTTAACCACACATTAAAAATCAATATTGTAGTGAGACAGCCGAGTATAAGGGGGGAAAGTCCCTGGAAAACCTCTGCCCAGCCCCGCACTGGGCGAATAGGGTGGAGTGGTGGGGAGTTTATGCCCTTTGCAGTAGGGAAGAGCCCAGCCTCTCTCTCCTGTTCCCGGGGGTGATACCCGACAATTCAGTCTGTATGAGGTGGGGCCGGTTGACAGGAACCTCTCCCGCTCTTCTAAGTTTTTGGTTTCCTTTTTGCCTAATAAATTCCACTTTTCTCACCCTTCCAAGTGTCTGCATGCCCAATACTTCATGGCCACGTAACAATGACCCCGTTTTTAGCGGAACTAAGGAAAAAGTCCTATAACGGTAGTTGTTTTTGTTTTGACATTTTGGGGCTGATAATTATGTTTTGAACCCAGATATTTTCACAGGCCCTTGAAGTACCCACAGGTTCCATGTGCTGTGTCTGTAACACCTGACTGAGAAAAAAAATGGTGCTCAGCTCCCTGCTCCTATTCTGACATGGCCCCTCACAAGAGCAGGCCGGCTCTCCCCAGATGACATTCCCACCCTCAGCACTCCCCACCACACCGGGAGGGAAACTCATAAACTGCAAAGCTCTGTTTAGTACAGAGAGGACTTGGGACTTTGTTCCTTTGTTTAGTTTACTTAAAAGTAGAACTGTCACCAGGCGCGGGGGCTCACGCCAGTAATCCCAGCACTTTGGGAGGCTGAGGCGGGCAGATCACTTGAGCTCAGGAGTTTGAGACCAGCCTGGGCAACATGATGAAACCCTATCTCTACAAGAAATACAAAAATTAGCTGGGCATGGTGGTTGAGCACCTGCGGTCCCAGCTACTCAAGAGTCTCAGGCGGGAGGATTACTTGAGTCCAGGAGGTAGAGGCTATAGTGAGCCAGCCGTGATGGTGCCACACTGCACTTCAGCCTGGGCAACAGAGCAAGACTCTATCTCAAAAGATATATATGTGTGTGCACATGTGTGTACACACGTATATTGATATACACATATATAAACACGTATTTATCTACACATGCACATACACATAAAGTTTGGCCTATTGGCACTAAGTCAGTGGCAACTTCTACTATTGTTATTTTTATGATTATTAATTACACAGAGCATGAATTTATGGCAGCCTTCTTTAAGAAGAAGAGAGGCTTTTGTTTTGAGACAGACGCCTCCCAGGTTCAAGCAATTATCCTGCCTCAACCTCCCGAGTTGCTGGGATTACAGGCACGTGTATTTTAGTAGAGGTTGTGGGGTGGTCACTATGTTGGTCAGGCTGGTCTCGAACTCCTGATCTCAGGTGATCTGCCTGCCTAGGCCTCCCAAAGTGCGGGGATTACAGGCGTGAGCCACCACACCCGGCCGTGAAGAGTTTTAAATTATTTATATTGCCAGGCGTGGTGGCTCACGCCTGTAATCCCAGCACTCTGGGAGGCTGAGATGGGCAGATTCCTTGAGCTCAGGAGTTCAAAGTCAGCCTTGGCAACATGGCAAAACCCTATCTCTACAAAAGCACAAAAAATTAGCCAGATGTGGTGGCATACACTCGTGGTCCCAGTTACTCAGGAGTCTAACGTGGGAGGATCACTTGAGCCCAAGAGGTCAAGGCAAGGCTTCAGTGAGCCATGATTACACCACTGCATTCTAGTCTGGGTGACAGAATGAGATCCTGTTTCAAAAAAACAAAATTTATATTATTCCCATAAAATTGGGTTATTAGTTTTTTAATACCGAGAGGCAGAATAGATTATTAATTTGTTAGTACAGTTCAAACTCAGTCATGTGTCAATTTTTCCTGTTTATATTAAACAGGTATTGTGTACCTCATACTGTGATCAACCAGGGGAGCTATGGACCTGCCCGCAAAGAGCTGAACACTGGAAGAGCAATCAGACAATAATATGACCCAGTGTATAATCAAATGCTAGGAGGTATGGTGCAGGTGCTACCCACTGTTGGGTTTTAATAAAGGAAATAGTGAGGATCAGGGACTCAGATGCTCAGAGGAGACTTCATAAAGAACACATACACATGCTACTATTAAAGGAAAGAGTTTGCTTTGTATTAAAACAATTCTGTGTGATTTTTAGCAAGTAATTCAACACATCTTAGTCTTCTGTCTGCAAAATGGAGAGGATGAGTTTTCTTGTATTGGATTGATGCTTTTGGCTACAAATTACTCTAATTCAATTAATGGACTTAAGCAAAGTAGAATATATTATTTCCAGAGGCACAATTATTATGGGGATTATTCAATAAACTCTTTGAGTAAGCCCAGATCCTTTCCGCTTTTCCTCTGTCATCCTCAGAATTTCAGTTACCTTGTCTCCTGGTCACAAGATGACTGCAAAAGCTCCAAGCACCACATCTACTCACACCAATATATGGAGGTGGAAAGAAAAGAGAAGGGAAAGGGAAGGGGAAAGGGAAGGGAGGGAAGAGGAGGTGAGGGGAGGGGGAGGAGAAAGGAGGAAAGAGAAGGAAAGGAAAATAAAGGGAAGGAAGGGAACCATTACTTCTGACTTGTGTCTCTTTTTTTAGAACAAAACAAAACTTTTCTCAGAAGTGCCCCATAACAAACTTATTCTCAAATCTTTTTTTTTTTCTTTTTTTTTTTAAGATGGAGTCTCACTCTCTTGCCCAGGTTGGAGTGCAGTGGCACAATCTTGGCTCACTACAACCTCCACCTCCCAGGTTCAAGCGATTCCCCTGCCTCAGCCTCCTGAGTAGCTGGGACTACAGGCAACCTCAAGTGACCCCGGGGGGCAGAGGTTGCTGTGAGCCAAGACTGCGCCACTTCACTCCAGCCTGTGCGAAAGAGCAAAACTCCATCTAAAAAAAAAAAAATTACGTGTCCACTTGATTGGGCTAAAGGATGCCCCAATAGGTGGTAAAATATTATTTCTGGGTGTGGGTGTGTCTGTTAGGGTGTTTCCAGAAAATATCATCCTTGGCATTAGTAGACTGAGTAAGGAAGTTCACCTTCACCAACGTGGGTGGGCATCTTTCAACTCACTGAGGGCCCAAATAGAAGAAAAAAGTGGAGGAAGGGCAACTTTGCTGTCTCTGTGTGAGCTGGGACATCCCTCTTCTCCTGCCGTTAGATATCAGTGCTCCTGATTCTCCGTGCCTTTGAACTTAGACTGGGACTCAACCATTGCTCCTGCCCTCTCCCTATTCTCAGGCCTTCAGACTCAGGCTGGCACTACACCACTGGCATTCCTGGTTCTCCAGCTTTCAAGTGGCAGACTATGGAATTTCTTGACCTCCATAATTGCATGAGCCAATTCCTACAAAAAATTTCTCTCTTTCTGTCTCTCTCTACCACCCCCACCATTGGATCTGTTTCTCTGGAGTACCCTAACTAATATATTTGTCATACAGCAATAGATAACCAACTTACCTATTTTTTTTTTTTTTTTTTTTTTTTTTTTTTTTTGAGACAGAGTCTTGCTCTGTCCCCCAGGCTGGAGAGCAGTGGCACAATCTCGGCTCACTGCAAGCTCCATCTCCCGGGTTCATGCCATTCTCCTACCTCAGCCTCCAGAGTAGCTGGGACTACAGGTGCCTGCCACCATGCCTGGCTAATTTTTTGTATTTTTTTTTAGTAGAGACGGGGTTTCACTGTGTTGGCCAGGACGGTCTCGATCTTCTGACTTCGTGATCTGCCTGCCTCGGCCTCCCAAAGTGCTGGGATTACAGGCCTGAGCCACCGTGCTTGGCCTTTTTTTTTTTTTTTTTTGTGAGATGAAGTCTTGCCCTGTCACCCAGGCTGGGTGCAATGGCACGATCTCGGCTCACTGGAACCTCTGCTTCCCTGGATCTCCCACCTCAGCCTCCCGAGTAGCTGGAATTACAGGCACACGCCATCATGCCCAGCTAATTTTTTTTGTAGAGATGGGGTTTCACCATGTTGGCCAGGCTGGTCTCGAACTCCTGACCTCAGGTGATCCACCCGCCTCGGCCTCCCAAAATACTGGGATTATAGGCGTGAGCCACCAATTGTCCTTCAAGAGAAGGAAAATCTTAAAACACTGGTACTAGTTTATTTATTTATTTATTTAGAGACAGAATCTTCCTCTGTCACCTCACCTGGAGTGCAGTAGCGCAATCTCAGCTCACTGCAGTCTCTGCCTCCCAGGTTCAAATGATTCTGTGCCTCAACCTCCTGAGTAGCTGCGATTACAGGCATGTGCCACCACACCTGGTTGATTTTTATATTTTTAGTAGAGACAGGGCTTTCCCATGTTGGCCAGGCTGGTCTCGAACTCCTGAGCTCAAGTGATCCGCCTGCCTCAGCCTCCCAAAGTACTGGGATTACAGGTGTGAGCCACCGCTCCCAGCCTGGTGCTAGTTTATAGAAGAAGAAATAATAATACTGATAATAGGTAACCTTATTGTGCACTGATTATGTGCTTGGCATTGTGTTAAGCGCCCTACACACATCAACTTGTTACAACAACCCTAAGAAATGGGTGTTATAATTGCCCCTACATTTTAAATCAGTAAACGGAATCGCCAAGAGGTTAAACAACTTGCCCAAGGTTACACAGTAAGTAACACCGGATTTGAACAGCTAATTATTGCTGTTATTCATGGATGACTTCAAATGTGAATTGAGTTGAAGGAAATCTAGGGAGCTCTACTTCAGTGCAATGACCATGGTACCAAGGGACACTCTGGGCCAACCTGTGGCCTGTAGGCAGGCCTGTGGAAGAGGAGGTATGTGGTATAGCTGCTGTGCTCCATGGGCCCCATGTGTAAGGCCAGCTTTGGGGCAAGTAGGGTGGTTCCATTTAGTGTGCTTTTTTTAAAAAAAAAAAAAGATAAAATCTATGTAACGTAGAATTCATCATTTTATGGCCAGGCGTGTGGCTCACACCTGTAATCCCAGCAATTTGGAAGGCTGAGGTGGTGGATCACTTGAAGTCAGGAGCTCGAAACCAGCCTGGCCAGCATGGTGAAACCACATCTCCACCAAAAATACACAAGTTAGCCGGGCGTGGTGGTGGGTGCCTGTAATCCAAGCTACTAGGGAGGCTGAGGTAGGAGAATCGCTTGAACCCGGAGGCAGAGGTTGCAGTGAGCCGAGATCATGCCACTGCACTCCAGCCTGGGTGACAGAGTGAGACTCTGTCTCAAAAATAATAATAATTCACCATTTTAGCCATTTTAAGTGTACAATTCTGTAGCATTAAGTATGTTCACAATGTTGTACAACCATCACTACTCTCCATTTCCAGAACTTTTCATAGATGAGTATGCTTTTCAATACCAGGAAAGCTTCTGGTATTAATACCCAAATGCTGGCTGGGTGTGGTGGCTCATGCCTATAATCCCAACACTTTGGCAAGCTGAGGCAGGAGAATCACTTGAGTTCAGGAGTTCAAGACCAGCCTGGGCAACATAGGGAGACTCGGTCTCTTCAAAAAATTAAAAAGTTAGCTAGGTATAGTGGTGCACAAATGTGGTCCCAGCTACTCCAGGGGCTGAAGTAAGAGGATCACTTGAGCCTAAGAGGTTGAGACCAGCCTGGGTAACACAGCAAGGTCCTGTCTCAAAAATAAATAAATAAATAAATAAATAAATAAATAAATAAATACCACACACCTCAATACCACCACCAACATTCTCACTAGCTAATGTTAGGCTTTTTTTTTTTTTTCTGAGACTCATTCTGTCACCCAGCCTGGAGTGCAAGGGCATGATCTCGGCTCACTGCAGCCTCCACCTCCCAGGTTCAAGGGATTCTCCTGCCCCAGCCTCCCCAGTAGCTAGGATTATAGGTGTACACCACCACACCCAGCTAATTTTTGTATTTTTACTAGAGACGAGGTTTCACCATGTTCACCAGGCTGTTCTCAAACTCCTGAACTCAAATGATCTGCCCACCTCAGCCTCCCAAAGTGCTGGGATTACAGGCGTGAGCCACCATGCCTGGCTATTTTTTTTTTTTAAATGGAGTTTCGCTTTTGTTACCCAGGCTGGAGTGCAATGGCGCAATCTCAGCTCACTGCAACCTCTGCCTCCTGGGTACAAATGAATCTCCTATTTCAGCCTCCCAAGTAGCTCAGATTACAGGCATGGGCTACCACGCCCGGCTATTTTTTTTCTTTTTTTGTATTTAGTAGAGATGGGGTTTCACCATGTTAGTTAGTCAGGCTGGTTACAAACTCCTGACCTCAGGGGATCTACCTGCCTCAGCCTCCCAAAATGCTGGGATTACAGGCATGCGCCACCGTACCCAGCCTGCCTGGCTATCTTAAAGGACTCAAGAAGCAAGGCCTTTCATTCCATAAAGACAGATCAAATGTGGCTACCCCTGGGAGAGGCACTACTTTGCCTTATATTAATTCACATGGTTGAGTAACTAGAGTGGCATTTGTTGTTCTTGTCGGCCACCAAACCTCAAAGCACCCTTACTCCCCTGCTTTTGGTTCTTGGTGGGATGCAGGGGTTACCCACCTCTGTGGGAGCTGGATACTGTCTTTTCCAGCCTTCCTTACAGCTAAGTCAGATACCTGCCCAAAACCCATACTCTGCCAATTGGACTTACCCATGTAGGATTTTCCTTATTTTATTTTTTTAAGCCAGTCAAATTTAGCAGTGGTGGACTATATACCAACTTTAGAGACACAAATGTTAATAAGTTCTGATAACTCACTACCATCAGACCAGTCCCACATAGGATTTTTGAATCAGAAACGAGTGCTGCAAAGAGCAGTGCCTAGGTGGAATCCTTACTGCTGTGGGTGCCAGTATGATAGCCAGAGGTGCGGAGGTAGAGACAAGGACCACAGGATCTGGGGGCCAGCAGCATTGCAAGGGACCATGTCTGTGTCTAGTGGCAGCAGCAAGGGAATCTTCATTAGCCGTTCGGTGGCACAATCTTGGCTGTTTTTCCTGTGGACATAGCCTCCAATCCTGGTTATCCCTGCTTTTGGATATGTTGTGAGCTATGCAAAAGTTTTTTTTTTTTTTTTTAGACAAAGTCTCACTCTGTCGCCCTAGTTGGAGTGCCACTGGAACGATATCAGCTCACCGCAACCTCAACCTCCCAGGTTCAAATGATTCTCTTGCCTCAACCTCCTAAGTAGCTGGGATTACAGGTATTCACCGCCACACCTGGCTAATTTTTGTATTTTTAGTAGAGACGGGGTTTCGCCATGTTGGCCAGGCTGGTCTCAAACTCCTGACCTCAGGTGATCTGCCTGCCTCAGCCTCCCAAAGTGCTGGGATTACAGGCGTGAGCCAAGGCACCAGCCACAAAAGCCTTTAATGTTTTCCCTGCTTGAGGTAGTCAGGATTGGATTCTGTTTCTTGTAACTCTGAACTTGATTATCTGTCTTTCTTCTATTGGAGGTGAGAAGCCGAGCCAGATTGCTATCTATGAAAAGATGATGCTGAACTTAGATGCAAGGAGAACTTCGTATCACTGATGCTATTTTACAGGTTGATTGTCCAGGCCCTCCTCAGTTTGACCTTTAACATTCTCACTTGGATAGCACAAAGTTGACCTTGCAAGCTTCCATTCTGCTTTTGTGGGAGTTTTGATTTAAATCCTGCAAAGAAAAGAGTGGCCTTGTGCTCTGAGCAAAACAACCCCTTCTTCCTGCTCTGTAACTCCTCTCCTCCCTATCTTTGGGAGTGGCCTTAGGGGACCTCTCCTGGGAGGCAAAATGGGGAAGTTCCATACCGGAAAAAAAAAGTTCCACTGTAGCTAAAGACAAGCTTTTCCTATTTCATAATAAAGTTGCATTCCTGGCCAGGCACAGTGGCTCACGCCTGTAATCCAAGCACTTTGGGAGTCTGAGGTGCATGGATCACCTGAGGTCAGGAGTTTGAGAGCAGCCTTGCCAACATGGTGAAACCCCATCTCTACTACAAATACAAAAGTTAGCCAGGCATGGTGGTGGGCGCTTGTAATCCCAGCTACATGGGAGGCTGAGGCAGGAGAATCACCTGAACCCGGGAGGCGGAAGTTGCAGTGAGCTGAGATTGTGCCACTACACTCTGACCTGGACGACAGAGCAAGACTCTGTCTCAAAAGAAAAAAAAAAAAAGTTGCATTTCCACTATTACTTGACCCACTCAGCAAAGATGTGGTTGCATTTTCCTCACATGTGGGTTGTTTGGGCATCTCAGGGTATGATGAATCTGTGTATTTGTTGGTGTTTAGATGCTTTTGAGAAATATGCTATAGTATGGGCAGACTTATGAAAACATTGTACTAATAATAGAACAAGATAGGAGTCTCTACTGATCACTGGCATTCATCCATGAGTATTATGGGCTGTAGTCTTGATTTGGCATCCTCAAGTGATCTTGGTGAACATCATAAGAGTAGGAGGCAACCCCTATACCCATGAAGAAATACCCACGTGGAATGGTCACATGGACCTCTAGAAGGCTATAGTGAGGCTGGGCATGGTGGCTCACCCCTGTAATCCCTCAGCCTTGGTAGGCTGAGGTGGGAAGATTGCTCCAGCCCAGAAGATCAACACCAACCTGGGCAACATAGTGAGATCCCATCTCTACAAAAAGTTAAAAAATTAGTCTGGCATAGTGGCACGTGCCTGTAGTCCCAGCTACACAAGAGGCTGAGGTGAGAGGATCACTTGATCCCAGGAGTTCAAGACTGCAGTGAGCTGTCATCCTGCCACTGTACTCCAGCCTGGGTGACAGAGCAAGGCAAGACCCCATCTCAAAAATAAAAGAAAAATAGGCCAGGCATGGTGGCTCACACCAGTAATTCCAGCACTTTGTGAGACCAAGGTATGTGGATTGCCTGAGCTCAGGAGTTCGAGAGCAGCCTGGGCAACATGGTACAATTCTGTCTCCTTTTCTTTTTTTTAATTTTAAAGAAACAGAAATCAGACAAAAAATAAGAGATTTTCTTTTCTTTTCTTTTCTTTTCTTTTTTTAAGATAGAGTTTCACTCTTGTCACCCAGCCTGGAGTGCAATGGTGCAATCTCAACTCACTGCCACCTCTGCCTCCTGGGTTCAAGCAATTCTCCAGCCTCAGCCTCCTGAGTAGCTGGCATTACAGGCACCCACCACCATGCCCAGCTAATTTTGTATTTTAGTAGAGATGGGGTTTCACCATGTTGGCCAGGCTGGTCTCGAACTCCTGATCTCAGGTGATTCGCCCACCTTGGTCTCCCAAAGTGCTCGGATTACAGGCATGAGCCACCATGCCCAGCTGAGTAATGAAAGAAAGAAAGAAAGAAAGAAAGAAAGAAAGAAAGAAAGAAAGAAAGAAAGAAAGAAAGAAAGAAGGAAAGAAGGAAAGAAGGAAAGAAGGAAAGAAGGAAAGAAGGAAAAAAGGAAATAAGGAAGGAAAGAAAGAAGGAAGGAAGTAAGGAAGGAAGGAAGGAAGGAAGGAAGGAAGGAAGGAAGGAAGGAAGGAAGGAAGGAAGGAAAGAAGGAAGGAAGGAAGGAAGGAAAGAAGGAAGGAAGGAAGGAAGGAAGGAAGGAAGGAAGGAAGGAAGGAAGGAAGGAAGGAAGGGAGGCATAGAGTACCTGAAAGTCTTCAGGCGTCTGGATTTATTATGAGATGGATTTTGGTTAAAGGGCAAGGATGCCTGCATATGCTTTAGAGGCAAGGTCATGGGTCTTGTGCTGCAGGGACAGAGACTTTTCCATTGAAGGAACTCTCAGAGCTCAACTCCCCTAAATCCATCCCCTTTCCCTGTCTTGGCCTGATGCCTGATGATCATAACAGTGTCTCTTTGCTGTTTCATTCCTCCACTCAGTTCCAGAGGAGCCACATAGAAAAACAGTTCCCAAAACTATAAAAGTCATAAGACTTATTATTTGAATAAACTGTTTAGATTTGCCATCAGGCACGGACACCTGGCTAATATTCATTTGGAACTCTGAGTTCTAGAAGTGTTCTCATTCTTCATATAACCCATCTAGCAGCCTCAACCAAAGAAGAATCACAGTAACAACACCAGGAAATTAAAGTCCAGCAAACCCTATAAATAGTTCTAATATATTTGTGCACACGCTTAGTTCCCCAGCATTGCTGTAAATTTGTCCTCTTTGCTGATTAAATGATACAAAAGTTTAGAGCTCCTCTTTTAATCTTCAACACCATTTCCTTTCTTATCCCATCAGAACTGGGTGATTTAACCTCAGCCCTTTGGTTTTTCTTTTTTAAAATATTAGCCTGCATTGTCCCCCAACAATGTGAATTTACTTCTTGCTCAATATGTCTATCACTGACTAATGATGCTTTAAAATTCTTCGTCCTGTGGATTGATTCAGATCCAACTAACTTTTACTAAATTCATAGAATGCAGCGACAGTGCTTGGCTTTCTTAGGGATGAAATTTCAGTTAATCCCCAACATAATTCTGTGAGGTGGGAGATATCGTCCGAATTTACAGGAAAAGAATCTGAGGCCCAGAGAAGGTCCCTGATATGCTGAGGCCACACATGTTTTCAGGGACAGTGACAGAGCTGGGCATACACCTGCAGTGTTTGATTCAAAATCAGTCATCTTGGCTTTTCACCAGCCAACAGGCCGTTCACTATCCAGATGTGGCTACATTACCTCGGCGATGGTCAGTTTTATATGAGACCAAGCTAACATTAACATCAGAGGGTACTACCACATTTGGGATTAAGTTTAAAAAGAAATCAGAGGGTAAATTTGTTGAGGGTTTTTTTTTCTGTTTCTTGTTTGTTTGTTTTGTTTTTGGGGGTTTTATTTTGTTTTGTTTTTTGAGAAAGAGTCTTGCTCTGTTGCCGAGGCTGGAGTGCACTGGTGCAATCTTGGCTGACTGCCTCCTCCACCTCCCAGGCTCAAGAGATTCTCATGCTTCAGCCTCCTGAGTAGTCGGAATTATAGGCAAGCGCCACCAAGCTCAGCTAATTTTTATATATTTTTAGTAGAGACGGGGATTTCACTATGTTCTCCAGGCTCGTCTTGAACTCCTGGCCTCAAGTGATCCTCTCACCTCAGCCTCCCGAAGTGCTGAGATTACAGGCGTGAGCCACTGCACCCTGCCGATTGAGGAGATTTGTCAGCAAAACCGCAAACAAGATGCAGAGAAAATGGAGACACAGGTAAGAGGAGGGTAGGATACCTGTCTTGGGTTCCTGGGGTAGGGAGGGTTGGCAAGAATAGGATTGGAAATAAAGAAACAAATAACTTCTACTCATCATTCTCCTGCATTGAGCCTTCCCAGAATATTGCCCAGATAGGCCCTTGTTGCTCATATATGATTTGGACCTCCCTTCTACCCACACAGTCCTGTGGAGCTTCACATCTGCTGGCCTGGGCCTCACACACATAAACCCATCTCTCCCAGTTCCCCTGTGTTAATCCACTCTTGCATTCCAGAAGCTGAACTCCAAGTTGAAGATGAATACTTTGTGCCCTATAACCCAGATTGTCTAGATTTATATTCATATCTTATTTTACAGCTGTTCTGAGTCCAACTGAACCACCCTGGGAAATTTACTTAGATTTGCTGAACTCAGTTTCTCATCTGTAATATGGATACAAAAGTAGTACCTAATTCATAGGGTTATTGTTTTTTGTTTGTTTGTTTGTTTGTTTTTATGAGACAGAGTCTCACCCTGCTGCCCAGGCTGGAGTGCAGTGGCGTGCGATCTCAGCTCACTGCAACCTCCACCTCCCGGGTTCAAGGGATTCTCCTGCCTCAGTCTCCCAAGTAGCTGGGATTACAGGTGCCCCCCACCATCCCTGGCTAATTTTTCTATTTTCAGTAGATATGGGGTTTCACCACATTGGCCAGGCTTGTCTTGCACTCTTGACCTTGTGATCCGCCCGCCTTGGCCTCCCAAAATGCTGGAATTATGGGCGTGAGCCACTGCGCCCGGTCTCATAGGATTACTGTTTATGCGACAGTGTTTATTACAATTCCTGGAACATAGAAGATGTTTAATGAGAAGAAGCTATTATGGTAAGATAATTTATCAAAATATTAAATTCAATTGTTCCTATATCTCCACCCTACCTCTTCTCCAACTGCAAATAAAATAAATGAATAGCTAGATTGCAATTTCTTTCTTTTCTTTTTTTTTTTTTGAGACAGAGTCTCCCTCTGTCACCCAGCCTGGAGTGCAGTGGTGCGATTTCAGCTCACTGCAACCTCCGCTTCCTGGGTTCAAGCAATTGTCCTGCCTCAGCCTCCCCAGTAACTAGGATTACAGGCGTGTGCCACCATGCCTGGCTAATTTTTTGTATTTTTAGTAGAGACAGGGTTTCACCATCTTGGCCATGGCTGGTTTTAAACTCTTGACCTCAAGTGATCTGCTTGCCTCGGCCTCCCAAAGCACCAGGATTATAGGCATGAGCCACCGGGCCTAGCCGCAATTTCTTAATTCAGGAATTTTGGCACCAGAAGAAGGGAAGAGGAAGAGGTGTGTGGAAACCAGAACATACCAAAATCCCCACACAAGCATTCCAAACATCCAGAACCGTGTCTCCCAAATGGGGGTGATTTGCACTCCCAGGCAACATTCGGCAATGCTTGGAGGCATTTCTGATTGTCACTACTGTGGGGAGGGTGCTGCTGGTATCTAGTAGGTACCGATCAAGGATGCTGCCAAATATCTAACAATGCACAGGACAGCCCCTCAAATGTCAGTAGCGCTGCCGTTGAGACACCCTGATCTAGGGCCTTGAGGCTAACTTGCTTGGCTGACAGGTGAGAAACTTGAGTAGAATGTGAGATTGAAGTTGTAAGTGAACAGAGCTGAGCCTGATAAACTGAAAAAAATATAGAATCACTTTGAGAATTCATTAAGGGAAAGAGGATAACATAGACCAGTCTGGGGATAACAAAGATCATAGGCAGCGTTCTGGGGGGAAAATCAATTTACGTATTTACCCCAAAACGCACAAATCTTAGTATTGTAGCTGTTGATGAAATTATTTTGGCTGGGTACAGTGGCTCACACCTGTAATACCTACACTCTGGAAGGTCAAAGCAGAAAGATGGCTTGAGCCCAGGAGTTCAAGACCAGTCCGGGCAAAATAGTGAGATCCCCATCTCTAAAAATAAAAATTAATTAATTAAAATTTATAAAGGAACTATTTTGTCAGGCAGGGTTACTTTTCTTTTGCAATCTCATTTTTTTTTTTCAGTAAAACTCTGTATATATTTCTTGTGCTGCTTTTCTGCAGGATATAAAAGAAGTCATTGGTGCCCATGCTTTTATCCAGAATGTATGGTGGCAATAACAATCAGGAAGAGAAAGTGGACCTTCTCTTTCCTTTGACACCCTTGGAAAATCCGAGTTGCAATTTGTTATGTTCTACATACAAGATAAGGCAACAGGCCTCCTTGGAAAAACGGATTCTCGTGGCTGATATCAGACACTGGAACCCCCCAGCAGTGGGCCCAAGAGCCCTAGAATCAATTCAGACCTAAATCTGCTCAGCTTGTCAAGTACACCCATTGGGCATCCCAACCCAAGTGTTGCCAAACAGAGTGGGATGACCATGGACCATGAACCCTTAAAAACTATTTATATTCTGCTTCATTACACATGTTCACTCTCAAATGCTCCCCTACATATTTTTAAAATGAAAAAACCAATAGCTGTATACCTTTATTTATTTATTTATTTATTTATTTATTTATTTATTTATTGAGACAGAGCCTCACTCTGTCACCCAGACTGGAGTGCAGTGGTGCGATCTCAGCTCACTGTAACTTCCACCTCCTGGGCTGAAGGAATTCTCGTACGTCAGCCTCCCGAGTAGCTAGGACTACAGGCACATGGCACATGTCTGGCTAATTTTTTCATTTGTAGTAGAGATGGGGTTTCACCATGTTGGCCAGGCTGATCTCAAACTCCTGGCCGCATGTGATCCACTTGCCTCAGCCTCCCAAAGTGCTGGGATTACAGAGGTAAGCCACCACGCCCAGCCTAGCTATATTCTTTGAAACATATTTATTCCTAATATATAAACACCTTGTGTTTTTTTCCTCTTTCAGAATTTCTGTTCATGACTAACTCTGATTTATCTGAGTTTTAAACTGTTAGAGAAACTCTTATCTAATTTTTGCCTTTTTTACTTTTGTTTATTTTATTTTTTTTGAGGTAGAGTCTTGCTCTCTTGCCTAGGCTGGAATGCAGTGGCATCATCTCGGCTCATTGCAACCTCTGCCTACTGGATTCAAGCAATTCTCCTGCCTCAGCCTCTCAAGTAGCTGGGATACAGCATGTGCCACCACGCCTGGCTATTTTTTTTTTTTCTGAGACAGAGTCTCACTCTGTCGCCCAGGCTAGAGTGCAATGGCGTGATCTCGGCTCACTGCAACCTTCGCCTCCCTGGTTTAAGTGATTCTCCTGCCTCAGCCTCCCAGGTTGCTGGGATTACAGGAGCCCACCTCCAGACCTGGCTAATTTTTGTATTTTTAGTAGAGACAAGTTTCGCCATGTTGGTCAGGCTGGTCTAGAACTCCTGACCTCAGGTGATCCACCCGCCTCGGCCTCCCAAAGTGCTGGGATTACCTGCATGAGCCACCGTGCCTGGTCTGCCTCTTTTTTTTTTTTTTTTTTTTTTTTGTAATAGGGAAGGGGTATCACCCTGTTGGTCAAGCTGGTCTCAAACTCCTGGTCTTAAGTGATCCGGTCGCCTTGGCCTCCCAAAGTGCTGAAATTACAGGCATGAGCCACCATGCCTGGCCTACTTTTTTACTTTTGAAATGTTTGTTGGATATTCACCTTTCCAAACCATCATCAGTTAATTGAATCTTTAGCAGAAATGTCATCTCTGTATCCTCATGCATCATTTCCTTGTATTGTCTCTAATAATACAATACAGCGGGTTGAACTCCTTAATGCAAGGGCAGATTTGGCACTCATGTTGTGTTTTCATGGTGCTCTGCCAAACTTCGGGGTGAGCATTGAGCTACTGGAGAGTCAAGGGGCCTGGGATTAAATCCTGACATCATGTTTTGGCAATAACGTATTTTTGGCAAGGCATCAAATACATCTGTGCTTCAATCTCATGCCTGTAAAACAGGGGTCATCATTCCTACCCTGCTTATATAAAGGAAGATTAATGTGCTGAGTCTTGAGGGATGGACACCTTCTAAATATGATGGTAGAGAAATGGCACCCTGGGGGAGAGAACAGCACGTGCGAAGATGAGAGATATACAGGGATGCTAAGTGGTACACCTTATACTGAAACGTAGAGTATTAATGAAAGAGGAATGACAGGCCAGGCATGGTAGCTCATACCTTAATCCCAGAACTTTGGGAGGCAGAGGTGAGCGAGGCACCTGAGGTCAGGAGTTCAAGGCCAGTCTGGTCGATATAGTGAAATCCCGTCTCTACTAAAAACAGAAAAATTAGCCAGGTGTGGTGGGGAGCACCTGTAATCCCAGCTACTTGGGAGGCTGAGGCAGGAGAATCACTTGAACCTGGGAGGTGGAGGTTGCAGTGAGCCAAGATCATGCCATAGCACTCCAGCCTGGATGACAGAGTGAGACTGTGTCTCAAAAAAAAAAAAAAAAAAAAAAGAAAGAAAGAAAGAAAGAAAGAAAAGAAAGAAAGAAAGAAAAGAAAGAGGAATCACAACAAAGACAGGGAAAGTGGGCTGAAACTAGATTTTTAAGGCAGCTGAATGACATGTTAAGAACATTTCTGCTGGACAGGCCAACTCCCTTCCTTTAAAAAAAAGAAAAAAAAGTTGGCATGGTGCTGTGGCTCACACCTGTAATCCCAACACTTTAGGAGGCTAAGGTGGGCGGATCACAAGGTCAGGAGTTTGAGACCAGTCTGGCCAACATGGTAAAACCCTGTCTCTACTAAAAAAATACAAAAATTAGGCAGGTGTGGTGGTGTGCGCCTATAATCCCAGCTACTCAGGAGGCTAAGTCAGGAGAACTGCTTGAACCTAGGAGGCAGAGGTTTCAGTGAGCTGAGATCGCACCACTGCACTCCAGCTGGGCAACAGAGCAAGACTCCATCTCAAAAATAAATAAGTAAATAAAATAAAATGAAAATAAAAAAAAATTTATAGGACAGGGTCTCACTATGTTACCCAGGCCAGTCTTGAACTCCTGAGCTCAAGTAATGCTCCTACCTCAGCCTCCCAACGTGCTAGGATTACAGGCATGAACCTCCACGACCAGCCCCAATTGCCTTCCTAGAAGCCTCAAAGTAGTGCCAACAGTACCTTCTGAGTGGGTCTTTACACATGGATGGCCATCCAGATGGACCACCACCTAGCCAGACAATGGGGGGACCTGACTCATCATCCTTTATGAGGTGGCCAGTAGCCTATTGGTACAGTGGCCTGAAGGGTCTTCCTCACAGGGCCCCTTATGTTAACTGATTACTGGTGGGACCATTTGTTCTCTTTCAGTGGACATATATTGAGTCCTTCAGTAGAATCAGTAAACATAGAGAGGAGGTGAGTAACTAAGAAGTGGGAGGTGCCTGTTGATGGCGTGTAACAGCTCAACTGCTGGCTCAACTGTGCTACAACCTGAACAATCTTCTGCTTCTCAATTACCCGTGAGGGCTACCTCTGTGGAGATTTTTTTGTTTTTTCTTTTCCTTTTGTTTGAGATAGAGTCTCAGGCTGGAGTGCAGTGGCATGATCCCCGCTCACTGCAACCTTGGCTCCCGGGCAATTCGCCTGCCTCAACCTTCTGAGTACCTGGGAGTACAGGTGCACACCACCAGGCACAACTAATTTTCTTTTTTTTTTTTTTTCAGAAGAGACGAGGTTTTACCATATTGGCCAGGCTGGTCTCAAACTCCTGACCTCAGGTGATCCACTCACCTCGGCCTCCCAAAGGCTGGGATTACAGGTGTGGGCCACCGCACCTGGCCACTTTTTAAATTTGTGGTAACAGCTGTGTTCTGAACCACACCCCTCCTGTGAGCAATGACATATAAAGTGCGAGGTGCAGCCAGTGACCACAAGGCATTTATTTTGCCTGAACACATCCAGCTGTTATACAGAGCAAGCCTCACTTCTTCCTATTAGCAGAATCCTTTTCTACCCTACCTGAGCTCAGTGTTGAATTTCAACCTTCATCTTATCCTTGAGCTATTGTTGGAGTTTCAGTTTTTCAAGACGCTCATAATCCTTGGTTTTCCTCTCAAGTAAAGAAAAAAAAAAAGCAGCATTTTAATTTTTTAACATAGAGATGGGGTTTCACCATGTTGCCCAGGCTGATCTTGAATTCCTGGGCTCAAGCGATCCTCCCGCCTTGACCTCCCAAAATGCTGGGATTATAGCCATCAGCCACTGTGCCTGGCCGTTTAATTTTTCTTCAGTTTTTATTTATTTATTTTTTTTGAGATGTTGCTCTGCTGCCCAGGCTGGAGTACAATGGTGATCTTGGCTCACTGCAACCTCCGCCTTCTGGGTTCAAGCCATTCTCTTGTGCCTTTATTATTTATGATAACTTTTTTTATTTTATTTTAAGGAAGGAGACCACTACTACTCCTGCTGCCCTCCTTCCCCCACCTTGCCTAGTTCACAAGACAGGAGGAAAGAGAGAAAGGAACAAAAGTAAGATAAATAGCTAGACAACCTTGGAACCACCACCCGGCCCTAGGAGTTAAACAAAGTAATAATGATAACATCAACCCCTGACTTAACTACTTGTGTTATCTGTAAATCCTACACACTGTTTGAAAAAAAAAGCACTGTAAAACTTTTGTTCTGTTAGCTGATGCATGTAGGCCCCAGTCACATTTCCCATGCTTGCTCGATTTATCACGACCCTTTCACGTGGACCCCTTAAAGTTGTAAACCTTTAAAAAGGCCAAGTATTTCTTTTTTGGGGAGCTCGGCTCTTAAGATGCGAGTCTGCTGACGCTCCCGGCCAAATAAAAAACCTCTTCCTTCCTTAATCCGGTGTCTGAGGAGTTTTGTCTGCGGCTTGTCCTGCTGCATTTCTTGGTTCCCTGACTGGGAAGCGAGGTGATTAAAGGACAGACGAGGCAGCCTCTTAGGCAGCTTATGCCTGCCCTGTAGAGCATCCCTGCAGGGGACTCTGGCCAGCTTGAGCGACGCGGATCCTGAGAGTGCTCCAGGGTAGGCATTTGCCCCGGTGGAACGCCTCATCAGAGCAGTGCACAGCAGGCCCCTGTGGTGGATCAACACAGTAGCTGACACCGGAAAGGAACTGGCACTTTGAGTCTGGACATCTGAAACTTGGTAAGACTGGTCTTTGGAATTTGCCCACTCCATTTGAGTGGAAGCGTGGTCTGATCACCTACGGCGTGCCTGTACCGGCACTTTGGTTTTTGTTTTTGACTTGAGTTGAATTAATTGCTTGATACTTTGGTTTTGTTTTTGACTTGACTTGAATTAATTGCTTGATACTTTGGTTTTAGTTTTGATTTTGACTTGACTTGAATTGCTTGATAAACAGGGGTGCCTTTATTGGCACTTTGGTTTTGGTTCTGATTTTGACTTGGCTTAAATTGCTTGATGAATAGGTGTGCCTTTAACAACACTTTGGTTTTAGCTTTGATTTTGATTTAGTGTGAATTAGGTAAGTGAGTGACCTTTTACCCTTTCCTTCTTGTAGTGTGAATGTTGTTTTGTCTCGAGAGAATAGATCAGACACAAAGTAAGCCCACTCCACTAGGAAATGTGTTAAAAAATTTCAACAAGAGAAAAGGAAAGTCATCAAATCATCAAAACTTACTCTATTAAAATGCATGTTACAGAACCTTAAGAAAGGTTTTGCAGGAGATTATAGAGTTAAGTTAATCCCTTACAGGTTAAGATCTCTGTGTGAATTAGAACTGCCCTCTTTTGGTGTTAGATGGCCCACCAAAGGAAATATAGACAAGGAACAATTGGCCATGTATTTAAGGTGGTGACAGAGGTCGGAGGACAGCCAGTGTACCTAGATCAAATTCCTTTATATTGACTCATGGTTAAATATAATATAGACAAAACCAGCATAAATTTAGCCCTGTTTAACAGCTTATTGCAAAAAAGCCAAAAGTAAAAGTAAGAGCAGCTTCACCAGCAGACACGGAGTTAGAAAAGGGAGTCCCAGAAACAGCAAGAGAAGCCAGTTTTGCAGGAGCCGCCAGAGATCATAGAAATTCTTTCTCCATGTGTCCCAGCCTACCGCGCTTTACCGAGGCCAACAGCTCCCTCAGAAACGAGATTTAGGAGCTCCCTCTCAGGGAGATGGCAGGACCTGTCTATTACAATGACCAGGCCCACATCCGGTGGGGGCAACAGACTTTCATCCATCAGCCCTTTTCGACCATTGATCTACTAAACTGGAAATACCCTGAACCCGCCACCTTGCTCCCGGAAGCTAGAGCCCTGTCGAGCATGACTGTGTAGAGGTGTTGGACTCAAGTTTACTCTAGCAGACCTGACCTCCGGGACCAGCCTTGGGCATCAGTAGACTAGGAGCTATATGGGGATGGGAACAGCTTCATCAACCCACAAGGAGAGAGATGTGCAGAACATGCGGTGGTAACCCTGGACACTGTCGTTAAGCTGAGCTCATTGCTTTAATTCGGGCCTTAGAACTCAGTAAAGTAAGACTGTAAACACTTACACTGACTCTCCGTATGCCTGTTTAACCCTCCGAGTGCATGGAGAATTATATAAAGAAAAGAGCCTGTTAAACTCTAGGAAAAAGGGGAAGAAAACACCCAGAGAATGCAACTCAGCTTCAGCGTTTGCAGAGGTACTGAGAAGCACTTCTGCAGAGGCTAAGAGTTGGTAGGAAAAAGCAAGTAATATAAAAAAAGATTCCAGGAATGCTTCAAGGAGCTGACAAGAGCCTAAGTCAGTTTTATAAGACACTGTATAAAGCATTCTGGCTTTACACCCCATTTAACCCTGAGGCTGCTGAACATCAGTATATAGTGAATACTTCATTTGTAAAGCAAGTCCATGGTAACATCAAGCAGAAGCTGCAGGCATGAATACCACCCAGTCTAGAAAAGTGGCCATCGAGGTGTATGTTAACTGTAACCAAGAAACAAAACTGGCAAAGAGTAAAAGAAAAAGAAAGACTAAGAGTAAGTGTAAAAAAAGAGAAATTAGCAACATGAGAGGACATGGACGTGCATGTAGATATGAAAGAAGTCAAGTTAGGCAAAGATGCAAGAGCCGGACCAGGCTAGAGAGAGATTAATGTGCGAGATGCAGAAAGAGAGGACACTAGAAGGGTCAATGTTCAAAAGGCAATAAAGGCAATGGCCAAGGCCGCAAGACGAAGAGGCCATCGGCCAAGGGCTGCCGCACCTTGGGGGAACCAAATACTGATCTGATCAGACTGACAGGAGCTGAAGAATGTAAAGACTAGGGTAGACTAGGCACCTTCTCATTAGGCTCCCAGGAGCCCATGGTCACATTAAAAGTTAAAAGCAGCAAGATTCTGCTGTATCTAGATTCCAACTTCTCACTGAAGGCTGAGCCACTAAATAGAGTTACAAAGGGGGGTGGGGGGAGAAGAACCCCTCCTCTAAGAAACTTAAACAGTAAAAAGAGCCATACCTTGTGAAAACTTGCTTATAGACTTTACACAACTGCCCTGTGCTGGAGGCTATCAGTACATGCTAGTGCTTGTTTGCTCATTTAAAATAAAATCAGGGGCCAGGCGCGGTGGCTCAAGCCTGTAATCCCAGCACTTTGCGAGGCCGAGATGGGTGGATCACGAGGTCAGGAGATCGAGACTATCCTGGCTAACACGGTGAAACTCCGTCTCTACTAAAAAATACAAAAAACTAGCCGGGTGTGGTGGCGGGCACCTGTAGTCCCAGCTACTTGGGAGGCTGAGGCAGGAGAATGGCGTGAACCTGGGAGGCGGAGCTTGCAATGAGCTGAAGTGAGCTGAGATCCGGCCACTGCACTCCAGCCCAGGCGGCAGAGCGAGACTCCATCTCAAAAAAAATAAATAAATAAAATAAAATAAATAAATAAATAAAATAAAATCAGGTTTTTGCCTTTGGTCCTCCTCCGAGTCAGGTGCACCCCCACCAAACA
>NW_016819762.1:1500177-1517715 GCF_001698545.2 Rhinopithecus bieti | reverse complement strand
TGCCCTATAAGATTTTGTTCAGTCGGCCACCCCCAAATCATAGGTCAAATTAAAGGTGACCTCCAGAAACTAAAGAAATTAACCTTAAGAAAGCAAATGCAGGCTTTAAAATAGCCATACAAAGTGTTCATAATTAAATAAATGAAAATGCCTATAAGCCTGACACCCCTTTAAATCTAGTGACTCTGTTTAAAGTAAACTCTAATTTTTCTAGGACTGATATAGGATGGGCCCTATACTGTAATCTTGTCCACTCCCACTGCTGTTAAAGTTGCAGGTGTTGTGTCTTGGATCCACCACAGTCAGCTAACACCGGCAGCTCAGGACAAGTGGACCAGCCAGCAGGACGCAGATCATCCAACCCGGCTGATCCTGAGACGAGACCAAGCTGCTGCTGAGGAAGACAGCCCTGCTCTGGTCACTCTGGAGGCTGACCAGTCTACCCGCGGCTGAAGCTTGAGGAGACAATAAGCCCTGCTCTAGTCACACACCGGCAGCTGACTAGTCTACACATGGCCGAAGCTTGAGGACTTGTCAAGCAAGTAAATGTAGTTAAAAATCTTAATAGTTTTCCTGCAATACTAACTGTTTTCCTACTGTTCTGTCGCTCTATTCAACCTTTTTCCCAGATAAGGACCTCCTTTGTCCTTGATGTACATTGTTTTGTTGTTGCTAACCCCCATAACCATGCTAGAAGAAACACCTATATAAGGTGTCCCCACTGTACATGTACTGCTTAGGAAACCCAGACCCGTCCAGTCCAGCAACAATTCCGAGTCTTACAGTCATTCTTTAAACATATAAACCAGAAGTTACCAGAACCTCTTCCGTTAGCAAAAACAGAAAAAGCCTATTTGCTCAGTTGGCTGAAAACATTGCTGGCAGCCTGGATGTTTCTTCACGTTATGTTTATAAAAAGACTAACATAGGAGACCAATGGCCTTGAGAAGCAAAAGAGTTAATGCCTCAAGATAACTTTACTTTAACTAACTCTTTCCCCAAACAGATGCCCCAAGTTCAAGCATCTGGCTCTTAAAAACTTCTGGTATTAAAAAATACTGTGTTACTTGCTGAGAAAAAGCTTTTCAGACCCAGTGACAAAACTAACCTGCTTAGGACATGACAAAGTTAATACACGTGCCTGTACAAGTTTAACATAGGTTTGATCCTAGGTCTTAATTTAGAAAATAGTTTCCAGCTATAAAAATTTAAAACCCTCATTATAAGTATATTACTGGTAATAGAAAGTTGCTTGCTGCTCCCCTGTGTATTACACTTGTTCCTTCAAATGATAAAAGGTTTTGTAGCTACCATGGTTCATCAGAAAACTTCAGGACAAGTGTATTACATAAAACACTATCGCTCTGTCTCGCAAAGAGACTCAGAAAGTAAAAATGAAAGTGAGAACTCCCAGTAATTCGTGAAAATTCTCAAAGCGGGGGACAAGGTCTCTGTCACATGAGCTGGAATGCAGTGGCACGATCGTGGCTTACTGCAGCCTCAACCTCCCAGGCATCAGTCCTCCCACCTCAGCCTCCTGAGTAGCTGGCACCACAGGCATGCATCAGCATGCCCAGCTAGTTTTTGTATTTTTAGTAGAGATGGGGTTTCACCATGTTGCCCAGGCTAGTTTTGAACTCCTGAGCTCAATGAATCCAGCCGCCCTGGCCTCCCAAAGAACTGGGATTACAGGCTTGAGCCACTGTACCCAGCCTATTTATAGTAATTTTTAAGTGGCCTAGGTCAGTGCCTCACAATCTTTAACAATCACGTGAATCACGTGGGAGTCTTGTTGAAATGTTGATTCCAGGCTAGGTGCAGTGGCTCCTGCCTGTAATCTCAGCTCTTTGGGAGGTCGAGGTGGGCAGATCACTCGAGGTCAGGAGTTCCAGACAAGCCTGGCCAACGTGATGAAACCCCGTCTCCACTAAAAATACAAAAATTAGTCGGGTGTGGTGGTGCATGCCTGTGATCCCAGCTACTTGGGAGGCTGAGGTAGGAGAATTGCTAGAACCTAGGAGATGGAGGTTGCAGTGAGTCGAGATCGTGCCACTGCCCTCCAGCCTGGGCAACAGAGCAAGACTCCATCTCAAAAAAAAAAAAAGAAATGCTGATTCCAATTCAGTAGGCCTGGGGTGGGCCTGAGAATCTGCATTTCTTACACCACCCAGATGGTGATGGTGCTGCTGGCTTACAGACCAAATGGGGTATAGAGCATTTTATCTACCTGTAATCATTAACGAACTGATTAAAAAAAAAAACTCTCCAAAATTAAAACAATAGCTATTGATGTTTTCCTCTTACTACTAGGATCTTATGTTGCTTACAATATATTAAATATTCTATTTGTGGTTATCAGTCTCCTTGTCTAGATTAATAGTACTTATTAGCCCAGGAATCTGTGCTAAATCTCTAAAGCTGATTTAGGTCTCCATGGCAATTTCGTAGCTTTGCCACCCTCGCTGCTTGGTAGGCTACCAAAACTCCAGAATAAATACACTTTCCAGGCAACTTTTTTGTATCAGTTCCTCCACTTCCAACCTGGCAGACCCAATGGCTGATGTTCAGGTTGTGCTTACGCACAGTGCCGAGCAGGGCACTGAAGACCCGGGTGGGCTAAATCCTGCTTGGCAGCTTCCTGTGATGTGTGTGTGGTTGTGTTAGAGGATTTTATTTTTTCCCCTTCAGCAGTTTTGATGGGATCTTCTGCCTCCTGGCACCGTTTCTGAAGTTCCCGGGCCTGTTGTTTGACCCAGTGTGTCTCACAGTCATCCGCATCATGCCTGTGGTCTTCTTGGGTAACAATGGGAATGCCCTGGTGTCAGAACCCTGTGCTCCTGACATAAACAGTGATAAACAGCGTGGTATCATTTTTGAGTCCCTGTAATCGCTTTGTTCCACTGTTGCCCTTTCTTTCTTTTTTTTTTTTTGAGAGAGTCTTGCTCTGTCACCCAGGCTGGAGTGCAGTGGCATGATCTCAGCTCACTACAACCTCTGCCTCCTGGGTTCAAGCAATCTTCCTGTCTCAGCCTCCCAAGTAGCTAGGATTACAGGTATGCATCACCACGCCCAGCTAATTTTTGTATTTTTAGTAGAGATGGGGTTTTGCCATGTTGGCCAGGCTGGTCTCGAACTCCTGACCTCAAGTGATATGCCTGCCTCTGCTTCCCAAAGTGCTGGGATTACAGGTGAAAGCCACTGCACTTGCCCTTCGGCACTTTTTTTTTTTTTTAATCACTTGGCATGGAACACACAGGAGGCCACACAAAGTGCTGAAAAGAATGAAACAATGGAATTCTGGGTTTTTAGTCTGGAGGGCAATGGTGCTTGCATAAACTTTGGAATTAACAAAAATACCCAGCTGACCAAGTTTTCCTCCATGAAAGAGAAGATGAAAACCTTTCTAAACTGGAGGACAGCAAAGCTTTGGGGAATACAGGCAGAGAGTTATATATAGTCGGGATCTCTGTCATCTGAACTGTCACTAACTCCAAACTTAGTGGCTGAGGGCCCTTCAAGTACAGCTCTTGCCTCACCTTCCAATAGAAGGCAGGTGAGTTTCGTAGACCTACTTATTCCTTGAGTCTGAGTCTTAAAGAATCAGGTTCTTGAACTGCTCAAAGCAAGATTCTTGAAGGAAATTCATCATCCTGGAGACCCACACTCACACTAAACCAAGGAGCTGATAGCATGAGAGCATGTTCCCTTTCAGACCCGCCACCCTACTGATCTGTGCCCCAAGGAGTGCTCCACCACCAGGATCTAGACTTGAGACTTGCATGAATTGCTGGAGGAAAGGAGATGGATTTCACAGTAAGACCCTTCATGGGAATGAGCCTTCCCTAGTAGGAGGCTTACCCAAGGGAGGTGGGTAGAGATTTCACATGAAAAGAGCTGAAGGGGGGCCCTGAATTTGAAAACGAGGGCAAAGGGAGAGATGTTGGGAATAGAAAGTTCCCATGGAGGTAACTTTTTGAGAAAGATCCAACTCTTTAAGTGATTTCTCTCTTGGAACTTGGGAAAAGACAAGTTGTCAAAAACTTTAGGCATACCCCTCCTGCATTGCACTTTTGAATTTATCCCAACTCATATAATTTTAGATTTTAAAATTGAGATAGGGTCTCACTATGTGGCCCAGGCTGGTCATGAATATCCCAACTCTCTAGTTAACTACATTAGAATATCCCAGGCTATGTCCAGTCTGCTGTTGCTATTGCCATTTCAGGGAAGCTGATAGGAAAGGATGATGAAGTGGGAAGGACAGACAGCCTGCTCCCACCCCGCAGCATCCCCTCCACTGGCCTGGTAGAAAGGCAGTATTGTCTTCCCAAGTGCACTATGACTCAGCAACATGGGTCTTGACCAACAGTCCTGTGAGGGATGACAGAGCCGGGAGGTGAAGGGAAATTCCATATAATATCTAGGAGCCCTCCTTAGAGGTCAACTCAAAGATTCCAGTAAGAATGAATGAGGTTGGCTGGGCGCGGTGGCTCATGCCTGTAATCCCAGCACTTTGGGAGGCTGAGGCAGGTGAATCACAAGTTCAGGAGATCAAGACTGTCATGTGCATCCGTGTGAAGAAACCACCAAATAGGCTTTGTGCGAGCAATAAAGCTTTTTAATCACCTGGGTGCAGGCGAGAGGCCAAAGCTAAGCCATCATATCCTCTGTAACCTGTACATACACATCCAGATGGCCAGTTCCTGCCTTAAGTGATGATGTTCCACCACAAAAGAAGTGAAAATGGCCTGTTCCTGCCTTAACTGATGACATTACCTTGTGAAATTCCTTTTCCTGGCTCATCCTGGCTCAAAAGCTCCCCCGACTGAGCATCTTGCGACACCCCCCCACCCCGCCCGCACCCCTGCCCACCAGAGAATAACCCCCTTTGACTGTAATTTTCCTTCACCTACCCAAATCCTATAAAATGGCCCCACCCCTATCTCTCTTCGCTGACCCTCTTTTTGGACTCAGCCCGCCTGCACCCAGGTGATTAAAAAGCTTTATCGCTCACACAAAGCCTGTTTGGTGGTCTCTTCACACAGACGCGCATGACATTTTGGTGCCAAGATTGAAAGGAGAAAGAGGTTGAGGGATAGTGAGAGAGGCTGGAGAAGAGAGTAAAAGGAGGCCGCTTACTGGATTTAAAATTGGTGGAGATGTTCTTTGGGCTGGTCCGTCTGAGGACCAGAGGTCATAGGTGAATCTTTCTCATGGAGCAAAAAGCAAAAGGACAGGGGATTGATCTCCCAAGGGAGGTCCCTCCGATCTGAGTCACAGCACCAAAATGTCATGTGCGTCCTTGTGAAGAGACCACCAAACAGGCTTTGTGTGAGCAATAAACCTTTTTAATCACCTGGCTGCAGGCGGGCTGAGTCCAAAAAGAGTCAGCGAAGGGAGATGGGGTGGGACCGTTTTATAGGATTTGGGTAGGTAAAGGAAAATTACAGTCAAAGGGGGTTGTTCTCTGGCAGACAGGGGTGGGGGCATCCCGAGGTGCTCAGTGGGGGAGCTTTTGAGCCAGGATGAGCCAGGAAAAGGAATTTCGCAAGGTAATGTCATCAGTTAAGGCAGGAACAGGCCATTTTCACTTCTTTTGTGGTGGAATGTCATCACTTAAGGCAGGAACCGGCCATCTGGATGTATATGTGCAGGTCACAGGGGATATGATGACTTAGCTTTGGCTCAGAGGCCTCACAGAGACTATCCTGGCTAACATGGTGAAACCCCATGTCTACTAAAAATACAAAAATTTAGCCGGGTGCGGTGGCGGGCACCTGCAGTCCCAGCTATTCGGGAGGCTGAGGCAGGAGAATTGCTTGAACCCGGGAGGCAGAGCTTGAAGTAAGCCAAGATCACGCCACTGCACTCCAGCCTGGGTGACAGAGCGAGACTCCATCTCAAAAAAAAAAAAAAAAAGAATGAATGAGGTTGAGGTTGGCCAGGTGTGGCCAGGTGCAGTGGCTCACACCTATAATTCCAGCACTTTGGGAGGCAGAGGTGGGCAGATCACCTGAGGTCAGGAGTTCGAGACCAGCCTGGCCAACGTGGTGAAACCCCATCTCTACTAAAAATGCAAAAATTAGCTGGGTGTGGTGGCCGGCGCCTGAGGTAGGAGTTGCTACTTGGGAGGCTGAGGTAGGAGAATTGCTTGAACCCAGGAGAAGGAAGTTGCAGTGAGCCAAGATGGCGCCACTGCACTCCAGCCTGGGCAACAGAACAAGACTCTGTCTCAAAAAAAAGAAGAATGAATCAGGCATCTGTTACTACCTAGCAATCCACCCTAAGACACAGGTGATTAAAAACAGTCATCGTTTACTTATTTTTTTAGCACAATTGTGAAGGTTGATCGGGTAGTTCTGCCACTGGCCTCACGTGGACTCACTCCTACAGCTGCAGAAAGCTGAGGGCTCAGCAAGAGCTGGGAGTCCACAGTGGTCCCACTCACATGTTCAGGCTTCAGGCAGGACAGCTGGAAGAGCTGATATGGCCTTTCTTCCCAGGCTACTTCACAGCGTGGTGGTCAGGGAGAGATTCTGTGATGCAGTAAGCTTTGAGCTGAGGTCTTCTGAGGGGTTCAAAGGCTGTTGTAAGTAGGCAAAAGGGGAGAGGCTGGTAAGAACAAGGGAACTTGTTTACAAGAAGGAATCACGAGTTGAGAACCCATGAAGTAGGAAGAAGTATGATGGTTTCTAGAAATAAAGGAATAATCAGTTTGGCTACTACACACAAGAAAAGGGGGAGCATGGAGGATGGATCACGCATGTTCAAGGAACTAGGGATTTTTTGTTTTAATTCTCATACTACATTACCAGAAAGGGGTCACAATCCAGATCCCAAGGGAGGGTACTTGGATCTTGCACAAGAAAAAATTCAAGGCAAAACCTCAGTAGAAATTAACTCAACAGTATCTGGGTGGATAGAGTAAAGGGAAAGGAAGTTCATTAAGAAAGAAAAGGAATAAAGAATGGCTACTGCATAGGCAGAGCAGCCCCAAGGGCTGCTGGTTGGCTATTTTTATGGTCAGTTCTTGATTACATCCTAAACAAGGTGGGGATTATTCATAAGTTTTCTGGGAAAGGGATGGGCAATTTCTGGAAATGAGGGTTTCCCCCCTTTCAGATTATATAGGGTAACTTTCTGATGTTGTCATGGCATTTGTAAACTGCCATGATGCTGGTGGGAGTGTCTTTTAGCATGTGAATCCATTATAATTAGTGTATAATGAGCAGTGAGGATGACCAGAGGTCACTTTTGTCACCATCTTGGATTTGGTGGGTTTTGACCAGCTTCTTTACCGCACCTTTTTTCAGCAAGGTCTTTGTGACCTGTACTTTGTGCCAACCTCCTATCTCATCCTGTGACTAAGAATGCCTAACCTGGGAATGCAGTCCAGTAGGTGTCAGCCTTATTTTACCCAACCCCTATTCAAGATAAAGTTGCTCTGGTTCAAACACCTCTGGCACTACGAATAATAGGAAACCACTGAGAGGTTTTTTTGTTTGTTTGTTTTAATACAGATGGCATTTTGCCATGTTGCTCAGGTTGGTCTCAAATTCCTGGGCTCAAGCAATCTGCTCAACCTCAGTCTCCCAAAGTGTTGGGATTATAGGAGTGAGCCATGGTGTCCAGCCTGAAAGGTTTTAAGTGTAGGGAAGTTTAAACTTTCCCTCTGAAAGCTCAAACAAACTGATAATAGGCAGCTAACAAGAAAAAATGAATACAAATTTATTAAAGTGCCCATGGACACAAGAGACTCAAAGAAGGGTCAGGTAGTTGAGGCCTAAATAGTGCCCTTTTCATAGGGGAAAGGGAGATGGAGGACATAGGTGATTGTGAGGTAATAATGAATGAGCCCAAAGAACAGAAAATGTCCTGGGACAAAGGTTTTCTGAGCTCTGAGGGAAGTTTTGGAAAGGTGAGGGGTGGAACTTCACTGAGAACAAAGGTTGTCTTATTATGTAGATTAAGTCTCCCAGATAATGTCTTAGAGCTTCCCTCAGGAGAACAGATGAAGTCTGTCGGATATGGTGATGGTGATGACTTTTAGTCTTTTCTCTGGTGGTTAATCATTCCCAGCTATTTGATGAGTTTCCTAGGGAGGGGGTTTTTATTTTTTTTATTTTTTTATTTTTTCGAGATGGAGTTTCGCTCTTGTTGGCCAGACTGGAGTGCTGTGGTATGATCTCAGCTCACTGCAACCTCTGCCTCCCAGGTTCAAGCGATTCTCATGCCTCAGCCTCCTGAGTAGCTGGGATTACAGGTGTTCACCACCATGCCTGGCTAATTTTTATATTTTTAGTAGAGATGGGGTTTTACCATGTTGACCAGGCTGGTCTCAAGCTCCTGACCTCAGGTGATCTGCCCGCTTTGTCCTCCCATAGTGCTGGGATTACAGGTGTGAGCCACTGATAATTGCATTTCTTTTGGAAGAAGCTTTCCTCAGTGAGATAAGGTAACTTCCAGGGCTCCTCCCTGCACCAGGGGGAGAGAAACAAGAGGTTACAGAGGCCTTGATTCTGAGCAGCTTCTAAGGCCCTCAGATTTCCATTCATTTAAAAATGCTCAGCATGCCCAGGTATCATACTTTTGGGTGTCATTCTCTGTGCCCTAACATAAGCAATAGTGTGACATGATCTGACTTGCCCTTTCAGGAAACATCATGGTTCTATACATGAGGCATTGCAGGGGAACTAGAAGCAGAGCTTCTCAACCTCAGCACTATTGACATTTGGGGTTAGGTAATGCTTTACTGTGTGAGGTTGTCCTGCACATTGCCACATGTTTATCAGCATCTCTGGCCTCTGCTTTGTAGATGGCATTTGCACCTCTCCCCCCCTTAGTTGTGACAACCAAAAATGTGTCCAGTCTAGGCATGGCGGTTCACGCCAGTAATCCAAACACTTTGGGAGGCCGACAGAGGAAGATCACTTGACCCCAAAAGTTCAAGACCAGCCTGGACAACATAGAGAGATCCTATCTCTACAAAAGTAAAACAAAACAAAACAAAAAAAACCCATTAGGCATGGTGGGGCATGCCTATACTCCTAGCTACTCAGGAGGCTGAGGTGAGAGGATCGCTTAAGCCCAGTAGGTCAAGGCTGTAGGGTGCCATGCTCATGCCACTGCACTCCTGCCTGGGTGATAGAGTGAGACCCTGTCTCTGAAAAAAGTGAAAAAAGAAAGAAAATGTGTCCAGACATTGAACATGTCCCCAGGGGGACCAAATTACCCATTTGGGAACCATTGTGCTAGAGTGAACACAGGGCTTCTCTCTCACTATTACAGTCATCCAGGAGAGAAATAATGATTACTTGGACTTGAGTGGCCAAGGTAGAGCTAGGGATGAGCAGATGGGATTTGAGAGACAAGGTGATGAATTCAACAGTATCTGGGTGGACAGAGCCATCACGGCAGCCCTATTCTTAACTCTCCTCTCTACTTTCTTCCTTCCACATTCTACCTGCTCTGAAAAAAGAATCCAGTCTAATTTGTGTTGATCTCATAGTCAGATGGCAAAAAGGATAACACGAGGAAGAGAGAGCTCATTTCCACTCTTCTGCAGTTGGTTGATAAAATGTGCATGGAGGGTTAAAGTCTGACCAAGGAATTGATTGAAGATCAGCAAGGCAGTGCATTTCCAGGTTTGTGTTAGAACAAGGGAAGTCTAGATATGTGAATAGTAAATGCTGAGAGGTGACAACAGCAGAGGGAGAGTTCTGGAATGAAGTTATATGAGAGACTTCCAACAAACCTGGACCAGTGAGGGCTACAATTGTCCAGCCTCCCAACCCTCAGCCTGCCTGTCTGTAGAGGCCAGCTTGTTCTCTTTCATTTCAGCAGTGCCCTCCTCTCCTTGGTCTTTATGCAAGGAATAATAATAATTCCCTATCCCTTGCCTGCCTGCAAGGAAGCATTGTGAGGAATGGTGAGTTCCCATTCCTAAAACACTTGAAATTCATTCAACAAAACATCCTGCCTTTATTTCATTACCTATAGAGTGCAGTTTTCTGGAAGAAAGGAAAGGTTGCGTTTTTCTTTCCTATGAAGGGAAAATAGAAGCCACAGCCCCTTTCAAATCAAAGTTTTGTTCTTGAGTCAAAGGCGCTCCTGAGGCTCCTACCAAGTGCAGTGAAAAGGCTTTGTTTGATTCTCTAAAGCTATCAGAGTTCATAAAGGTCATCATTTCATTCATGCTGGGTTTGAGGACAGTGTTCTTTCTCTGCTTTTGACAAGCAGCTGGATTTGAAGGCTAAGTTTTCATTTTGTTGCTACCTGGCCCTCTTTCCTTTTTTTCTGACTTAATGTATATCTAATCACCCAGAAGGTAGTCAGTCATGTTATGATCTGTTTTACTTTAAAAGTGTCATCATTATATAAGTTCATGGCAATGTAAGCATATCAAAACTCATAGTAAAATGACAAAACTGAAATCCAATTCCTTTCTTCAGGGTCAGAAGGCTGCTGCCTTTCCACGGGCCTCCTAATTTCTCCCCTGGACAGAGGCAGCCATGAATCATCGTCACAAACCAGCCAGGCAGCAGCCCCACTCTCACTTAAGAGTGGGCAGAAGGCTCCTTTATACAGGAAATTCCAGTAAATAAATGTAGAGGCGGAGCTGGGGACCCACAAATGGGATTAACAGACAAGGAGATGAACTCAAAAGTATCTGGAAAGAAAAGATGACAGAAACTTAAAACCACCTTGTGGCAAATACCACCCAGGTGGCTGGGTGTGGTGGCTCATGCCTGTAATCTTAGCACTTTGGGAGGACAAGGCAGGAGGCTCACTTGAGCTCAGGAGTTCCAGACAAGCCTGGACAACACGGTGAAAACTCATCTCTACAAAAATTAGCCAGGCGTGGTAGTATATGTCTATAGTCTCAACTACTTAGGGGGCTGAGATTAGCCATGATTGTACCACTGCACTCCAGCCTGGGCAACAGAGCAAGACCCTGTCTCAAAATAATAATAATAATAGTTGCTAGCAAGAGTAAATGGTAAAATTATTAGTAAGCAAAAGCACAAAGGCAAATAGGATATTTTCACAGACTCAAAGTATAATCCTATAAGACTCTTCCTAAATTCAAAGGGAAAATAGTAAATTTACAGTGGTGAAGTCTGTGATGGAGTTAACATCACCAGTATTGAAACATATCTACATCACGTATCTCCTAATATGATATACCGACAAGGACACAATATCATGTCTGTGGTATTCTGGCCAAAAACCCATAATCTTGAATTTTTTTTTTTTTTTTTTTTTTTTTTTTTTTGAGACAGTTTCATTTCTTGTTGCCCAGGCTGGAGTGCTATGGCACCATCTTGACTCACTGCAACTTCCACCTCCCAGGTTGAAGTGATTCTCCTGCCTCAGCCTCCCAAGTACCTGGGATTATAGGCACTTGCCACCACATCTGGCAAATTTTTATATTTTTAGTAGAGACAGGGTTTCACCATGTTGACCAGGCTGGTCTTGAACTCCTGACATCAGGCGATCCACCCTCCTCGGCCCCCTAAAGTGCTGGGATGACAGGTGTGAGCCACCGCACCCAGCTATAACTTTGAATTCAATCATAAAGAAACATTAGAAAAACCCTAAGTGACTAATGACCTTTGTTAAAAGAAAAACTTTAGGCCAGGTCCAGTGGTGTGTGCCTGCAGTCCCAGTTACTCAGGAGGCTGAGATGGGAGGACCACTTGAGCCCAGGAATTTGAGAATAGCCTGGGCAATATAGTAAGACTCTGTCTCAAAAAATAAATTTTAAAAAATCAGACAAATTAAATTTAACAGGCCAGGTATGGTAGCTTGCACCTATAATTCTGGCACCTTTGGTGGCCAAGGCAGGAGGACTGCTTGAGCCTAGGAGTCTGAGATGAGCCTAGGCAACACAATGAGACCCCCATCTCTACAAAAATAAAATATTTGGCCGGGTGCAGTGCCTTCCGCCAGTAATCCCAGCACTTTGGGAGGCCAAGGTGGGTGAATCATCTGAGGTCAGGAGTTCAAGACCAGCCTGGTCAACATGATGAAACCTCATCTCTACTAAAAATGCAAAAAATTAGCTGGGCATGGTGGCAGGCACCTGTAATCCCAGTTACTTGGGAGGTTGAGGCAGGAGAATGGCTTGAACCTGGAAGATGGAAGTTGCAGTGAGCCAAGATCGCACCATTGCACTTCAGCCTGGGCAACAGGAGTGAAACTCTGCCTCAAAAAATAATAAATAAATAAATAAATAAATAAATAAATAAATAAATAAATAAATAAATTTGGCTCATGACTGTAATCCCAGCACTCTGGGAGGCCGAGATGGGTGGATCACCTAAGGTCAGGAGTTCGAGATCAGCCTGACCAACATGGTGAAACCCCGTCTCTACTAGAAATACAAAAATTAGCTGGGTGTGGTGGTGGGCGCCTGTAATCCCAACTACTCAGGAGGCTGAGGCAGGAGAATCACTTGAACCNGAAACTCTGCCTCAAAAAATAATAAATAAATAAATAAATAAATAAATAAATAAATAAATAAATAAATAAATTTGGCTCATGACTGTAATCCCAGCACTCTGGGAGGCCGAGATGGGTGGATCACCTAAGGTCAGGAGTTCGAGATCAGCCTGACCAACATGGTGAAACCCCGTCTCTACTAAAAATACAAAAATTAGCTGGGTGTGGTGGTGGGCGCCTGTAATCCCAACTACTCAGGAGGCTGAGGCAGGAGAATCACTTGAACCTAGGAGGTGGAGGTTGCAGTGAACTGAGATTACACATTGAACTCCAGCCTGGGTGACAGAGCAAGACTCTGTCTCAAAAATATTTATTTTTTTGAGTCAAATTGTAGTGCTGGTATTACAGGCAGGAGCCACCATGCCCAGCCTACACACTCTTAAATTTAAGCACACAACTCTTTCATTTACAACTCATCAGCCAGAATTGAGTCACGTGGCCACTCTTCGTAGTAAATGAAGCTGGCCATATACTAAGTTGCAAACAGGGGTTCTATTATTATGGAATAAGAGAAATAACTAACAGACTCTTCTACAAGTAATCTTTTTTAAATTTTATTTTTATTTTTGCTCAGGCTGAAGTGCAATGACACAATTATGGTTCACTCCCTCCACCTCCCAGGCTCAAGCAATAGCCCACCTTAACCTCCCAAGTAGCTGGGAGCACAGGTGCGTGCCACTACACCTGACGAATTTTTTGTAGACATGAATTCTCACTATGTTGTCCAGGCTGATCTCAAATTTCTGGGTTCAAGCAATCCTCCCACCTTGGCCTTCCAAAGTGCTGGGATTACAGGCATAAGCAACAATGCTGGCCAAGTGGTCATTCTTATTACATCCTCAGGGTAGCCAGTGCAGAAGTCAGATGGCTCTAGAATAAAAATAGTGGATTATTATAAATTTTATTAGATGCTAATGCTAATAACAGCTACTGTTCTAGGTATAATTCGTTCCTGTAGAAAATCAGCACAGCTTCTGTACTTGATATGTAGCTACTGAGCTGCCAATACCTTTCCCCTAACCCAATAAACAGAGAATATAAAAGGCAGATGGAGGGGCAAAGTGACTGACACCTGCAATTTCCAGCACTTTAGAAGTCCAAGGCAAGAGGACCGCTTAAGCTCAGGAGTTTAAGACCACTTTGGGCAACATAGCAGGACCCCATCTCCTCAAAAAATAAAAAAACAGCTGAGTGTGGTGGTGCATGCCTATAGTCTCAGCTACTCAGGCGGCTGAGGCAGGACAATCACTTGAGCCCAGGAGACTGAGGCTGCAGCGAGCCATGATCATGCACTGCACTCCAGCCTGGGTAACAGAGTGAGACCGTCTCTCTCTCTCTCCCTCTTTTTTTTTTTTTTTTTTTTTTTTTTTAAGGCAGTTGGCTCTTATCTGAGAAGGACATAGCCTCCCTTCATAACCCCAGTACAGGATGATACATTTTCTGGCACTATGCCACAGAGACATTTATCGTCTCATTATTGCACAGGTTGTACAATAATGGTCCATTACGTAGATAACATCATGCTGATAGGACCAGGGGAGCAGGAAGAAACAGGCTTTGCACAGCATGCTTACAGCAGGGAGAGGTGAACTGCTTTGGTGTTATCAGACACAGCTGGGGAAGAACAGAATGAGTTGATGGGAAATCCTCACTGTAGGAAAAAATGTGAGTGATAGAAACATACTATTATCCACCTTCGCTAGAAAGCATGGCCTCAGGTAGGGGTCTATGACATTTCCTTTTCTTCCTCCCTCTTTTCTTTTTTTTTTTCTGTTTATATATCCTTCCTTCCTTTCTTCTTTTTCTTTCAGTATCACACATTCCCTTTCACCAAACTCACCCAGCTGTCTGTCTCTGCTGAGTGTCCAGCTCGCCCCCAGCAGCCACCAACCTTGACACCTCAATAGGGCACCATATTTTGGGGGAGTCAGCCAGCAACCTTGTGACATGTTGATAACGTGGACCGTTCCATCATAGCTAGGACAGCAATTTGTCCTTTGTGGAACAGACACATTCTGGTTTGGATCCGATCTCCTACGTACCATACTTCTGCCAGCCCTATCCATCTGTGGGGCTGTCCTACGTACCATACTTCTGCCAGCCCTACCCATCTGTGGGGCTGTCCTACGTACCATACTTCTGCCAGCCCTACCCATCTGTGGGGCAGTCCTACGTACCATACTTCTGCCAGCCCTATCCATCTGTGGGGCAGTCCTACGTACCATACTTCTGCAGCCCTATCCATCTGTGGGGCTGTCCTACGTACCATACTTCTGCCAGCCCTATCCATCTGTGGGGCTGACTGCATGCCTTGTTGTTTGTTTCTTTTTATTTTTTGTTGTTGTTTTCCTTAAAATTTTTTTTTCTAGTTTTTTTGTTTGTTTCATTTGAGTGCCTTATTTATTTATTTGAGAAATGGTCTCACTCTGTCGTCCAGGCTGGAGTGCAGTGGCACGATCTTGGCTCACTGCAACCTCTGCCTCCCAGGTTCAAGCAATTCTCTTGCCTCAGCCTCCCGAGTAGCTGAGACTACAGGTGCCCACCACCATACCCTGCTAATTTTTTGTATTTTTAGTAGAGACAGGATTTCACCATGTTGTCCAGGCTGGTTTCAAACTCATGACCTCAGGTGATCTGCCTGCCTTGGCCTCCCAAAGTGCTGGGATTACAGGTGTGAGCCACCGCATCCAGCCAAAATAAGATAAATTTTAAAACCCACAGTGTGCCACAGACTGGGTGGCTTAAAACAACAGAAATTGATTTTCTCACAGTTCTGGAGACTGCAAGTCCGAAATCAAGGATGTAGGGAAGAATCTTTCCTTGCCTCTCTCTCACTTCTTGTGGTTGCCAGCAATCCTTGAAATTCCTTCAATTTCTATCTCTGGATTTAGGGCCACCATAATCATCTTAAGTTGATTATATCTGCAAAGACCCTATTTCCAAATAAGGTCACAATTAAGGCAGGTGGGAGGAGGGTAGTGGGTTAAGACCTTAACCTATCTTTTGTCAGACACAATTCAATGCACAACATAGTGACTGGGAGGAGTGACATTTCTGTAAAGAGAATAGGTAAACTAAGTCCCAAATGATAAGCCAAGCTCACAATACAACTGTAGTTTAGAACCCCAGTTCTGGGCCGGGTGTGGTGGCTCATCCTAGCACTTTGGGAGGCTGAGGCAGGAGGATCACTTGAACCCAGGAGTTCAAGACCCCAGCCTGGGCAATATAGCGAGACCTCATTTCTATTAAAAAAAAAATTTTTTTAAAGAAAAGAACCCAAGTTCTTTTAGCTCTTCTAGACTTAGAGCCAGGTGTGGTGGTGCATGCCTGTGGTCCCAACTACTCAGGAGGCTGAGCTGGGAGAGTTGCTTGAGCCCAGGAGTTCCAGGCTGCAGTGAGCTATGATCTGCACCACCGCACTCCAGCCTGGGTGACAGAGTGAAACCACTTCTCTAAAAAAATTAATAAATAAGACTTTGAAAGACTTTCCATCACCTCCCTTCTTTTGGAATAGATTCCAAGGCATGGTTCTGAAATGATCCTATGTGTCCTGCTATGATTTCAGAGAATTTTGATTGCCAATGGGTTAACTAAATCTTGCCTCTAGATTGCTGTACCTGTCTCAAATCAACCTTTCAATTGAGAGGTTGTCAGAGCACCTACAAGTACAGAGAGCAGGGACTTCGTGGAGTTTATAGGACAGAATATGCGGTTTTATGCCTGCTTGCTCATAAATGTTTGCCTGATAAATGATTGTGTGTGGCAGAATTCAGTCTGAAATCAGCTCTCATTATCATCCAGGAACAAGATTGTAAGGGGTGAGTTGATTCTCCTCTGTCTGTTAATTTTTGGCAGCTAAAGAATCTGCCAAAAGGAAGCTAATAGTTGTGCACAAGCAAGCGGCTTCTGTCAGTTCCTACCATCATGGGAACAGTGCAAGCCAAGGCCTGGACAGTCGCTGAGGCTATGTTCTGGTGGCTCCAGGGACCTCTGCAGGCTCTGACTCCAGCCTCCATTCTGGCTCCCTTATTGGGCCTGGTTCTGACCATTTTTTCAGACTCACCCTGGACGTGGACATTCTTCTTCTCTCCTGGTTTCTTTGATTGATGCCTAGGAGGTGCAATCTCTGCCCCTTCTTCTCCTTCAGTTTCCCTCCAGATGCTATCTCCTGGCACATCTTGGCTCCAGGTGCTGCTGCTGAAGTCTGGTCCTGTCCACCTAGGAGCTCAGCCTGGGTCCCAGGAACTGCCTGGAGCAAGCATCTTAGCTTCTCTTTTATGGTCAGATCATTTGGCTATGTTTCTTTCTTTCTTTCTCTCTTTCTCTTTCTTTCTCTCTCTCTCTCTCTCTCTCTTTCTTTCTTTCTCACAGCCACAGGAAAACTTAAAACCAGTCCCTACAGACTTGTTATATATTCCATATTGAGAGCTAGTATATAATGACACACTTATTACCTTGCATTTCAGATTGAATGGAAAAAACCAAGAGGCTCTGACTTTAAGCTGTAGTCCTTAAAAACATACTGAGGAGAGGGGTGGGGTGCAAGGCACAGTGACCCATGGCTGCACATTGGGATCTGAATGTTTATTCTCTAGTCTGGGCCAAGATCTTATTCTCTGAACTGCAAGATGCCATAGCTTGCTTGCCCCAGAGCTTACCTCAACTGGAATTTGGAACCAAAGAGGGTCAGAAATTCCAGGGGGAAAAAGCCTATTCCCCCCAAACTGACTTTGTTTATCCCTTTGAAAATTCAAAGGTAAAGTTGATGTACCAAAAACATTTTAATGAAAGAGGTCCTTTTTTAGTAAAAGTAATCAGGATATATTGATTTATAGTGCATTTATATATTTAAAGCAGTTCCCTCTACAATGTATCAGCAGAAAAGCAACAGCACTTGAAGGCAATTACAAATACATAGATGGGGCCTGATGTCAAATATGTAGATGGGGATATAAGGTAGAAACAACATTGTCATCATGCAGGCAAAACTATCTTGAAGTTTCCATGAACTATGAATTCTTTGATACCTGACCA
>NW_016819762.1:1480671-1499096 GCF_001698545.2 Rhinopithecus bieti | reverse complement strand
CCCCTTTTTTTTTTTTTTTTTTTTTTTTTTTTTTGAGACAGAGTCTTGCTCTGTTGCTCAGGCTGGAACGCAGTGGCACAATATCGGCTTACTGCAACCTCTGCCTCCCAGGTTCAAGCGATTCTCCTGCCTCAGCCTCCCCTAGTAGCTGGGATTACAGGCTTGCACCACCATGCCCAGCGAATTTTTTTTATTTTTTATTTTTTTGAGATAGAGTCTCACTCTTGTCTCCCAGGCTGGAGTGCAGCAGTGCGATCTTGGCTCACTGCAACCTCTGCCTCCTAGCTTCAAGCGATTCTCCTGCCTCAGACTCCCGAGTAGCTGGGATTACAGGTGCACGCCACCAAGCCCGGCTAATTTTTTGTATTTTTAGTAGAGATGGGATTTCACCATGTTGGCCAGGCTGGTCTTGAACTCCTGATCTCAAGTGATCTGCTTGCCTTGGCCCCCCAATGTGCTGGGATTATAGGCATGAGTCACCCCACCCGGCCGAATTTTTGTATTTTTTGGTAGAGATGGGGTTTCACCATGTTGGTCAGGCTAGTCTCAAACTCCTGACCTCAGGTGATCCACCCACCTCGGCCTCCCAAAGTGCTGGGATTACAGGCATGAGCCACCACACCTGGCCTCAGCAACTCTTCTAAAGAGAAAAGAATGAGACAAAACATCTGCCCTTCTGGAGCTTACATTCTAGTAGAAAATATTCACAAGATAGATAAGTGTATTTACGGCATGTTAGAGAAGAAGTGATAAGAACGAAACAGAAAGCAGGAAGAATGGATAAGACACGGGGCATCATGTTTAAAAAAACAAATCTTTGTTTTCTAGAAATATTTATTCTAAAATACCCCATAAAAGACACTTTTCTGTTTCCTAGTCTTCTTCTTTCTCTTTGACGTAGCTAATATAAAAGGATATTTTCATCACTAATTTACATTTCACCCCAATATCCAGACAATACACCTTCTATGAATCTATGCATTTGCAAGTTGCTCATTCACACGGCCCTTCCCAGTGGCAGAGAGTCCTTGATTTCCATTCTACACTTACATTTTAGAGTTATCTGTTTTCTGCTAACCACTCAGGAAAAGTTTGAGACTAAGACGTAAAGTTGCTGATACTGAAAATCTTGCAGGCACATTTTCTAGGAGGCTACAGCAGCACCCTTGGGTTCCTCTCTGTGATTTAGAAAGTGTCTTATCTGGTTGGGAGCAGTGGCTCATGCCTGTAATCCCAGCACTTTGGAAGTCTGAGGCAGGCAGATCACCTGAGGTCAGGAGTTTGAGACTAGCCTGACCAATATGGTGAAATCCCATTTCTACTAAAAATACAGAAATTAGCTGGGCGCGGTGGCGGGTGCCTGTAGTCCCAGCTACTCAGGAGGCTGAGGCAGAAGAATTGTTTGAACCTGAGAAGAGGAGGTTGCAGTGAGCCGAGACTGCGCCACTGCACTCTAGCCTGGACAACACAGCGAGACTTCATCTCAAAAAAAAAAAAAACTAGCCAGGTGTGGTGGTCAGAACCTGTGATCCCAGCTACTCGGGAGGCTGAGGCAGGAGAATCACTTGAACCTGGGAGGCGGAGGTTGCAGTGAGCTGAGATGGCACCACTCCACTCCAGCCTGTGCAACAGAGCGAGACTCTGTCTCAAACAAAACAAAAACAAAACAAAAAAACCAAAGTGTCTTATCTTCATCTGAGAAATCACTTCCACTGGAACTCCATGTTATATCTGGAAGTCACTGATGCTCTTAGATGTGGTGGTTTCTTTTTGGGGTCTGGGGATAATACAAGGCGCATTTCTTGTCAGCTGGTAATGACTGAGCAATGCTTCAGAGAGGACAGCAGCTACCCTTGCTGTCCTGAGACCTGCTCTTGTGACCTGCAGTTGCCTTTCTCCTGGAAAAGATGAGCATTTTTTTTTTTTAAAGATGGAGTTTCGTTCTTGTCACCCAGGCTGGAGTGCAGTGGCATGATCTCGGCTCACCGCAACCTCCACCTCAACCTCCAACCTCTGACTTTTTTTTTTTTTAATTTTTAGTAGAGATGGGTTTTCTCCTTATTGGTCAGGCTGGTCTTGAACTCACGACCTCAGGTGATCCACCCACCTTGGCTTTGCAAAGTGCTGTGATTACAGGCGTGAGCCACTGCTCCCGGCCAGGATGAGCATTCTGTATCCCAACTCCTTTTTCTCTTGGGGCTGCAAGCACTGCTGTTGCTGGCATCTACCTGAACGCTGCCTCCTCAGCTCACTGCTGGTCCCACCTCGGCGAGCCCCACTGCCTTTGGCTTTTGCATTTCTGATGATAGGCTGACTCCATAAATTGTAACACAATCACAATTGGCTCCACGCAGAACCTGACTCAGCTCACAAGGACTGATTATTACATCCCTGTGATGTTATACCCACCCAATCAACATTCCCCATTCCCTAGTTCCTGCACACCAAACTATCCTTGAAAAACCCTAATCTCTAAGGCTTTGAGAAGACTGATTTGAGTAATAACTCTGTGTTCCATATGGCTGGCCTTGCGTCAATTAAACCTTTTTTTTTTTTTTTTTTTTTTTTTAAGTTTTTTTGAGACAGAGTCTCACTCTGTCGCCCAGGCTGGGGTGCAGTGGTGCGATCTATGCTCACTGCAACCTCCACCTCCTGGGTTCAAGTGATTCTCCTGCCTCGGCCTCCCAAGTAGCCAGGACTATAGGCGCATGTCACTATGCCCAGCTAATTTTTGTATTTTTTGTAGAGACAGGGTTTCATTATGTTGGCCAGGCTGGTCTCGAACTCCTGACCTCAGGTGATCTACCTGCCTCGATCTCCCAAAGTGCTGGGATTACAGGTGTGAGCCACTGCGCCCAGCCAATTAAACTTTTCTTGTTTTTATTTTTGAGACAGGGCCTTGCTCTGAAACTGCCTTTGCAAAAATTATAACTGAGATAATTATGATAGTGAAAGAGAGCTGACCTAACTGATTCCATATTGCTTCTAACCTCCAAACTGTTCCTGCTCATTCCCCGACATAGGCCAGACTAACTTTGGAAGGAACTTACTTTATAGTTTAACTTTGAAACAAATAACAGTCCTTTCCTTTTTTTTTTTTTGAGATGGAGTCTCACTCTGTCTCCCAGGCTAGAGTGCAATGGTGTGATCTTGGGCACACTGCAACCTCTGCCTCCCAGGATCAAGTGATTCTTCTGCCTCAGCCTCCTGAGTAGCTGGGATTACAGGCATGCGCCACCACGCCCAGATAATTTTTGTATTTTTAGAAGAGATGGGATTTCACCATGTTGGTCAGGCTGGTCTAGAACTCCTGACCTCGTGATCTGCCTGCCTCCGGCTCCCAAAGTGCTGAGATTACAGGCACGAGCCACTGTGCCCGGCCCCCTTTCCTAAAACAAACCCCCTTTTTGCCTAGGGACCAGTTGGCCTTTGTAGAACTAACAAATTAGCTTCAAGATTAGAAATTATGGTTTAGGGGTCACATATCTGGAGGTTGCAAGATCCCGAACCTCCCCAAATTGCTTCTGAGAATAACATCACTGTTTAAAACCTAAGATCAGGCCAAGCGTGGTGGCTCACACCTGTAATCCCAGCACTTTGGGAGGCTGAGGGCGGGTGGATCACGAGGTCAGGAGTTCAAGATCAGCCTGGCCAAGATGGTGAAACCCTGTCTCTACTAAAAATACAAAAAGTTAGCTGGGCGTAGCCGCAGGCGCCCATAATCCCAGCTACTCGGAAGGTTGAGGCAGAGAACTGCTTGAACCCAAGAGGCAGAGGCTGCAGTGAGCTGAGATCATGCCACTGCACTCCAGCCTGGGTGACAGAGACTCTGTCTCAAAATATAAATAAATAAATAAATAAATAAATAAAACAAAACAAAACCTGAGATCAGTACTCGAATACTTTGCAGACCCTGCATTCTCATTCTCATGCACCAGCTGACGCCACCCAGATTGGTAATCTGGCTCATCTGGTCTTATGGCCCCCATCCATGAGCTGATTCAGTGCCAGAGGACAGCTTTGACTCTGAGTTCATCTTCCACCTGACCAATCAGCACTCTCCACTTCCCAACCGTCTACCCACCAAATTATCCTTAAAAACCCCCAATCCCTGAATTTGGGGAGACTGATGTGAGTAATAAGAAAACTCCAATTTCCCATACAGTCAGCTCTGAGTGAAATATACCCTTCCTCTATTGCAATTCCCTTGTCTTGATAAACCAGCTCCATCTAGGCACTGGACAAGGAGAATCTGTTGGGCGGTTACAGCTCTGTTGCCCAGACTGGAGTGCAGTGTTGTGATCACAGATCACTGCAGCCTCCACCTCCCAGGCTCAAGTGGTCCTCTCACCTCAGCCTCCAACTCCCAGGCTTAAGTGGTCCTCTCACCTCAGCCTCCTAAATAGCTAGGACCACAGGCACATGTCACCACACTTGGTGAATTTTTAAGATTTTTGTAGGCACAGGGTCTCACCATGTTGCCCAGGCTGGCCTTGAACTCCTGGTGTTAGAGTAGTTAGGCAAACATGAGCAGGGCAGGAGAGGCCTCCCGCTATCAGGAATGTCAAGCAACCATCAGATGATGGTCAGGCAGTTGTTACACTGTCTCTCTAAAATAATAATTGGTTGCAACCAGTGCCAGAGAAATGCAGTCTTCCCATAGACAGAAAACACCTGAAGCTAGTGATTGGCAGTTTCCTGATGAGATCTCAGAAGTCGGGCGAGTGGGCTTAAGCATGTGCACTAAGAGGAAAATGGAGTTTAACTGGTGTATGACCTTCTTCTAGGAATACTCGACTGGAAAGGGGAACACGCCTCAAGTGAGCATATGTACAACTCCAGTAAACAGGCTGTGCATGCGGCCCCTCCCCATGACTGGCAGGCCACTGTGCAGGCAGACAGCCCGCCCCAAAGGAAGAGTCAAGGGAGGAGAGATGCAACCCCCAGAAGCATGCCTACTTATAAAACCCCAAGTTAAAGTGAGAGGATAGTTCTCCTGACCTTGACCTCCTTCGTGGCAGTAGCTGGAGTGGGTCCTTTCAGTCCACCGCTGGCCGCTCCTCGAGAGAGAGTGCAGGCCAGCAAGTGAGTGCAGGAACTAGAGGGAATGAACACTGGAACTGGCCGGTCGCTCCTTTCTGGCAGGAGCAGGCTCTGTGCAGTCCCCACAGCAGCATCCAAGCCCCTGCCCTCTCGGCACCCAGGTTCTTGTTGTTGTTGTTGTTACGGAGTCTCCCTCTGTCGCCCAGGCTGGAGTGCAGTGGCGGCATCTCGGCTCACTGCAAGCTCCGCCTCCCGAGTTCATGCCATTCTCCTGCCTCAGCCTCCCGAGTAGCTGGGACTACAGGCACCTGCCGCCACGCCCAGCTAATTTTTTTGTATTTTTAGAAGAGGCGGGATTTCACCGTGTTAGCCAGGATGGTCTCGATCTCCTGACCTCGTGATCCGCCCGCCTCGGCCTCCCAAGGTGCTGGGATTACAGGCATGAGCCACTGTGCCTGGTTGGCACCCAGGTTCTTGTCCGGCATCCAGGAAGAATCAGGTTCACACACACGGATTGAAGGGTAGTTTATGTGGAGTATTTTATTTGGCGATGGAAGTGGCTGTCAGCTGGACAGGAGTTGGAATGGGGATGGTGCAGGAAGGTGATCTTTCCCTGAAGCCGCACCATCTGAGGTTAGCCTTGTCTATCCATAGTCTCCAAGGCTCAGTTGCTTCTCTGCTTGCCACTCAGCTGCTTGTGTTGCTCCGCCAGCTGAAGTCTTTTTAGGGGCACAGGATAGGGGCATGGCAGGCCAAAAGGTAAACATTTGGATGGAAGAATAAGGGTCAGCTGTTTTCACTTCGGGGCTGCAGTTCCAGGCTTAAGGGTGGGGTTTAGCCACGAGCCCAGCTATTCCTTATCAAAAGGTCACACCAGGCACTTGGATCTCTCAAGTTGCCTGCTTGGCCCTCTTCCAAGGGTACTTTACTTCCTTTTGTTCCTGCTCTAAAACTTTTTAATAGAACTTCACTCCTGCTCTGAAACTTGTCTCAGTCTCTCACTCTGCCTTATGCCTCTCAGATGAATTCTTTCCTCTGAAGGAGCAAAAATCGAGTTGCTGCAGACCCGTATGCCGCAGACCCGCTGCTAACACTGGGCTCAAGTTATCCTACTGCCTCCCAAAGTGCTGGGATTACAGGTGTTGCAACTGCCCAGTGGGTTCACCTTGCCCAATGCCTAGACAGAGTCAATTTACCAGTACAGGGGAATTGCAGTATAGAAAGAGTAATCACATAGAGCCAACTGGATGGGAGACCAGAGTTTACAATTACTGAAATCAGTCTCCCCGAGTGTTTGGGGACTGGAGTTTTTAAAGAGAATTTGCTGGGTAGGGTCCAGTGAGTTGAGATTTGCTGATCGGTTGAGTTGGAAATAAAATCACAGGGAGTCAAAACTGTCTTCTTGTGCTGAGTCAGCTTCTGGGTGGGGGCCACAAGACCAGATGAGCCAGTTTCTTGATCTGAGTGATGCCAGCTGATCCATCAAGTGCAGGGTCTGCAAAATATCTCAAGCACTGACCTTAGGTTTTACAATAGTGATGTTATCCCCAGGTGCAATTTGGGGAGGGTCAGAATCTTGCAGCCTTTGGCTACATAACTGCTAAACCATAATTTCTAATCTTTTGGCTAATTTGTTAGTCCTACAAAGGCCAACTGGTCTGTAGGCAAGAAGGGGGTTTGTTTCAGGAAAGAGCTGTCATCTCTTTGTTTCAAACTATAAACTAAGCTCCCCCCAGAGTTTGTTCAGCCTACGCCCGAGAATGAACAAGGACAGCTTAGAGGGTAGAAGCAAGGTGGAGCTGGTTAGGTCAGATCTCTGTCACTGTCTCAGTCATAATTTTGCAATGGCAGTTTCAGTGTGAGCCACCAAGTCCAGCCTAGACTCTTTTTTTTATTTTTTATTTATTTATTTTTTGAGACAGAGTCTCGCTCTGTCGCCCAGGCTGGAGTGCAGTGGTGCGATCTCAGCTCACTGCAAGCTCCGCATCCCAGGTTCACGCCATTCTCCTGCCTCAGCCTCCTGAGTAGCTGGGACTACAGACACCTGCCACCTCGCCTGGCTAATTTTTTGTATTTTCAGTAGAGATGGGGTTTCACCGTGTTAGCCAGGATGGTCTCGATCTCCTGACCTCGTGACCCACCCGCCCTGCCTCCCAAAGTGCTGGGATTACAGGCATGAGCCACCGCGCCCGGCCTAGACTCTTCTTTACTGCAATGCTGAGGTCTCAGTGAATTCATTTTGTCTGTGCAGTCGGCAGGAAGAATCCATTTGGTGATTACACAAAAGAAACCCTCACAAGACCAAGAGAGCAAAATCGAATTCCTCCAGTTGTGGAAAATTAGGAGAGACCCCTAACTGTCAGGATCTGCCCTTAGGGAGGTTCAAAGACCTGCCTCCTCAGTCATGTGTGACTGCCTTTCCACCACCTCTCCCTGCTTTTGTCCTGGTAAAACCAAGGACAACCCCAGGAGTGCCTTGGAGACTTTACAAGAAGGCACCTTAAGGGAAGATGAAAAAGAAAGAGAGCTGGGCCACATTTTGCCCGGGTGATAATGGAGGGCTTTATGAAATCACTGATTGTAATGAGGGTCCTAGGGTGAGGGTGTTGTGGGGGCCCAGGACATACCACCCCAAAATATTCCTCTTTGGCATATTATTAGCCTGCTTGGCTTTCTTTTCTTTTTTTTTTTTTTGAGAAACTGCAGACAAATGAGCAGCTCTGAAAACCTGCCCTTTTGTAAAGGAAATTTCCATCTATGAAGGAAATTTTCATTAGTAAATGTGCCTGTACCAGGAAGAAAGCTGTTCCAGGCAAATTTTGTCACTTGAAAGACTTTTATCTGCCTAACAAGGCAAACTTTATTTACCATACATTTCCCCTCCTGCCCTCCCATAATTTTTCACCCCTGCCCACCTCCCATCAGGGTGCAATGCTTGTTTACATATAAGATAACAAACAAATCATGGGGAGATGTGCTGACTACAAGGGTTCGTGATAAAGGATTAATCTTTGTAATTACTACTTTTTGGAAGAATCGATATTATTATCTTTAAAGTTAAACTTATTCTTGGACTAGGACTGCTTTTGTTCTTGAGATATGAGGACATGACATCAGGACATTTCTGGGTCTCTTAAGTCCTGTGTCTGTTTAGTAAACATTATTAATTTGTTTCCTTAACCATAAACAGCTTGTGACTAAGAATGCCTAACCTTCTGGGAATACAGCCCAGCATGTCCCAGCCTGGTTTTTTCTCAGTCCCTATTCAAGATGGAGTCACTCTGGCTGAAGCACTTCTGACAGTATTAATAGGAGGCTGCCTCCCTCCATCCCTGTGTGAGTTTTTCCTAAAGCTGAGCTGGAAGGACAACAAACACAGTTTCCACCTCAAGTGGCAAGATACCATCACAACACCCTGAGAGATACATGCTGTCAGCAGGTGACTGCTTGACTACAGTTAAACCACTTTTGCAAAATGTACAGCAGTGAGAAAATTATGACAGCAAAAGGGATCTGACCTGACTCACTCCATCTTCCTTCTTTTCTTTTCTTTTCTTTCTTTTTTTTTTTTTGGAGACAGAATTTTGTTCTTATTACCCAGGCTGGAGGGCAATGGTGCGATCTTGGCTCACCACAACATCTGCCTCCCAGGTTCAAGCGATTCTCCTGCCTCAGCCTCTCGAGTAGCTGGGATTACAGGCATGCACCACCATGCCTGGCTAATTTTTTTGTATTTTTGGTAGAGACAGGGTTTCTCCATGTTGGTCAGGCTGGTCTCAAACTCCCCACCTCAGGTGATCCACCCGTTTCAGCCTCCCAAAGTGCTGGGATTACAGGCGTGAGCCACTGTACCCTGTCTTTTTTTCCCTGTCTTTTTTTTTTTTTTTTTTTTTTTTTTTTGAGACAGAGTCTTGCTCTGTCACCCAAGCTGGAGGGCAATGGCACAATCTTGGCTCACCACAACCTCCACCTCCCAGATTCAAGCGATCCTCCTGCCTCAGCCTCCCAAGTAGCTGGGATTACAGGCACCTGCCACCATGCCCAGATAATTTTTGTATTTTTAGTAGAGACGGGGTTTCACCATGTTGGTCCGGCTGGTCTCAAACTCCTGACCTCAGGTGATCCACCTGCCTTGGGCTCCCAAAGTGCTGGGATTACAGGCGTGAGACACCACACCCAGCCTCCATCTTGCTTCTAACCTCCAAGCTGCCCTCGTTCATACCTGGGTGTAGGCCGAACTAACTTTGGGAGGAACTTAGTTTACAGTTTAACTTTGAAACAAATACTGACACAGAAGGTAGAAAGAAATTATTTGGGCAAATAGTGAGGGCAACAGAGTCCTCGGCAGAACTTCTCTTCTAACAAAAGCAGCCCCCAAATCATTTCTTTTCTAACAAAGAGCAGCCTGAAAAATCGAGCTGCAGATATAGATAAGGAAGCTAGAAGCTTGCAGGGCAAATGCCAGCAACTGTGCCAATAGAAAAGGGCTACCTGCTGGCCAGGCATGTCTAACATCAAGGCTCCATCTTCTCTTTTTTTGTTACCACATGTGCACTAATAGAGAAATGGGCAACATGGCACAGTCCAGGCAGAGAACCTGCGTGCATGAAAAAGATTAGGTTGGGGATACAAGAAATTCACACCCTATGCAAATGGCATAACCAGTTTTTTGTGCCCTATGTAAATCAGGCACCACCTCCTCGCCAGCTTATCTATAAACCCCCCTGCATTTCACCATGGATTTGGCAACCCATTTTTCCAGGACCCCTCTCTGCAGCAGAGAGCTCTTCTCATTCTTTTTTTTTAAACTTCTGCTCTTAACCTCACTGTTTTTGTATCCACATCCTTGTTCTCCATGACCATGGGACAACAAACTTTGGGTATTACTCCAGACAACAAGGCCATTTCAATACGACAACAGCCCTTTCCCAAAGCAAACCCCTTTCTTGCTGGGGACCAGACTGCCTTCGTAGGACTAACAAATTAGCCACAAGACTAGAAATTATAGTTTAGAAGTTGCCCAGGTGCAGTGGCTCATGTCTGTAATCCCAGCGCTTTGGGAGGCTGAGGTGGGTAGATCACAAGGTCAGGAGATGGAGACCATCCTGACCAACATGGTGCAACCCTGTCTCTACTAAAAATACAAAAATTAGCCAAGAGTGGTGGCATGCACCTGTAGTCCCAGCTACCTGGGAGGTTGAGGCAGGAGAATTGCTTGAACCTGGGAGATGGAGGTTGCAGTGAGCCGATATCATGCCAGTGTACTCCAGCCTAGGCAACAGAGCAAGACTCCATCTCAAAAAAAAAAAAAAAAAAAAAAAAATTATAGTTTAGAAGTCATGCAGCCCCAGAGGCCACAAGATTCCACACCTCCCCCATTGCTCCTAGGGATAACATCACTGTTGTAAAATCTAAGATCAGTGCCTGAGATATTTTGCTGACCTTGAATTCTGATGCACCAACTGACACCATCCAGTCCTGTAATCTGGCTCAACCAGTTCTACCATCCCACCCAGGGACAGAAGACACCCACTTTGACCCCCTACAACTTTATCTCTGACCTGACCAATCAGCACTCCCCACTCCCTGTCCAAATTATCGTTTAAAAACTCCAGTCTCAGGAAATGTATGACTCAGTATTATAAAAAAATGAGAAATGAAGAAAATTTTAATCACTTAAAGAAACTTTAAAAGTATGGCTGGGCACAGTGGCTCATGTCTGTAATCCCAGCACTTTGGGAGGCTAAGGTGGGCAGATCACGAGGTCAGGAGGTTGAGATCATCCTGGCTAACACAGTGAAACCCTGTCTCTACTAAAAATACAAAAAATTAGTCAGGCGTGGTGACACGTGCCTGTAGTCCCAGATACTCAGGAGGCTGAGTCAGGAGAATTGCTTGAACCCAGGAGGCAAAGGTTGCAGTAAGCCGAGATTGCGCCACTGCACTCCAGCCTGGGCAACAGAGCGAGACTCCATCTCAAAAAAAATAAAAAATGAATAAAATAAAAAATAAAAAAACAAAAACCCTTGTCTCTGAATTTTGGGGAGACTAATTTCAGTAAAACTCCAGTCTCCTGTTCAGCTGGCTCTGCATGAATTAAACTTTTTCTCTATTGCAGGACCCCTGTCTCGATAAATTGGCTCTATCTGGGCTACAGGCAAGGAGAACCTGTTGAACAGTTACAACCGGAGGAGAGCCAAGGCTACTCATGAGCACAGGTGATGCTGTTTGGGAACAGCCTTGGAAACTTGGAGGACAGATGGATTTCACTGATGTTACAGAGGGAAGCTGGGCCAGGGACTGCTAATGGGTCTGCATGATCTTACCTCAACCCTAAGCTAATGTGGCTGGACAGCTTCCTTGGCCAAGTGAGCCTTGGGTTCCCAGCTCCATTTCCCCTTTCTCAGTTTCATTATCTGTCTCTACAACAGCACCCAAAGTTCAATGACAGCAAGGACCCCAGCTTTTGCTACTGGAGGAAGAGCTCATGGAAGTGTGCAAGGGAACATATTTTCTTTTTGTTTTTTTTTTTTGAGATGGAGTCTCACTCTGTCACCCAGGCTGGAGTGCAATGGTGCAATCTCGGCTCACTGCAACCTCTGCCTCCCAGGTTCAAGTGATTCTCCTACCTCAGCCTCCTGAGTAGCTGGGATTACAGGTGCCCAGCTAGTTTTTGTATTTTTAGTAGAGACAGGGTTTCACCATTTGGTCAGGCTGGTCTTGAACTCTTGACCTCATGATCCACCCACCTCAGCCTCCCAAAATGCTGGGATTACAGGCATGAGCCACTGTGCCTGGCACAAGGGAACATACTTCTAAAGCAGATTCTGGCCTCAGGCTTTTGATTACTCCTAAACTACAGGATACTTACTAGAATCCCAACTGTGAGCAAAAGAACATGTGGTTATCTTGCTAGAAGGTGCAACTATCATTTTTTAAATTTAATTAATTTTTTTTTGAGACAGGGTCTTGCTTTGTTGCCCAGGCAGGAGTGCAGTAGCATGAACACAACTCACTGCAGCCTCGACTTCCTGGGCTCAAGTGATCCTCCTGCCTTAGTCTTGCCACCTCAACCTGTGTAGTTGGGATCACAGGTGCAAGCCGCCATGCCTGGCTAACTTTTTGATTTTTTTGTAGAGATGGGGTCTCACTTTGTTGCCCAGGCTGCTCTGAAACTGACACAAGCAATCCTCCCACCTTGGCTTTCCAGAGTGCTGGGGTTATAGGTACGAGCCATTATGTCCGACCTAACAACTATGATTTCTTTAGAATGTCAGAATTTACACAATGAGGAGAATGTTGGACATTCACTTTGGCATTATAGGCATCTCAAACCCCTGAACTTGTTTTCCTACCACTAATTGGAGGTCATTCTGCTTTTTTTACTATTTTTTTTTTTGTAGAAAAAGAGTCTCACTATGTTGCTCAAGCTAGTCTCGAATTCCAGGCCTCCCAAAGTGGTGAGATTACAGATACGAACCACCACACCCAGCCAGGTTGCCATTCTTGACAACCTTCTCTTTATTTTTCTTTCTAGCTGAGATTCTAAAGTAGTCGTCTTTGACACATACCTTTCCCTTCCCTAATTTAGTCAAGCAAATATTCTGTTAATTTCCCCTTTGCAAATCTTTTATTTTATTGATTTTTTAAAATACTTTTTAATTTCACTTTTATATAGATGGGGTCTCACTATATTGCCCAGGCTGGTTTCAAACTCCTGGACTCAAGCAATCCTCCCCCATCGGCCTCCCAAAATTCTAGGATTACAGGCGTGAGCCACTGTGCCCCAACTCCCTTTGCAAATCTTTTTAACTTCGATGTTAAAACTAAAAGAAAACATAAGATTCAGTTCCTGTGATCAAGTAGTTACTGAGTTCTGAGCAACATATAAAGATGGAATAGTCTGTGTGTGGTAGCACACACCTGCAGTCCCAGGTACTCAAGAGGCTGAAGTGTGAGGATCACTTGAGCTTAGGAGCTGGAGACCAGCCCGGGAAATATAGCAAATCCTCATCTCTTAAACAAAACAAAACAAAAAAAACCTGTATGGTTTTGGCAAAATAGACTGCAATTGTGTTGGTTGAAAAGTTTTCATTTTTGCTTGGCTTGATTTTATGTATTTATTCATTCATTCATTTATTAATCCTTATTAAAAGTCATCTTTACTAATTTAGCTCTGCAATTCCAGTCTTAGAACCTCCCATGAAACTCAAAGGAAGATACAGGAAGAGGTGAGGATGTTGGAAGTGGACGGGTAGTTCTCAACTTGGGGCCCCAATTTTGCTCTAAGGCAAAAAACACAGGCTCTAGCAAAGAAAAAAGTCACTGTGCCTGGGGATGATTGTTCAGATGGTAAAGGAGGCCCTCAAGAGTGGTCAAATTAGTACATTCAGAAGGTAGTGCTAGAGTCTGCCTCATGAACCAGGGGATTTCTTTTTTAGGCATCCAAGTCCTTTTGAATTTCTTCAAGTTCTTTTTTTTTTTTTTTTTTTTTTTTTTGGGGTGGGGTTTCCCCTTTTTCCCCCAGACGGGGGGGAAAGGGCGGGGTTTTGGTTCACCGCAACCTCTGCCTCCCGGGTTCAAGCGATTATCCCGCCTCAGCCTCCCGAGTAGCTGGGATTATAGGCATGCACCATCATGCCCGGCTAATTTTGTATTTTTAGTAGAGACGGGGTTTCTCCATTGGTCAGGCTGGTCTCAAACTCCCGACCTCAGGTGATTCGCCCACCTCGGCCTCCCAAAGTGCTGGGATTACAGGCATGAACCACTGTGCCTGGCCGAATTTCTTCAAGTTCTTTAGCCAGATTTGGTTTGTCATAGTTCTGAGCCAGATGCATTCCAACCACGGTGTCCAAAGTAAATCCAAACAGGAACCAGAACATGATGTTGGGGCCAGGCAAAAAGGGTGCAAAGGGCAGCTGGTTTATATTTCCATGGGATGCTAGCAGTTAATTTTTTTTTTTTTTTTTTTTTTTTTTTGAGATGGAGTTTCGCTCTTGTCACCCAGACTGGGGTGCAATGGCGCGATGTTGGTTCACCGCAACCTCTGCCTCCCGGGTTCAAGCGATTATCCCGCCTCAGCCTCCCGAGTAGCTGGGATTATAGGCATGCACCATCATGCCCGGCTAATTTTGTATTTTAGTAGAGACGGGGTTTCTCCATTGGTCAGGCTGGTCTCAAACTCCCGACCTCAGGTGATTCGCCCACCTCGGCCTCCCAAAGTGCTGGGATTACAGGCATGAACCACTGTGCCTGGCCGAATTTCTTCAAGTTCTTTAGCCAGATTTGGTTTGTCATAGTTCTGAGCCAGATGCATTCCAACCACGGTGTCCAAAGTAAATCCAAACAGGAACCAGAACATGATGTTGGGGCCAGGCAAAAGGGTGCAAAGGGCAGCTGGTTTATATTTCCATGGGATGCTAGCAGTTAATTTTTTTTTTTTTTTTTTTTTTTTGAGATGGAGTTTCGCTCTTGTTGCCCAAGCTGGAGTGCAATGGCACGATCTTGGCTTGCTGCAACCTCCGCCTCCCGGGTTCAAGCGATTCTCCTGCCTCAGCCTACCAAGTAGCTGAGATTACAGGCACACACCACTACGCTCGGCTCATATTTTGTATTTTTAGTAGAAACGCGGTTTCACCATGTTAACCAGGCTGGTCTCGAATTCCTGACCTCAGGTGATCCACCCCCCTTGGCCTCCCAAAGTGCTGGGATTACAGGCGTGAGCCACCGCGCCTGGCCGAGATGTTACCAGTCATTCTTTTTGTTTGTTTGTTTTTTGAGACAGAGTTTCACTCTTGTTGCCCAGACTGGAGTGCAATGGCTGTGATCTCCGCTCACTGCAACCTCTGCCTCCTGGGTTCAAGCAATTCTCCTGCCTCAGCCTCACGACTATAGCTGAGATTACAGGCATGTGCCACCTCGCCTGGCTAATTTTGGATTTTTAATAGAGATGGGGTTTCTCCATGTTAGACAGGCTGGTCTTGAACTCCCGACCTCAGGTGATCTGGCCACCTCAGCCTCCCAAACTGTTGGGATTACAGGCACCCAGCCAATGCTACCAGTCATTCTTAAGGAATTACCCTTCCAAAACTGTAACTGCCCAATGGGTTCACCCTGCCCACTGCCTACGCTACCAGTGGAAGGTATCCGAGTTACCAGCAGTGTATCATATGGGTCTGCAGCAACTTCAATTCTTGGCTCCTCAGAAGAAAGAATTTGACTGAGAGGAGTAAAACAGAAAAAGAGACCAAGGCAAGTTTCAGAGCAGGAGTGGAAGTTTATTTTAAAAGGTTTTAGAACAGGAAAGGAACGTTCACTTGGAAGAGATCCAAGACGCACCTGAAGGTCAAAAAGAGCATTTAACATTAATCCAAGGACTTCATAGGCTCACCTCTTTCCCATGGTTCTTCCCTTAGTGGGCACTTCCCGCTTGCAGAGCGCTCCCTCTACCCTTGGGAATTGAGCATGCGCAGTGTGTTTAGGTGGTTCCACGCATGCCATCTGAGGCTGTCGTCCCTTTTCTGGTGAAGTACCCCGGAAGGCCATATTTTGCCATTTTATCTCTTAGTGTGCATGCCCAGGAAGTTTCTCCTCCCTGGCATCTGCATTCAATTAACACTTCAATGTTAACAGCTGTGGATCATCAGGAGATTGTCTCTCCCAGGCGCCCTGGCACCACGGCAGAGTTATCATTTTTAGAGAGACAGTTTGATAATTGTCTAATCACCTGACATTCCTAGTGGGTAGGAAGAGAGCCCTCTCCTGCCTGGCTCATGCCTATCTAACTACCTGTAACAACTAGACAGAGCTGATTTATCAAGACGGGGAATTGCGATAGTTCATAAGATTCTCCTGACTCAGCCTCCCAAGTAGCTGGGATTACAGGCACTGGCCACAATGCCTGGCTAATTTTTGTATTTTTAGTAGAGATGGGGTTTCACCATGTTGGCCAGGCTGGTATTGAACTCCTAACCTCAGGTGATCCACCTGCCTTGGCCTCTCAAAGTGCTGGGATTACAGGCGTGAGTCACCATGCCCGCCCCCAGAGCTAGGATTTGGACCAGAATCTGGCTTCAGAATTTGTGCTCTTGGGCCAGGCATGGTGACTCATGCCTGTAATCTCAGCCCTTTGGGAGGCTGAGGCAGGCAGATCACAAGGTCAGGAGTTCAAGACTAGCCTGATTAACATGGTGAAATCCCATCTCTACTAAAAATACTAAAATTAGCCAGGCATGGTGGTGCACGCCTGTAATCTCAGCTACTCAGGAGGCTGAGGCAGGAGAATCACTTGAACCTGTGAAGCAGAGGTTGCAGTGAGCCAAGATTATGTCATTGCACTCCAGCCTGGGTGACAGAGCAAGACTCTGTTTAAAAAAAAAAAAAAATTGTGCTCTTACACTCACACGTCACAGAGTATGAATTAATACTTTTTTTTTTTTTTGAGACAGACTTTTACTTTGTGGCACAGGCTGGAGTGCAGTGACACAATCATGGCTCCCTGCAGCCTCAAGCTCCCAGGCTCAAGTGATCTTCCCACCTCAGCCTCCTAGTAGCTGGGATCACAGGTGCACACCAATACACTCAGCTAATTTTTTATTTTTTGTAGAGACAGGGTCTCCCTATATTTCCCAGGCTGGTCCTGAACTCCTGGGCTTAATTGGTCCCTGAAACCTGACCTCCAAAAATGTTAGGCTTACAGGTGTGAGCCACCATGTCCGGCCCTTAATATGTATTTTTTCTTTTTTTTTTTTTTCCTTGTGTGTTTTCTTTATTTTATGTTATCTTTTTTTAAATAGTCATTTTAAATATTTTCTCTAGGTTGGATTTAGTTTTGCCATTTGTAGTTTTCTGGAATGGATGCAGAAGCAACAGAATTCTTCCCTGAATTTCCTGCAAAGATGATTTGGCATCATGGAGAACAGGATGGGCATACTCTGTGGTCAAACAATCCTACTTTTCTTTGTTGAACTAGCTCTGTGAATTCTAACAGAATTGGCCAATAAATGAACTTCATCTTAATCATCAAATTGCTCCAATTTTGAGTTGTAACCACATGCACACAGCAAGTCAATATGCCAAGACATTGGGTTGCAGCAGAGAAAGGGTAATCATAAGTTCACCAAACAGGGATGTATTAGTCAGTTCTCACACTACTATAAAGAACTACCTGAGACTGGGTAATTTATGAATAAAAGAGGTTTAATTGACTCATTTCTGCAGGCTTAACAGGAAGCATGACTGAGAGGCCTTAGGAAACTTACAATCACGGCGGAAGGAGGAGGGGAGGCGAGCACCTTCTTCACAAGGCGGCAGGAGAGAGAGAGTGTGCAGGGGAAATGCCATACAATGATCAAGCAACCAGATCTCAAGAGAATGCAGTCACTATCACAAGCACAGCAAGGGGGAAGTCACTCCCATGATCCACTCACCTCCCACCAGGTTCCTCCCCTGACATGTGGGGATTACAATTTGAGGTGAGATTTGTGTAGGGACACTGAGTCAAACCATATCCGGGGAGATGGGAGGAAACCTCAAATCTATCTCCCTGAGGAGTTTGGGATAGGGTTTTTAAGGGTTTTGGGGTGGGCTGAAGTGTAGAGATTGTTGACTGGTTGAAGAGTGCAGGCTGAAGTTATGGGAAAGAAGGATGAAGAAGCTGTGTTCTCATGCTAATCCTGCTCCACAGTGGAGGCCTTCAAACTGGTTGATTGAATGCAGTATCCAAAAACCATCTTAAAGGTGGCCAGGCACGGTGGCTCACATCTGTAATCCCAGCACTTTGGGAGGTCAAGGTGGATGGATCATTTGAGGTCAGGAGTTTCAGACCAGCCTGGCCAACATGGTGAAACCCTGTCTCTACCAAAACTACAAAAATTAGCCGGGCATGGTGTCACATGCCTATAATCCCAGCTGCTCAGGAGGCTGAGGCAGGAGAATTGCTTGAACTCAGGAGGTGGAGGTTGTAGTGAACCGAGATTGCACCAGTACACTCCAGCCTGGAGAACAGAACAATACTCTGTCTTAAAATAAAATAAAATAAATAAAATGAAAACATCTTAAGGGATCCTTAAACAAAAGACCCTTAAATTAAAATTTGAGTTAAGCACAGTAACATATAGAAATGATCTTATAGTAATAGCTTGATTCGTATTTTTCACATAACTTACTGATTGGACTTCACAAAAACTTACAAGACATTACAGACCACAGGCTGTTTGACTCCCCATGTAACAAAAAGGTAACACTGGGCCAAGCAGATTTCCTAGACACGACTGTTATTTTGGGGCTTGTGCTCAAGCACAAGGGGAACGGCACAGGGCAAGGATCCTCAGACTGACTCTTCAAAAAAGCTGGTAGAAATTTTTTTTTTTTTTTTTTTTTTT
>NW_016819762.1:1469035-1478917 GCF_001698545.2 Rhinopithecus bieti | reverse complement strand
TATATATATATTTTTTTTTTTTTTCTGAGATGGCATTTCGCTCTTGTTGCCCAGGCTGGAGTGCAATGGCAGAATCTCTGCTCACTGCAACCCTCACCTTCCGAGTTCAAGTGATTCTCCTGCCTCAGCCTCCTGAGTAGCTGGGTTTACAGACGTGCACCACCATGCTGGGTAATTTTGTATTTTTAGTAGAGATGGGGTTTTCTCCATGTTGGTCAGGCTGGTCTTGAACTCCTGACCTCAGCTGATCCCTCCTCCTTGGTCTCCCAAAGTGCTGGGATTACAGGTGTGAGTCACCGCACCTGGCATCTATCCAACATTTAAAACCAAACGATTAAAACTAATTTTAAGGGAGGCCTAGAGCATTGGGAGGGGCTGTTATGGCAACTTTTCCTACCTGTCACAATTTTAGGGGCCTGGTTCTGGCAAAATGCTATGATGTTTGTTTTTGGATCGCATTCCATGCCCCATATCCCAATTTAAAAGCAGAGAGAAGTAACAAATCAATACCTCTGACCCTCATCCCATTTCTGTCCCCTCCCCTCCTTCACTTGCTCTTATGGGTAAAGCTGCTCAAATATCAAGGAACATACTTTTAAACCACATATGAGTTCACTTCAGAATGATTTTGACTCTGTGGTAGAACTCTGGAGAAGTCCTGAATGCATTTGAGGGGAAGCGCACGGGCAGGATACAAGGGCAGATGGGAATAGAAGGGCTGAGATGACAGCAGAAGGGGACAGGGGAGGATCTGCTGGGAGACTTGGGAGCTCTCATTCAAACTCTCTCCATCATTGTCTCTCTCTCTCGGGCATAAATCCGCTCAAACATCAGGAGGCTGGTTGCAGAGGCATGGTGAGCCTTCTGCTGGCCTCAGCCTGGATTTTTCTGGGGAAGGCAATGAGGAATTTGCTATATCTCTGAAACCACCCTTGCAAAATTATGCCAGTGAGAGAAATCTGACATGGTTGACTCCACCTTGCTTCTGACCTTCAAGCTGTCTTTGAGCATTCCTGGGTGTAGGCTAAGCCAACTTTGGGAGGAATTTAGTTTATAGTTTAACTGAAACAAGAATGATGACAGTCCACTCTAAAACGAATGCCTTCCCTGTTTTCAGGGCTGAAACCACCTTTGTAAGACCAACAAGAGGTCCTAAAATAAGTGTGGTTTCTGTAAGCCCTTACTGCTCAGGAGTCATGGCCAGAGGTCACACAATAGGTGGACTTTTTATAATCCCTTGCTGTTTCAGGGTCATGTGGCCAGAGGTCACAAGATTGGTGACCTTCCCAATTTCTCCTATAAATAACATCACTATTGTAGAACCTAAGATTGAGTTTTTGTGAGATGTTTTTCAGTCTGACCCCACCCAGACTTGAGTCATGACTCAACTGATGCTGTGGTCCCACCCAGAGGTAGACTCAGCACATGAGGACCCTTTCCTACATCCCTACAATTTCATCTCCAACCAATCAGCAGCACCCATTCCCTAGCCCCCGACCACTAAATTGTCTATAAGAACCTCTAGGCTGGGTGAGGTGGCTCATGCCTGTAATCCCAGCACTTTGGGAGGCCAAGGCAGGTGGATCACTTGCAGTCAGGAGTTTGAGATCAGCCTGGCCAACATGGCAAAACCCTGTCTCTACTAAAAATACAAAAATCAGCTGGGCGTGGTGACACATGGCCTGTGATCTCAGCTACTCGAGAGGCTGAGACAGGAGAATTGCTTGAACTCGGGAGGCAGAGGTTGCAGTGAGCCAAGATGGTACCACTACACTCCAGCCTGGGTGACAGCGAGACTCCATCTAAAAAAAAAAAAAAAAAAGAACCTCTAACACCTGAATCTTTGGTGGGGGCTGCAGGGGAGGAGAGACAGATTTGAGTGATAACTCTAGTTCTCACATGTGTGCTGTCATGTCAATTAAACTCTTTACTGCAATGCTTCAGTCTCAGTGGGTTGATTCTGTCTGTGCAGTGGGCAGGAAGAACTCATCAGGTGCTCACATCTCTGTAAGAAAAAGATGGTCATAAATGGGTGAGTAGGATACATTCCCCAAAGTCAGGAACAGCCCTTGGTGAGGTTTGTAGGAGTCTCTTTTCTCCATTCTCAGTGTGGGAGGCATTTTGCTGCAGCTACTAGCAATGTCTTTGGCACATTCCCACGTGATCTTTACATCAAGTTCTTATTTTTCTTCTTTTTAGAAATATATTTTATTGGTCAGGTGTGGTGGCTCACACCTTTAATCCCAGCACATTGGGAGACTGAGGCGGGTGGATCACCTGAGGTCAGGAGTTCAAGACCAGCCTGGCCAAAATGGTAAAACCCCATCTCTACTAAAAATACAAAAAATTAACCAGGCATTGTGGTAGGCGCCTGTAATCCCAGCTACTCAGGAGGCTGAGGCAGGAGAATCACTTGAACCAGGAGGCAGAGGTTGCAGTGAGCCAAGATTGCATCATTGCACTCCAGCCTGGAGACAAGAGTGAGACTCCATGTCTATGAATTTGATTACTCTTAGGTACCTATGTGAGTAGAATTATCCAGTATTTGTTCTTTTGTGACTGGCTTATTTCACTTAATATAATGTCATCAAGGTTCATCCATGTTGCAGTATGAGCCTCTGTTGCTTTTTTGGAATTGCAGTAAAGAACACAATATAAATTTATCTTCTTAACAATTTTAAGATTCAGTATTGTTAACTATAAACACATTATTGTAAAACAGATCTCTAGAACTTCCTCATCTTGCATGATTGAAACTCTATGCCCATTGAACAACTTCCCTTTTTCCTGGCTCTCTGGCCCCTGGAAACCACCACTCTACTTTTCTGAGTTTAATTACTTTATACATCTCATGTGAATGGCTTTATGCAGCACTTACGTTTTTGTGATTGGCTTTTTTCATTTAATGCCTTGAAGCTTCATCCGTGTTGTAGCTTATGACAGGATTTCTTTCTTTTTCAAAGCTGATTATTATTCCATTGTATGGACATACCACATTTTCATTATCCATTCAACCATTAATGCACATTTGAGTTGCGTCCACTTCTTGGCTATTGTGAATGCTGTTGCAATGAACATGGGTATGCAAATATCTTTTTGAGATCCTGTTGTTGAAATCTATTCAGAGGTAGAATTGCTGGATTGTGGGGTAATTCTATGTTTAACTTTTTGAGGAACCTCCGTATTGTTTTCCATAGTGGCTGCATCATTTTTCATTCCCACCAACAGTGCTCAAGGGCTTCAATTTCTCCACATTCTTGCCAACACTTGGTATTTTCCATGCTTTTGAAAATGGCCATCCTAATGGACATGAGGTGATGTCTCATTGTGGTTTTAGCTTGCATTTGATTAGTGCTGTTGAGCATCTTCTCATGGGCTTGTGGCCATTTGTATATTCTCCATAAATTTTTCTCTCACCCCACCCCTGACTTTTCTGAGATTTTCCTTTTCCACAGTCATACATCCATGCTAACAACAGATGAATCTGTTACTGTATTTGTTCTTATCAAGAGGAGCAAGCAAGAGAACTGAAAATAACAAGATATATTTGAGAGACGAGCTAGAAAAAGAAAGCAGGTAGGAAAAATTAGAAAGTGCACAGTGGAGGGGCAGAAATGGGAGGGAGGGAGCAGCAAAGCAGAACTTGGGGTGAGAGGAAAGGACACTGCCACCACGTCCCCAGAAAATTTGGAGTCAGAGGTCTTCCTGATCACCTGCCTTACCTCCAAGCAACCTGAAGAGCAGAACTCCCATCCCTTGGTGCCATCATGACTCTGGAAAAATCTTCTGAGAAAGTGGGCTACAAATAAGTCAGGACTCATATCCTGGTGTCTCTTAGGACAAACAAGTGTCGTCCCCAAACTGCCTCATTCATCCTCTGATGTGATCCATGCTGGAGTGGGGTTTTAGTAGAGATGGGGTTTTGCCATGTTGGCTGGTTTCGAATGCCTGATTTCAAGTGATTTGCCCGCCTCAGCCTTCCAAACTGCTGGGATTACAGGCATGAGCCATTGTGCCTGGCCTGAGACTGGATAACTTATAAAGAAAAGTTGAATTGACTCACTGTTCTGCAGGCTGTACAGGAAGCATGATGCTGCTATCTGCTTATCTTCCTGGGACGCCTCAGGAAACTTACAGTCCTGGTGGAAGGCAAAGTGGAAGGCACCCAGTCCCATGGCCAGAGCAGGAGCAAGAGAGCAAGGTGAGAGCTACACATATTTAAACGACCAGATCGGCCGGGAGGGTGGCTCAAGCCTGTAATCCCAGCACTTTGGGAGGCCGAGACGGGCGGATCACGAGGTCAGGAGATCGAGACCATCCTGGCTAACTCGGTGAAACCCCGTCTCTACTAAAAAATACAAAAAAATAGCCGGCGAGGTGGCGGCGCCTGTAGTCCCAGCTACTCGGGAGGCTGAGGCAGGAGAATGGCGTAAACCCGGGAGGCGGAGCTGAGATTTGGCCACTGCACCGCAGCTTGGGCGACAGAGCGAGACTCCGTCTCAAAAACAAACAAACAAACAAAAAAAGACCATCTCTACCAAAAATACAAAAAATTAGCTGGGCATGGTGGCGGGCGCCTGTAGTCTCAGCTACTCCGGAGGCTGACGCAGGAGAATGGCGTGAACCCGGGAGGCGGAGCTTGCAGTGAGCCGACATCGCGCTGCTGCACTCCAGCCTGGGCGACGGAGCGAGACTCCGTCTCAAAAAAAAAAAAAAGAAAAGAAAAGAAAAGAGGCTCAATTGGCTCATGGTTCTGCAGGCTGTGCAGGAAGCCTTATACTGGCATCTGCTTCCGGGGAGGCTCCAGGAAGCTTCCAATCATGTTGGAAGGTGAAGGGGAAGCAAGCGCCTCACATGGCCAAAGCAGGAGCAAAAGGAGAGAAGGGAGATGCCACACACTTTTAAACAACCAGGTCTCGGCCGGGCGCGGTGGCTCAAGCCTCTGTAATACCCAGCACTTTGGGAGGCCGAGACTGGTCGGATCACGAGGTCAGGAGATCGAGACCCTCTCCTGGGCTAACCCGTGAAACCCCGTCTCTACTAAAAATAACAAAAAAACTAGCCGGGCTGAGGTGGCGGCGCCTGTATCCCAGCTACTCGGGAGGCTGAGGCAGGAGAATTGGCGTGAATCCGGAGGCGGAGCTTTGCAGTGAGCTGAGATCTGGCCACTGCACTCCAGCCTGGGCGGACAGGGCAAAGAACTAACCGTCTCAAAAAAAAAAAAAAAAAAAAAAAAAAAAAAAAAAAACAAAACAAAAACCAGGTCTCAGGAGAACTCATGATCGCCAGGACAGCACCAAGGGGATGGCGCTAAACCATTCATGAGAAACCCACCCCTCCCCCCGCGATCCATCCAATCACCTCCCACCAGGGCCCACCTCCACCACCGGGGATTACAATTCGACATGAGATCCGGGCTGGGTCGCATATCCAAATCGTATCACCACTCCTTTCCCACCAAATCGTCTGCCCTTAGCCAGTCCCTCTGCCTTTCTCAGTAAGAAAGTGGGAACTGAGGTGCCTGAGTGGCAGAGCTGGGATTGGAAAGCAACGTAGTGGATCTCGGAGTCAACATTCCGTTTTTGGGGGGGGGGGTTGGAGGAGTTGGGAGGTCTTACTATATTGCCCAGGCTGGTCTCCAATTCCTATAGGCTCAAGCGATCCTCCCGAGTGCGGAGATTACAGGTGTGCGCCACGGCGCCCGGCTCCAAAGTCAACATTCTTAACTTCTGCCTTACGCTCTCTCCATGTTCTTAGCTTTCATCCACATTCTCTGGCTCATCATCTTGTCTATTTCTCTTCTCAGGGTCACCACCTCCGTCAGACCTTTCCGGGACAGACTCGAGCCGGCAGAGCAGCCGCTCGCCCCAGAGCCGTGGTGTCTTCCTGGTGTGTGGGTGCCACCGCGTGGCAAAACAGGGCAACTGTAGGAATCGACTTTACATCTCTTTGGAGCTCATCGGTGCCTTTCTTTTAGGTGACAACAATTTCCAGCAGGTTTTTCCTTTCTTTTCTTCAAGTAGGGTAACAATTCACATCTGCTCAAAATAATTTATGTTCCTATTCTAACAGACTCATATGGCAGGAACAAGAAGTGCACATGCCAAAAGAAAGGCAGAGGGCTGCGGGAGCAAGATGGGTTGCAAGGGGCATGATGACTAATGCAATCCTGGCACCTCTTCTTCCAGCATTATAAGGACATATAGAATAATTGTGCATGAGTTATTGTGACAGTAGCACCTTTCAAAAATATATAGCATTGTGGAAACAGAACCCTCCGGATATATATTCCTCACTGCAATAAATGTCTATGTAAAAGTAATGTCTAAATCTGGTTACGTATCTGCTAACCCTTACATGTACATCTCATAGTGTTCCACAATTCCTTTGCAGAAGCTGTGGCTGACTTTCCCACCTGGGGTGATTTCAGGACAATATTAAGGTGCTTTGTTCTCCCTGTAAGGAAGCAAGTTAGATAATGTACACAAAACTAAAAGGATACGTTCAGTATAGTTAATAAGTAAATTGGTGATCTGTAAGCCATATTAAGATAAATAGAATAAACAGTATAATGGAAGAAACAGCAATGTTCCTCAAAGATAGAAAATCACTCTGCACCCTATAAGCTGACAGCTGTGTCATGTCATGCCTAAGTCAACCACACATTGGTGATACCCAGTGTGGTCCCATTCTGGCCCCATATGCACTCAGCCCAAGAAAAGGGAGATAAGCCCAGTGCTGCTCAGCGGGCTGACTAGCCAGTTGCAGCCATGGGCAGGTGTGCATGCCCTGTGTCTTCTGGTGGAGGAGGGGATGTGTCGGCTCTGGGTGCCCCCATTTCTTGGGTCCCTCTAATGGAACTTCCATGCTGGTCCTTACATCCATGCTACCATGAGGCTGATATAGCTGAAAAAAGGATAGGACATGTAAACTTTGCATGATCTGGATCCAGACAGCGTGCTCCTTCTGTCCCACTTGCACCCTATCCTAAGCTTGTTAACCTTTTGGACTGTGTGTCTTTCTGCTCTGCAACCCTGGGATGGCTCGCCTTGGTGGTGCTCTGAGAGCTACTGGTGCATCTAGGTAATTTCCTATACAAGTACAGGTAAGGGTTAAGCTGTTTCGGTGTCAGAAATTCTATGTACGAGGGGTATAGGGAAAACAATTTATTTGGAAAAAGAGGCTGGAAGGCTGGTCTTGAAGCTGTATTCTTTCTTTTTCTTTTCTTTTTTTTTTTTTAGAGGTGGGGAGTTTCATGCTAGTCACCTAGGCTGGAGTGCGGTGGTTCGATCTTGGCTCACTGCAGCCTTTGACTCCTGGGGTTCAAGCGATTCTTGTGCCTCAACGTCCCAAGTAGCTGGGATTACAGGCATGCGCCACCACGTCCAGCTAATTTTTTGTAGTTTTTAGTAGAGATGGGGTTTCACCACTTTGGCAGGTTGGTCTCGAACTCCTGACCTCAAGTGATCTGCCCACCTCAGCCTCCCAAAGTACTGGGATTACAGTCATGAACCACCATGCCTGTCCTGAACCTGCATTTTCTTAGTATATTAGTCAGCTCTGGCTGCCCTAACAAAAAGCCACAGACCCAGTGGCTTAAACAAAAGGAATGTATTTTCTTACAGTTATGGAGACTGAAAGTCCAAGTTCAAGGTGCTGTCTGGGTTGGGGCCTGGGTTCTCTCCTTGGATTGCAGAGGCTGCCTCCTTGCCGTGCCTCATGGCTTCTCCTTGGTGTGTGGACGGAGAGAGGAAGAGGAAGCAAGTTGGCTGGTATCTCTTATAAGGGCACTGATTCCATCATGCAAACTCCACCCTCATGATCTCATCTAGACTTCATCACCTCCCAAAGGCATCACCTCCAAATACCATCACAATGCAGTAGAGAGAGCTTCACCATAATGACTTTTAGGGGGACATAATTCAGTCCACAGCATTTAGCAAACACGTTTTTTATTTAGAGTGATGGAGGTGGGAGGGAGCAGTTCTGAACTAGCCTTCACTGAAATGAAAAACATTTATTCCTGGGAGACGCAATATGTTGACCAAAATCCACACTAATCTGCAGGTGGTAGCGGGTCCCTGCCTGAGAGCAGCTTGGGGTTGGGGGCGAGGAAAGAAGGGAGTGGGCAGGGGGTGCTGATGATGGGGGACTCATCAGACAGGGAAGAAAAGGGAGAAGAGAACACAGTCATCCTTAGGTTGGGAACCAGGGCAAAGACAAACTTCTGCCTAAATCACAACCCCGACTCATGGAGGTCCTGCTAAGCATCTGGCAAATTTTATAAAGAAAAATGTTCTGGGCCTCCCAACTACAGGTTTAAAAATCTACATTTTCTCCAAAGCTAGTAAAATATGTATTTCTCATCCCAAAGAGATGTGGACATTACTTCTGCCATTTCTTCTACACATCACCTTCCCCATGTCCATCAGGTGTGTACGAACCAGTCACCCTGGACTCCAAGGCTTGCTTGTGACAGAGCTCACTCCATCTGCAGAGTCCGTGAAACAGATTTTGCTACAAACTCAGGTTGATCCACAGCAGTTATAAATCCAGCACTCCAGGCCGGGCATGGTAGCTCACACCTGTAATCCCAGCACTTGAGGAGGCTGAGGCAGGCAGATCACCTGAGGTCAGGAGTTCCAGACCAGACTGGCCAATATGGTGAAACCCGTCTCTACTAATAATACAAAAATTAGCCAGGCATGGTGGTGCATGTCTGTAATCCCAGCTACTTGGGAGGCTGAGGCACGAGAATTGCTTGAATCTGGGAGACAGAGATTGCAGTGAGCTGAGATCACGCCACTGCACTCCAGCCTGGGCGACAGAGTGAAACCGTTTCTGAATAATAATAATAATAATAATAATAATAATAATAATAATAATATATAAAAAAAAATTCAGCACTACTCAGTTCAGTCGTCAGCCCAGGAGGAGTCCAGGACAACAGAAAGCTAGAACAAAGGGAGCAGTACTGAACCCCTTTCAAGCCCTGGAAAAACTGCACGCACAGACCAGGGCACCAGGTGATACTTGGTACACACGGGTGGCAGCAGGTAGGTGACTCCTATTTGTCGAATGGGAGGCTGACCGCTCTGTGCTCATTTGCTTCCTGGTGGCATCTCTGATTTACCAGCCAGGCTGGGCATGGTGGCCCACACCTGTAATCCCAGCACTTTGGGAGGCTGAGGTGGGTGGGTCACCTGAGGTCAGGAGTTCAAGACCAGCCTGGCCAACATGGTGAAACCCTGTCTCTACTAAAAATTAAAAAATTAGCCAGGTGTGTAATCCCAGCTACTCGGGAGGCTGAGGCAGGAGAATCGCTTGAACCCGGAAGGCAGAGGTTGCAGTGAGCAGAGATCGCATCACTGCACTCCAGCCTGGGCAACAGAGTGAGACTCTGTCTCAAAAAAAAAAAAAAAAAAAAAAGCCAGGCATGGTGGCAGGCACCTGTAGTCCCAGCTACTTGGGAGGCTGAGGCAGGAGGACTGCTTGAACCCGGGAGGGAGGTTGCAGTGAGCCAAGATCATGCCACCGCATTCCAGCCTGGGTGACAGAGTGAGACCCTGTCTCAAATTAAAAATAAACAAATAAATAGGGCCCAGTTTGAAGGTAGAGATGGGGTCATTTATATGCATGCAACTACTGGCCATTGATTTTATGCCAAGCACTGTGCTTGCTTTCCATATTTTTTTCTAGCTTTTTTTTTTTAAACAAGGTCTTGGTCTGTCACCCGGCATGGAGTGCAGTGACACAAATGCGACTCACTGCAGCCTTGACCTCCCGAAATTGATCCTCCCACCTCAGCCTCCCATAACTGGGACTACAGGCTCACACAACTATGCTCAGCTAATTTTAAAATTAAATAATTAATTTTTTAAA
>NW_016819762.1:1449917-1468719 GCF_001698545.2 Rhinopithecus bieti | reverse complement strand
ATTTTTAAAATTATTTTAAAATTATTAATTTTAAATTATTTTTTAAGTTAATTTTAAAATTAATTATTATTTGTAGAGATGGGGTCTCTCTATGTTGCATCTGGCCAAGACATCATTCTAACTGAAATATGCCAGTCACAAAAGGACAAATACTGTATGATGCTGTTCATGTGAGATGCCTAGAATAGTCAAATTTACAGAGACAAAAAGTAGCATGGTGGTTGCCAGGGGTTGGGGATAAGAGAAATGGGGAGTTATGGTTGAATAGGTACAGAGTTTCAGTTTAGAAAGATGAAAAAGCCCTACAGATGAATAGTGGTGATGGTTGCACAACAATGAGAATGTGTTTAGTGATATTGAATTAATAAGATAATAAAGGTTAAAATGAGGCCAGGCATGGCGGCTTACACCTGTAAACTCAGCACTTTGGGAGGTCAGTGCAGGAGGATCACTTGAGTCTAGAGGTTCAAGACCAGCCTGGGCAACATGGCCAAACCCTGTCTCTACAAAAAATACAAAAATTAGCCAGGTTTGGTGGCATACATCTGTAGTCTCAGCTACTTGGGAGGCTGAGGTGGGAGGATGACCTGAGCCTGGGGAGGTCAAGGCTGCAGGAAAACAACCCGAGACCTTGGCTCAATAATACATTTTATGTTATGTATATTTTACCATAATTCTTTCTTTTTTTATTTTTAGTCTCACTCTGTCGCCCGGGCTGGAGTGCAGTGACATGATCTGGGCTCACTGCAAACTCCACCTCTCAGGTGCAAGCGATTCTCCTACTTCAGACTCCTGAGTAGCTGGGATTATAGGCGTGCACCACCACGCCCGGCTAACTTTTGTATTTTTAGTAGAGGTGGGGTTTCACCACGTTGGCCAGACTGGTCTTGAACTTCTGACCTCAAGTGACCCTTCTGCTTTGGCCTCCCAAAGTCCTGGGATTACAGATGTGAGCCACTGCACCCAGCACCCCTCCTTTTTATTTTGAGACAGAATCTCACTGTGTCTTCCAGGCTGAAGTACAGAGGTAGGAACACAGCTCACTGCAGCCTCGACCTCCTGGGCTCAAGCAATCCTCCTACCTCAGTCTCCCATGTAGCTGGGACTACAGGTATGCACCACCATGCCCAGCTAATTTTTTGATTTTTTTTTTTTTTTTTGGTAGAGACTGTGTCTCACTTTGTTGCCCAGGCTGGTCTCAAACTCCTGGGCTCAATTGATCTTCCCACCTCAGCCTCCCAAAGTGCTGGGATTACAGGTGTGAGCCACTGCACCTGGCCCATAATATATATTTTTTAAAGTTTAAAATAAGTGACTTTGTCTTATATAGCACCTGCTGAAAAGTTTCCGGCCAACACAGCTTTTCCTGGCTCCAAAGCTCCTATCTGTTCTTTGTCACCACAATACCCCACTCCTTAAAGGCAACATCTGTCCTAGGCCCCACTCATAGAAGCAGAGGGTAGACAGGGCTGTACCTGTCGTTTCCTCTTCTTCACCCCAGCATCCCCAGCTTCTTGCTCATAGTCCATTGCCGTAGGTGTTTTGACAATGAGGCCAGCCTCAAATGGCAACTCGACTCCATATAAAATATAATTATGTTTTTTAAATTTTAGGTTAAGCTTTGAATCATTGCAAAATAATCAAGAAAAGGCAGTGGTGGCACAAAATGATGATATAGTTATGAAATTGTCATCTGAAATCTGTCTAGAATGTATCGAAATCCATATTAATTTGGAAAGATGTAGAGAGAGGATGAGGTTTTGACATGTAATCTGGAGACGAGGAATCATTTTGGAAGGAGCTGTTGAGCAGTACAAAATATTGAACTAGCATAAAAATTTGCTTTGAATGATCTTTCATCTTCCTAAAGATGTCAGGAAGTTTCTCAAGGGAAGTTAGGGTGGTTTGCTATAGGCTAGCAACCTGACCTCGATCCATGCCATAATTCACATGGCTTCTCCATCCACTCAGGGAGGTGTAGATGCCACAGACGATTCTGGAGTAATCTCTCTAGGTTTAGATCCTATTGGGGTGAGTTGGGGAGTCAGTCTGAAGTGAGATCCAATAATATGTCAACCAATAACAAGAGAGGATTCTGGAAAAGAGGTCTGGAATGTGTTAAAAAAAAAAAAAGTTAAGCTTACATCCATACAGAGAAACAAGAAGATAGATGCTTGGGTGAGATAACTAACAATCTAGCCTGGGCACAGTGGCTCACACCTGTAATCCCAGCACTTTGGGAGGCCAAGGCTGGTGGATTGCTTGAGCCCAGAAGGTCAAGACCAGCGTGGGCCACATGGCAAACCCTGTCTCTATAAAAAGTACAAAAATTAGCTGAGTGTTGGGGGCGCATGCCTGTAGTCCCAGCTACTCAGGAGGCTGAGGAGGGAGGTGTGTGCCTGTAGTCCCAGCTACTGAGGAGACTGAGGCGGGAGGATGGCTTGAGTCCAGGAGGTCGAGGCTGCAGTGAGCCATGATGACGCCACTGCACTCCAGCCTGGGTGACAGAGCAAGACCTTGTCAAAACAAAACAAAACGACAACATCAAAAAACAATCTAGAGGTGATGGTCAAAGGGTATGAAGTTTTAATGATACAAGATAAATAAATTCTGGAGATCTCTATACACATAGTGCCTACAGGTAACAATTCTGTATTGTATACTTAAAATTCTCTAAGAGGGTAGGTCTCACATTAAATGCTCTTACCACACATACACACACATAATAATTATAATAGGAGTGGAAGGAAACTTTGGGAGGTGACAAATATGTTTACGGCCTTGATGGTGATGATGGTTTCATGGGTGTATACTTATCCCCAAGCTCATTGGCTTGTATACGTTAAATATGCACTGCTTTTTACATGCCAGTCTTACACCAGTAAAGTGGCTTAAACATTCTGTTTTTAAAAAGAACAATTTGGAAATAGACATGGAATTTGAAAACAAATGCATGAATACAAATTTACAGGCCATTAATGAGAATTGAGTAAACTAGCTCTCTGAGTGGAAACAGCTGAAATTCTCCTAGTAAGCATGTTATCCACACCCAGTAGTGTTGTATGTTACGTTTTACTCTCTTGTGTGTGTGTTGTATTTTACAATAGAGAAGAAAAAGTGCACTGTCTGAGCATAAAGTGGGGGGCGTGTCTATCATTGCTTCATGTAATCATCCCTGCTATGTGTGTGATCTTCACCATGTTGCAATTCATTTAGGAGCTGAAGACGAAGCCCGGTTGCTGTTTTAATGTTCTGCCTTCTCTGAAGTTGCAGGGTGGTTATGTTAATACTGTGGTTTGAAAATGGAAGCCTGAGATGTCAGCAAAATTCCCGGCTCCCACCTGCCCTTCTGGGGATGCACAGGAGGAATATCCCACAAGGATCTCCTTCCTGTACATTCCAGGGCAGATTTGGGCAACATCAAACATCAAGAGAACCAGCCGAGCTCACACCTGTCTGGATCCAGTGAAAGCTCTTGCCCGACTTTATAGCAAACAAGAATGCTTAGAATAATTGCTCCTAATTTTGTTTGTTTATTTATAAGTAGAAAGGCATGAGTCTTTCCATCCTGGGTAAAAGCCAGATCAAGCAATTTGATTCATTATTCGTGGTGCTACTGACCAACTTGAAATTAAGAAATAAGAACTGGGTGAAGGCCAGGCACAGTGGCTCATGCCTGTAATCCCAGCACTTTAGGAGGCCAAGTTGAGCAGATTGCCTGAGTTTAGGAGTTCAAGACCAGCCTGGGCAACATGGTAAGACCTCGGCTCTCCTAAAATGTTAGCCAGTTGTGGTGGCACGTGCCTGTAGTCCCAGCTACTTGGGAGGCTGAGGAAGGAGAATCATTTGAACCCGGGAAGCAGAGGTTGCAGTGAGCTGGGATTGCAACACTATACTCCAGCCTGAGTGACAGAGGAAGACTCTGCCTCAAAAAAATAAAATAAAATAAAATAAAATAAGAAGGAACTGCATGAAGACAACAGCTTTCTGTAAAATTCAGTTCAAACCTATAAATCTGAACTATCTGAACTTTCTGGTTCTTCCTGTGTGCCTAGTACCATACATCAGAGTATTTGCTGAATAAAATGATGAATATTCAGCAGCACGTTTTTATACCACCACACTCTTGGATGGGGTTGTTTGTTCACTGATCCCAGCACTGGTTGCTTTAGCAGACCTCTATTCAATTTACTGTCTATAATGAGTCCATTATATTTGTTTTGAAAGCCACTTTAAAATAAGTGTGCCAAAGTGAAAACACATTTGGCAAGGCGATACATTTTATAATTTCCTGCAGCAAGACTATTATCATGACTTGTGATTACGTTAGTATAATCGCAGAGAAATAGATGCAGAATAGCAATGCTTCCTGATGTTAGATACTTTTCAGTGACATGGAGCAAAAAATACAGTTACTGTTAATAATGAGTTTCTCCAAGAGAGGTAGGTGTAGGAACATGCAGGGATAATACTGTAAGCCTCTACTTCTCTACCCACTGTCAGCAAGCTCACTATTTTTTTTTTTTTTTTTTTTTAGACGGAGTCTCGCTCTGCAAGTGCGGATCTCAGCTTCATCTGCAAGCTCTGGCTCCCGGCCGTTCATGCCATTCTTCCTGCCTCAGGCCTCCCGGTAGCTGGGGACTTTACGGGGCGCGCCTGCCACCAGTCGCCCAGCAGTTTTTTGTATTTTTTAGTAGAGATGGGGTTTCACCGGGTTAGCCAGGGAATGGGTCTCGATCTTCCTGGACCTCGGTGATCCGGGCACTTCGGGCCTCCAAGTGCTGGGATTTAACAGGCTTGAGCCACGCGCACGCCGGCCGCTCACTATTTTTTTAATTGGACTTCTTTTACTCAAGAATACCTACACTGTGATTTTTTTTTTTTTTTTGTTTTTTTTTTTTTTTTTTTTTTTTTTTTTTTTTTGAGGACAGGGTCGTATTCTACAACCAGGTTTCGAGTTGGTGGTGGCATGATTCATACCTCACGGAAGCCTTTTCTCCAAAAAAAAAACTTCTTGTGTTGCTTACAAGGCCATCTCAGTCTCAGGGACCTCCCGTAGGCTACACCTACAGGTGTGCTGCCACCTGCCTGGCCTTAACTTTTAAAATTTGATTTTCTTTAGTAGAGATGAAGGTCTCACCTCTGTTGGCCGGTTGCCCAGACTGGTCTCGAACTCCTAGGCTCAAGCAATCTCCCACCTCAGGCCTCCTAACGTGCTGGGATTACAAGGTGTAGCCACCACTCACCCCAACTAACTTAAGTCTAAGCACACTCAAGAGCACTGTACCTTGGTCAGGCCGCGGTGGCTCATTGCCTGTATCCAGTTCTTTGGGGAGGCTGAGGGTGGCGGGGGCGGATCACGAGGTCAGGAGTTTGAGACCAAAAGCCTGGGCCAACCATTGGTGAAACCCATCTCTTACTAAAAATACAAAAAAAATTGGCAGGACATGGTGGCATGCACTGTAATCCCAATTACTCAGGAGGCTGAGGGCCAGGGGAAATTGCTTGAACTCGGGGAGGCGGAGGTTGCAGTGAGCTGAGATCACACCACTGCACTCCAGCCTGCGGTGACGAGCAAGACTGCATCTCAGCCAAAAAAAAAAAAAAAAGAAAGAACAAAAAAAAAAAAAAAAAGGCATCACATTTTTTAGGGTAATTTAAGACCTAAAATGAAAGCATATATATCTAGCTATTTACTTTATTTCCATTCCCATGGTCTCTTCTTTATCTTACTGTTGCCTAAAAATGCTAAAATTGTATTGTGCATGTTAGAACATTATTTGGAAGTGGAAGCCAAGTGAAAGTGTTTTACATCGTGCAAGTGGAGGTGAGCAGCCTCCTGGTGAACTGGAGTGTATGGGCCAGGGATGGATTGTAGGAGATAGAGAAAGGCACGGGCAGTCAGGGAAGAACTTGGTTCTAGGATTTTGAACTGAACTGATGAAGGAGCACAGGAAATTCTACAGGCCTCCAGGCTGTCCAGTGCAAGGACCCTTTATGGGAACTCACCCTGCCTCACTGTTCTCAGCTTCACAGTGAAGCACAGAGGGGACCCTAGCATAGCCAAGCCATCGAGTTGCCACCTACTTTAGTGTCAAAAGGTATATCTCTCCTCAGTATCCACTTCTCTTGATGGCAAGAGACAAGTCCTAACCAAAAATAAACGTCTTGAGAAATCTTCACTCTATAGCTGGGCATGGTGGCAGGTGCCTGTAATCCCAGCTACTCGGGAGGCTGAGGCAGGAGAATCACTCAAACCCGGGAGGCAGAGGTCACAGTGAGCCGAGATCTCACCACTGTGCTCCAGCCAGGGCAACAGAGCAAGACTCCGTCTCAAAAACTAATATTAAATAAATAAATAAATCTTCACTCTGTTTAAAAGTTCCGAGCATCTCCTGGGCATAGTGGCTCACACCTGTAATCCCAGCACTTTGGGAGGCCGAGGTAGGTGGATCACCTGAGGTCAGGACTTTGAGACCAGCTTGGCCAACATGGCAAAACCCAGTCTCTGCTAAAAATACAAAAATTAGTCGGGTGTGGTTGTGCACACCTGTAGTCCCAGCTACTCAGGAGGGTGAGGCAGGAGGCTCACTTGAACCCAAGAGGCAGAGGTCACAGTGAGCCAAGATCATGTCACTGCGCTCTAGCCTGGGCAACAGAGCAAGACTCTGTCTCCAAAAAAACAAGACGAAACAAAATAAACAAACAAAAAAACTGGGGGGTCAGCTAGAAATAAGGTGAGGAAGAATTAAGCAGAAAAATAAGCTCCTTTAACTTTGTGCTGAAAACTCAAGATCTGCAACTCAAAGACAGCCAGAGGCTGCCAGACCTCTCCATGCTTGTGACAGAAGCTGCCTGCGTGGCTCATGCGGCTCAATGTGGCAGGAAAGCAATGTCCCCAGTCGAGTTGTTCCATTTTTGTTTGTTTGTTTGTTTTTGAGACGGAATCTTGCTCTGTCGCCCAGGCTGGAGTGCAGTGGTGCAATCTCGGCAACGTCTGCTTCCTGGTTCAAGCGATTCTCTTGCCTAAGCCTCCCAAGTAGATGTGATTACAGTCGTGTGCCATCATACCTGGCTATTTTTTTCTGTATTTTTAGTAGAGATGGGGTTTTATCATGTTGGCCATCCTGGTCTCAAACTCCTGGCCTCAAGTGATCTGCCCACCTTGGCCTCCCAAAGGGCTGGAATTATAGATGTAAGCTACCACACCCGACCCCCAAATTTATGTAAAGAGTCAGAGCTTTCTAGCTTAATTTCTGAAGCCCATGTAATCTTGATTCCAAACCACATAAGGGACATTCAGGAAAAGAAAATTATAGGTACATCTCATTTTTATATTAGGATGTACAAATATTAAATAAAATATTAGCAAATTGCACCCAATAGCATATTAAAATAATACATTATGATCAAGTGGGGCTCAACCTAGTAAAGCAAGAAGCCTTTGCCATTAGAAAATCTGTCAATAGGCCCGGCACGGTGGCTCACACCTGTAATCCCAGCACTTTGGGAGGCAGAGGTGGGCGGATCATGAGGTCAGGAGATCGAGACCATCTTGGCTAACACGGTGAAACCTCATCTCTACTGAAAATACAAAAAATTAGCCGGGCATGGTGGCGGGCGCCTGTAGTCCCAGCTACTCGGGAGGCTGAGGCAGGAGAATGGCGTGAACCCGGGAGGCGGAGCCTGCAGTGAGCCGAGATTGTGCCACTGCACTCCAGCCTGGGCGACAGAGCGAGACTCGGTCTCAAAAAAAAAAAAAGAAAATCTGTCAATATCATCCATCATTTTAATGAACTGAAAGGGAAAATCATATGATTAACTCAATTTTACATGAAAAGCAATTGATAAAGGGCATTATCTATTTATGATTAAGGGACAAAAAAAAAGAGCAAACTAAAAATAGAAGAGCACCTTCATAACTTGGTAAAGGCCCACTGCCAAACCCCAGAGCAAATATTATACTTCACAGATAAATTGTAGATGAATTTTATTAATATTAAGACTAGTAACAAGGTATTACTGTTGATATGTAGCCTTGAACTGGAGAGCTGAAGAATACTATAAGGCAAGAAAAGGAAATAAGAAGCTTTAAGGTTGGTAGAAAAGCGTCAAAACTGCCATTAATAGGCCAGGCCTGTAATCATAGCACTTTGGGAGGCTAAGGCAGGCAGATCCATTGAGCTTAGGAATTCAAGACTAGCCTGGGCAACATAGAGAGACCCCATCTCTAAAAATAAATAAATAAAATAAATAAATAAATAAATAAATAAATAAAAACAAACTAGCACGGCATGGTGGTATGCACCACAGTCCCAGCTACTCATGAGGCTGAACTCAGAGGATCACTTGAGGCTGGGACATTGAGGCTGTAGTGAGCCATGATTTAGCTACTGTACTCCAGCCTGGACAACAGAGCAAGACCCTGTATCAAATAAATAAATAAATAAATAAATAAATAAATAAATAAATAAAACAAACCTGGTCAGGCGCGGTGGCTCACACCTGTAATCCCAGCACTTTCGGAGTCTGAGGCAGGCAGATTGCTGAGTTCAGCAGTTTGAGACCAGCCTGAGCAACACAGTGAAACCCTGTCTCTACTAAAATACAAAAAATTAGCCTGGTGTTGCGGTGTGCACCTGTAGTCCCAGCTACTCGGGAGGTGGAGGCAGGAAAATTGCTTGAACCCAGGAGGTGAAGGTTTCAGTGAGAGGAGATTGTGCTACTATACTCCAGCCTATGCAACAGAGTGAGACTTTGTCTCCAAAAATAAAAATGTTAAAAAACCTGTCATAATTTGCAGACTATATAAACATTCATCTAGAATAAACTAACAGAATCAAACTATGAGCACTAATAACAGAACCTAGGCAAGCTGCCAGATGTGAAATTAACATAGAAAGCTCAATAGCATCTCCTTACTTGAACAATAATTAACTAGAAAATATTAAAAAGCTACAATTCATAAAATTAATAAAAATCATAAAGTATTTAGAAATTAACTCAAAAGGGAGTGGGGAGGGATAGCATTAGGAGATATACCTAATGTAAATGACGAGTTAATGGGTGCAGCACACCAACATGGCACATGTATACATATGTAACAAACCTGCACGTTGTGCACATGTACCCTAGAACTTAAAGTATAATTTTAAAAAAAGAGATTTTCACACACATACACACACAAAGAAATTAACTCAAAAGATACAACAGCCCTCTCTATGAAGAAAACTGTAATAAAAGACATAGAAGAAGATCTGAACAAATGGAGAGACAGTTCATACTCAAAGAGTGATCACTTGCTGTTACAAAAATGTTAATCACCTTCTCATTAATCAATAGATTCAATGCAATACTAACACAAATTCCACTATGGTGTTGTGAAGGCTCACAACTATAATCCCAACACTTTGGGAGTCTGAGGTGGACTACTTGAGTCCTGGAGTTTGAGACCAGCCTGGGCAACATGGTGAAACCTCATCTCTACTAAAAACACAAAAAAACTAGCCAGGTATGGTGGTGTGCATCTGTACTCCCAGCTACTCGGGGGACTGAGGTGGGAGGATCACCAGAGCTCGTGGGGTCAAGGCTACTGTGAGCTAAGATCGTACCACCACACTCCAGCCTGGGCAACTGGAGTGAGACCCTGTCTCAAAATATAAAAATAAAAATAGATTAAATGTATCTCAGAAAATAAAAGTTTACATAGTTTCGAGGGACCTTTTGAATAAATTCAAAATTAGATGTGAAAAATGAATACTAGGAGCTTGGACATTCAGGTCTCTTTCTTGTGAGTTCTCTTTATGTAACTTACCAGATGTGCTCACTTAGAAATGCTGGCTGACTGTAACTTACTTTTCTTTCTACACCTAGAACATTTTACGACTCCCAACTACTTTCAGGGACCCCCAGATGTGTACAAATGAGGGACTGTGAAGCTTAAACTTCTTACTCTTCATGACAAATCCACCTCTGATAAACAAATAGCAAAATCAACCTTCAAGAAGGAGACTAGGGCTGTCTGGCCACCGAGGCAGGCTTTAGGTGTGCTGAACCCAAATTTCTTCACCATGGAGACCTAGGAGTTGCAACATTGGTGAGGATTCTGGTCAAACAGGGTTAATTTTGCCCAGGCTCCAGAGACCATTGCTGAAGTGTGGAGGAGATAGGGCTGAAGAGCTGGAGAAAGAAGAATGAATCTGCACAGGGCCCTGCTCCTCTCAGGGAAGCAGAGGGATCATGGAATGTAGTCTTCACTCCTGTCCCTGGAAGACTGGTTGCTTTGCTTCTGAGGAGATAAAAGCCCATTTAGACAATTCTCAATACACATTGTTAATGTTCTATGATTTCCTTTTTTTTCACAACATTTTGTTTTTAAAATTTGCAAACCAGAGAAGTTGAAAGTCATGTAAAGAACACCAGACACCTTCATCCAGTTTCATCAATTATCAACAACATCTTGCCACCTTTGCTTTCTATGTACTTACTCTTCTGAACCATTTGAAAGTAAGCTGCAGGCCAGGTGTGATGGCTTATGCCTGTAATCCCAGCATTTTGGGAGGCCGAGGCAGGCGGATCACCTGAGGTCAGGAGTTTGAGACTAGCCCGGCCAACATGATGAAACCCCATCTCTACTAAAAATAAAAAAATTAGCTGGGTTTGGTGGTGAGTGCCTGTAGTCCCAGCTACTTGGGAGGCTGAGGCAGGAGAATTGCTTGAACCCGGGAGATGGAGGTTGCAGTGCGTCAAGATCGCACCACTGCACTCCAACCTGGGTGACAGAGTGAGATTCCCTCTTAAATAAATAAATAGCAAAGAGAAGGGACTTATCTACCAGATATTAGGACATATCAGGAAGCCAAAGTAATAAAAATAGTGTGATACTGGCAGAAGAATGGAAAGATAGATTCACGGACATATGAGAACTTAATATAGGATGAAAACTGCAATGAACCAATGAGAGAAGGATGGATAGGTGGTGTGAATAAAACTGGTTCATTATGTGGAAACAAATAAAACTGAATCCCTGTCTTACATTACACAAGGATGGACTCCAGATGGATTTAAGACCTAAATATGAAAGGCGTATTTCTACAATTGTATGTGGAATGCGTGGAGCCAGCTATATTTTGGAATTCAAAAGTTTTCAAATTTTAGAAAGTGAGATGGTATATATTGCATAACACCCTCAAATGGGTCTAGGGTAGCATCCTATAATCAAAGTCCTACGTATTTTGCAGTAAATGGAGTAAAGAACTGCAATCGACTTGGCTTAGTTCCAGTTGAATTTTGCCACCAAATCAGTGTTGGGGGCTGTGCTGGGTTGCTTTAGTTTGCCCCTCTAGCCCCACTTTTTCCCCTTCTCCACCTTGCTCCTTACCTGGAAGGCAGCTTCTTTGGATGTCATCAATAGGCTTGCCCTCTGGTGGAAGATCAGAGTTAGGGAGGAGAGCAGGACTGAGCCTGACCCTCCCCTGAGGGATCCAGATCTTGTAAGGCAGTGCTTTCCACAAAACCTCTCTGTCACCTGGTTCTGGGAGCCACTTCCCTCCCTCTGTTCCTTCCAGTCTTGGGGTAACGACCTGTAGGCTGGTACGAGCTCAAGGCACAGCGCTATCTCACTCGGGCTCTCTACCCCATTGGTTTTTAAATGAGAGCAATTTGGCAATATCTGGTGACATTTGTGGTTGCCATGCCTGAGGGGCGGAAGGGTGCTACTAGCATGTAGCAGATAGAGATCAGGGGTGCTAATAAATATCCTACAATGCACAGCTCCTCACAATAAAGAAATATCTGCCCCCAAATGTCAATAGTGCCAAGGCTGAGAAACCCTGCTCTTGGCCTGGAGTGGTGGCTCAGGCCCGTAATCCTAGCATTTTGGGAGACTGAGGTGGGTGGATCGCTTGAGCCCAGGAGATTGAGACCAGTCTGGACAACATGGTGAAACCCTGTCTCTATAAAAAATACAAAAATTAGCCGGGCATCGTGGTACACACCTGCAGGACTAGCTACTCCAGAGGCTGAAGTGGGAGGATCACCTGAGCCCAGGGAGATTGAGGCTGCGGTGGGCCGTGATCACTCGTGTTGCCCACTGCACTCAAACCTGGGCAACAGAGTGAGACCTTGTCTCAAAAAAAAGTAATAATAATAAAAAATAGCTGGCCGGATGCAGTGGCTCACACCTGTAATCCCAGCACTTTGGGAGGCTGAAGCAGGAGGATCTCTTGAGGCCAGGAGTTCAAGACCAGCCTGTGCAACATGGCAAAGCCTCAACTCTACAAAAAGTACAAAAATTAGGTGGGCATAGTGGCGTGCACCTGTAGTCCCAGTTACTCAGGAGGCTGAAGTGGAAAGATCGTTTGAATGCAGGAGGTCGAGACTGCAGGGAGCTATGATCACACCACTGCACTCCACAGCCTGGGTGGCAGAGCAAGACCCCATCTCTTAAAAAAAAAAAAAAAGGAAAGGAGGAAAATAGAAATGAGGAATGAAGATAAAAGGGAACAAATTAGACAGTGGCTTCACAGAGTACAAAGAAGTTGCATTGTGAACTGAAGTATATGATTAATTCAACCTTCTGCATCTAAAATCAGAACTAGACCAGGCGAGGTGGCTCACACCTGTAACCCCAGCACTTTGGCAAGCCAAAGCAGGAGGATTGCTTGAGACCAGGAGTTCAAGACCAGCCAGGGCAACATGGTGAGACCCTATCTCTAAAAAAGTAATAATAATAATACAGAAAAATTAGTGAGGCATGGTGGCACAGACCTGTAATTCTAGCTACTTGGGAGGCTGAGGCAGGAGGATTGCTTGAGCCCAGGAGATTGAGGTTGCAGTGAACTGTGATTGCACAACTGCACTCCAGTCTGGGCAACCAAACCAGATCCTGTCTCCAAAAAATTTTTTGATAAAAATAATAAAATCAGAAATGAAAACAAGAAAAGAAAAAAAGAAGGTGGAAAGAAGGAGGGAGGGAGGGAAAGGAAGCATGCATCTTAGCTTGGAAGATAGTTTGTACTAAAACTTAAAAGGGAGGCATAGAACCTGCCTGGATCAGGGGAGGGAAGTTCTGGACTGGGTGATTTGGAGCTTGCCCTCTGTGCTAACTGCTGATTGTTGCAGAGAACATGAAAGCAAGAGTTCACTTCAGTTTGCAGGCAGGTGTCCGTGTGAGGGGAAGATAGGGTAGAAAAAGAAAACGTGGTGGGCCTGTGACAAGAGGCGATTATTATTTGCTTGTGAAACATACGAACTCTGTCTGTTTCCTCCACCCACTCCTACCTTAACAACAGCTAAAAGCCGCAGGCCGCTTACTTCCCCTGAGCCCAAGAGATTCCCAGGACACAGAGCCGTCAGTACGGAAGCCCAGCCAGCCTGGCCAGACTGAAACAGTGGGTCACTTGCATAGCAGTATCCTCATTTTTCTGGGAATATTAATAATAATAGTGATTGATGACATCTATTTAGCACTTACTCTGTGCTCTACATGTATTATGTCATTAATCCTCCCACCTGAGAGGAGAAGCCGGCTGGGCGTCTTGGTCAGGTGGGGACTTGGAGAACTTCTCTGTCCAGCTAAAGGATTGTCAAAACGGACCAATCAGCACTCAGCAAAATGGACCACTCAGCAGGATGTGGGCAGGGTCAAATAAGGAAACAAAAGTTGGCTACCCCAGCCAGCGGCAGCAGCACGCTGGGGTCCGCTTCCACACTGCGGAAGCTTTGTTCTTTTGCTGTTTGCAATAAATCTTGCTGCTGCTAATTCTTTGGGTCTGCACTACCTTTATGAGCTGGAGCAATCACCACGAAGGTCTGCAGCTTCACTCCTGAAGCCAGTGAGACCACGAACCCCCCAGAAGGAACAAACTCCGGACACGTCTGAACATCTGAAGGAACAAACTGTGGACACACCATCTTTAAGAACTGTAACACTCAACGGGAGGGTCCGCAGCTTCATTCTTGAAGTCAGCGAGACCAAGAACCCACCGAGACCAACAACCCACCGGAAGGAACCAATTCCGGACATACCAACTAAGGAGGGAGGTATTTGTGATATAATAAAATTTATTAACCTAGAAGAGTTTGCCCTCCTAGAACAGATTGCTCCTCCCTTCCAAGAACAACATCCCTAGAGTTTTGTGATCTGGGCTTTAAAATATATATATACACACATATATTTAATTTTTTTTTTTTGGAAACAGGGTTTTCCTCCGTTGCTCAGGCTGGAGTACAGTGGCCCAGTCTTAGCTCACTGCAGGCTCGACCTCCAGGGCTCAAGCAATCCTCCCACCTCAGTCTTTTGAGTAGCTGGTACCACAGGTGCACACCACCACGCCCAGTTAATTTTTGTATTTTTTGTAGAGATGGATTTCGCCATGTTACTCAGGCCATGTGTTCTGTGTTTTAAACTGTTTTTTTTCCCTAATATTTCAGTCCTTGCAGACTTAATTCTTCCCCTTTTATATTTTCCTATGATTAGTTACAATTGAGTCACCTCACTGCCCTGCATTTACTTTTTGAATTCCAGGAAGCTTTATAAAATATCAAGACATCTACAATTTGATATGTCTTAGCAAATTTGACAATGGTTCGGTGAACAGTGTTGGCTGAATTATCCCAGATAAATCATCTCTTCTGTTTCCCCCACAGCGGGAGGTGAATTAGGAAGGCAGTCCTTGCCCAAAGCACTTGCAGGCTCACCCAGGTGATATTTCTCTGTGCTTTCTTTCTCAGGTGTTGATCTGACCCTTCACATAAGAAAGGAGACTCTAATATGTGTTTACATCTGAAAAAACAAATCAAAGTACTTTTTTGGCTAACAAAGTGAGAGACTATTAACTACTTATAGACAGAATTATTTATTTGATATTTGTTTCATTTTTTAGGTGTCTGGAAGATTTTTTTTTTTTTTTTTGAAATGGAGTCTCGCTCTGTTATCCATGCTGGAGTGCAGTGGTGCGATCTCTGTTCACTGCAAGCTCCTATTTTGTTTTGTTTTGTTTTGAGATGGAGTCTTGTTCTGTCATCCAGGCTGGAGTGCAGTGGCACGATCATGGCTCACTGCAACCTCCACCTCCCAGGTTCAAGCAATTCTCCCGCCTCAGCCTCCTGAGTAGCTGGGATTACAGTCACCCGCCAACACACTCAGCTACTTTTTGTATTTTTAGTAGAGACGGGGTTTTGCCATGTTGGCCAGGGTAGTCTCAAACTCCTGACCTCAGGTGATCCGCCTACCTTGGCCTCCCAAAGTGCTGGGATTACAGGCATGAGCCACTGTGCCTGGCGTGAACTAATTTTTTTAGTGTGCTCTGACTTAGCCCTGGAATCAAGCTATTGGCAAATGAGGTGGATGTTAGTGTTTCTAAATTTTAAGAAATCTATTTAAAAATCTCATTTGAACAATACAAGAAAATAGGTGGGTTTTCATTTGTAATTGCTGGGTTTTCATCTTAAATGAACCAAACGTATTTTTTCTGGGAATTCAACTCACAGTGTGATGAAGAAAATGTAATGTACTAAAAAGAAGGTTTATCAATCTTTTTTCCCAAGAGAAAGCTCTTTCCACTAAAAATATATGAGTACTTTTAAATGCAATTATATATGAATTGTGATTATGTAACACAGCAAGATTTGCAGAGATCTGAAATTCTGAGATTTCCTTACTTTGAGATCAGTTTAGTTATTGTTACTTCTTAATGTACTATTTGATTTTTAGAGATGTTTCTCTTACAACATTTGCCCACTTCCCTTTCTAGAGTAGTGTGGGTTAGATATACTGCCCAACTCTCCTGGAACAAAACACCTAAAGTTGTGAGAAAAAGAAATTTGAAAAATATTTTTAGGCCGGGCCCGGTGGCTCACGCCTGTAATCCCAGCACTTTGGGAGGCCGAGGCGGGCGGATCACGAGGTCAGGAGATCGAGATCACGGTGAAACCCTGTCTCTACCAAAAATACAAAAAATTAGCCAGGCGCGGTGGCGGGCGCCTGTAGTCCCAGCTACTCAGGAGGCTGAGGCAGGAGAATGGCGTGAACCCAGGAGGCGGAGCTTGCAGTGAGCTGAGATCGCGCCACTGCATTCCAGCCTGGGTGACAGAGCGAGACTCCATCTCAAAAAAAAAAAAAAAATATTTTTAAATGCTGCAAATTACCTGAGCAGGTAAGAAGAAAAAAAAGAAAGTCTTTACAGGCCATAAAATAAGGAAAAATAAGGACAAAGTAGAAGACATGAAGGTAAGCCAATCTGAAGCCAAAGGCTACTAGAGGGATCCCTGGTCATCGAGAGCTAGTGACCTAAGAGACCCCTGGCTCCCTATGGCTAGTGCATACAAGACTGTGGACTAGATCAGAGAACTCTGCATAAAGCTGTTCCCATCCCAAAGTCATGATTGCAGTGGGAAAAATTAAAAACTGATGCTTAGTCATCTCCATCATCATCACAATCCCCTGGATAATGGTAAAGAAGTGTTCTGTCGCCTGGGCGCCTGGTTCACGCCTGTAATCCCAGCACTTTGGGAGGCTGAAGGGATGGATCACCTGAGGTCAGGAGTTTGAGACCAGCCTGACCAACATGGAGAAACCCCGACTCTACTAAAAATACAAAAAAAAAAAAAAAAAAAAATTTACCAGGGGGGGGGGGACATGCCTGTAATCCCAGCTACTCAGGAGGCTGAGATAGGAGAATCACTTGAACCTGGGAGGTGGAGGCTGCAGTGAGCTGAGATCATGCTATTGCACTCCAGCCTGGGCAAAAAGAGTGAAATTCCATCATCTCAAAAAAAAAAAAAAAAAAATCTTCTATCTTAATCTTGGATCTGAGTAGAGAGGGGTGTATTAGTCCATTTTCACACTGCTGATAAAGATATACCTGAGACTGGATAATTTATAAAGAAAAGAGGTTTAATGAACTCATAGTTCCACGTGGCTGGGGAGGCCTCACAATCATGGCGGAAGGTGAAAGGCACATCTTACATGGCAGCAGGCAAGAGAGAACGAGAGCCAAGTGAAAAGGGAAACCTCTTATCAAACATCAGATCCCATGTATTCACCACCATGAGAACAGAAGGGGGGAAACTGCCTCCATGATTCAATTATCCCCACTGAGTTCCCTCCCACAACACGTGGGAATTATGGGAGCTACAATTCAAGATGAGATTTGGGTGGGGAGACAGCCAAACCATATCAAGGGGTAAAAGCATAAGAATTCCTAAGAATCCCTCCCTCCCTACCTTCCTTCCTTCCTTCCTTCCTTCCTTCCTTCCTTCCTTCCTTCCTCCCTTCCTTCCTTCCTTCCTTCCTTCCTTCTGTTCTTTTCTTTAAAGGCAGGGTCTTGCTGTATCACCCAGGCTGAAGTGCAAGTGGCATGATCACTACAGCCACAGCCTCTCCAGCTCAAGTAATCCTCCTGCCTTGGCCTCCTGAGTAGCTGGGACTATAGGTGCACACCACCATGACTGGCTAACTTTTTTTCTTTTTTAGTAGAGACGAGGTCTTACTAGGTTGCCCAGACTGATCTCACATTCCTAGGCTCAAGTGATCCTTCCACTTTGTTCTCCCAAAGTGCTGGGTTTACAGGTGTGGACCACCATGCCTGGCCTAGAATTTCTAAGAATTTCTAACCACAAACTCACACTCACTCTGATTTAAAACCAGAATTCACAAGAGTTGAGTGGCTAGAAAAAGCTGAGAATTTAATTTAAAGTGGCTTGGGGTTGCTAGCTCCCCTAAGTAACCAGGCAGAAGCAAATATAAATTTTATCTGGGAGAACAAATCTTCAACTCAAACCTCAAAATATTTCCACAAATACAGTTGGAAGGAGCATGAGCTCACAATCACAACTCACAAAGCATATGACTTAACAAACCACGGAGAGTGAGAGAATCAGTAGAAAAAATATAATAAATCCAAACCGAAGAAACAACAGATATAAGAATAATTAGATACAGAATATAAAATAAGTATGTTTAAACTTAAAATAAAATGGGACATTTTGAATAGCATTTGAATTATGACTAAAAAATAAGAGGTTGAAAAGGAAACAGGTAGACTTGAAAAGAATAAAATAAAACCTCTAAAATTTTTTTAAAAGGATCGTAATAGAAATTAGATATTCTGGATGGGTTAACAGCAGATTATACATAGATGTCTATGTATAGATTCATCTATACGTGAGGTCAGCTGTACATCAACAAATATACCTGAAAACATTTCTAGAATGCTGCATAGAGAGATGAAAAATATTAAGGAGAGACTGAGATATAAGGCAGACTAATAAAATTTTATCAGAGTTACAGGAAGAGATAAAGGATGGGGCAGAGGTAATATTTGGAGACAAAAGGGACTAATTAGGTTTCAGAATTAAAGACATGAATAATCAGATTCAAGAAGTTCAGTGAATCCCAAACAAGACTAAAAAAAAGCAAAAAACCCTTACTGCTGGGTGTGGTAGCTCACACCTGTAATCCCAGCATTTTGGGAGCCTGAGGCAGGAGGATCACTTGATACCAAGAGTTCAAGAGCAGCTTGAGCAATATGGTGAGACTTTGTCTCTCCAAAGAAACCTAAAAATTAGCCAAATATATTGATGCACACCTTTGGTCCCAGTTACTGAGGAGGCTGAGGTGGGAAGATATCTTGAGTCTGGGAGGCAGAGGTTAAAGTGAGCCGAGATCACACCACTGCACTCTAGCCCAGGCAAAAGAGTGAGATCCTATCTTAAAAAAAAAAAAAAAAAAAAAAAAAAAAAAAAAAAAAGGAGTTTTTCCTGGGGGTGGAGGAGGGCTGTTTGGGGGGGGTTTGGGGAT
>NW_016819762.1:1443826-1446336 GCF_001698545.2 Rhinopithecus bieti | reverse complement strand
TTTTTTTTTTCTTGTAAATTTGTTTAAGTTCCTTGTAGATTCTGGATATTAGCCCTTTGTCTGATGGATAGATTGCAAAAGTTTTCTCCCATTCTGTATTTTGCCTGTTCACTCTGATGATAATTTTTTTGCTGTGGAGAAGCTCTTTAGTTTAATTGGATCCCATTTGTCAATTTTGGTTTTTGTTGCCATTGCTTTTGGTGTTTTAGTCATGAAGTCTTTGTCCATGCCTATGTCCTGAATGGTATTCCCTAGGTTTTCTTCTATGGTGTTTATGGTTTTAGGTCTTACTTTTAAGTCTTTAATCCATCTTTAGTTAATTTTTGTATAAAGTGTAAGGAAGGGGTCCAGTTTCAGTTTTCTGCATATGGCTAGCCAGTTTTCCCAACACCATTTATTAAATAGGGAATCCTTTCCCTGTTGCTTGTTTTTGTCAGGTTTGTCAAAGATCAGATGGTTGTAGATATGTGGCATTATTTCTGAGCCCTCTGTTCTGTTCTACTGGTCTATGTATCTGTTTTGGTACCAGTGCCAAGCTGTTTTGGTTACTGTAGCCTTGTAGTATAGTTTGAAGTCAGGTAGTGTGATGCCTCCAGCTTTGTTCTTTTCACTTAGGATTGTCTTGGCACTACAGGCTCTTTTTTGATTCCATATAAAATTTAAAGTAGCTTTTTCTAATTCTGTGAGGAAAGTCAATGGTAGCTTGATGGAGATAGCATTGAATCTATAAATTACTTTGGGGAGTATGGCCATTTTCATGATACTGATTCTTCCTATCCATGAACATGGAATGTTTTTCTATTTGTTTGTGTCCTCTCTTATTTCCTTGAGCTGTGGTTTGTAGTTCTCCTTGAAGAGGTTCTTCATATCCCTTGTAAGTTGTATTCCTAGGTATTTTATTCCCTTTGTAACAATTGTGAATGGGAGTTCACTCATGATTTGGCTCTCTGTTTATCTGTTATTGGTGTATAGGAATGCTTGTGATTTTTGCACATTGATTTTGTATCCTGAGACTTTGCTGAAGTTGCTTATCAGCTTAAGGAGATTTTGGGCTGAGATGATGGGGTTTTCTAAATATAAAATCATGTCATGTCATCCGCAAACAGAGACAATTTGAATTCCTCTCTTCCTATTTGAGTACCCTTTCCCTTGCCTGATTGCCCTGGCCAGAACTTCCTATACTACGTTGAGTAGGAGTGGTGAGAGAGGGCATCCTTGTCTTATGCTGGTTTTCAAAGGGAATGCTTCCAGCTTTTGGCCATTCAGTATGATATTGGCTGTGGGTTTGTCATAAATAGGTCTCATTATTTTGAGATACGTTTCGTCAGTACCTAGTTTGTTGAGAGTTTTTTGCATGAAGGGGTGTTGAATTTTATCAAAGGTCTTTTCTGCATCTATTGAGATGATTTTTTTTTTTTTCTTTTTGAGATAGAGTCTCACTCTCTTGCCCACGCTAGAGTGCAATGGCATGATCTCAGCTCACTGCAACCTCTGCCTCCCAGGTTCAAGTGGTTTTTCCACCTCAGCCTCCTGAGCAGCTGGGATTACAGGCACCTGCTATCATGCCCAGCTAATTTTTGTACTTTTGTAGAGAGGGGGGTTTCACCATGTTGGCCAGGCTGGTCTCGAACTCCTCCTCAGCTGATCTACCTGCCTTGGCTTCCCAAAGTGCTGGGATTACAGGCGTAAGCCACCGTCGCTGGCCAATTACTTTTATATATTAAGCTAAATATACATTAAAGCTTCTATTAGTAATCATTAAAAAATGCAAATAAAGTGTAATTTCTGATTTAATGGAGAGAAAAATTGAAATGTGAAAAAAGGTCCCAATTTCAAAACTACTCAAGAAAGGAGAAAAACTGTATGTGTACTCAAGAAAAAAACTGGACAAACTGTAAGTACAAAATAGATGTTAGAATGAATCCTAACTTTAAGAATAAACATAACAAAAAAGTAACTATTTTTAGAGATTAAAGTATATAACTTCACTAAAAGCATTAAAGATGGGTTAAATAAATGAAGAGATATATGATGTTCATGAATAGGAGGACTTGATTTTATAAAGCTCTCCATTTTCCTCAAACTGAATAATAGGTGCAAAACAATTCCAACAAATCTCCCAATCTGTATGTATGTGTATGTGTCTAATTTGATAAACTGATTCTAAAATATATAAGGGTCAGGCACAGTGGCTCACGCCTGTAATCCTAGCACTTTGGGAGGCCCAGGCAGGTGGATCACCTAAGGTCAGGAGTTTGAGACCAGCCTGGCCAACAGGGTGAAACCCTGTCTCTACTAAAATACAAAAATTAGCCAGGTGTGGTGATGGGCACCTGTAGTCCTAGCTACTCGGGAGGCTGAGGCACGAGAATCACTTGAACCCGGGAGGCGGAGGTTGCAGTCAGCCGAGATCACGCCATTGCACTCCAGCCTGGGCAACAGAGCGAGACTTTGTCTCCAAATAAATAAATAAATAAATAAATAAATAAATAAATAAAAAATAAAATAAA